>NW_027328740.1:64794661-65125583 GCF_048564905.1 Vicugna pacos | reverse complement strand
TGTGTAACCCTGGGATCAAGTGCAAACTCTGAACTCCCCCACACCAAAGGTCCGCGTGCCCAGTGCCTCCGCCCTAGGGGTCCAGATCACCATCAGTACCATCAACCACCCAAAGCCCAAGGCCAGTGGCTGGCAGCCTGGGATCAACCTGACCCATCGGGTCAGTTGAGGCACAGGCTGCGGGGATCAGGGTGCCAAGGCGGGAATTGGAACCACCTTCAGCCCAGCCTGCCTCACCCTGTAGTCTCAGACATTAACTATGAAGGTGCACACTAGGCTCGATCCCCCACTGGTGGCAGTAGTCATCATTACTGGAGCACGGATTTCCCCACCCCAACCACAGGGTGAGGGGTGAGTGAGTGAGCTCAGAGTAGGGGTGCACTCAGATTGAAGGGGATCCCATGGTGTGGGGGTACAGGTTGAGAGGTGTGGGGCCCGATCAGAGTGGAAATGACCTGGCTGAGAGGTGAGGGGGATAATTTCAGGTTGTTGGGTGTCCTGTGTTGAGGCATGAGGGGTAAGCTTGTGGGTGTAGGGGCCATAGGTTAGGACCTAGCAGGATGGAGTGTCAGGGCAGGGACAATGGTGTGAGGAGAAGGAGCCCTGTCTTCAAGGTCTGGTGGGAGACTGGGCCTGGCCAGTGGTGGGAGGGTAGTAACAGGGAGGGGAAGTTGATCAGGGGAAGTGGGGCTGGGTGGGTGAGGCCTAGCCTAGGGCAGTCGTGGTTCTAGTTCTGTGCCAGGACCCAGTCGGTGGCTGGGTGAAGGCTCTGGGGATGGAGACCCAGCGGGACAAGCAGGAGGGGCCCCACCTGGCTCCTCCCGGCCCCAGCGGCCAGGGCCGGTAAAGCAGGAGACCCACCCGAGCAGTTTGCGCTGCGGGCGGGAGGAGGAGGGGCGCGCACGCGCAGACGGACAGACGCGCGGACGCCGGAACCCACCCAGAACGCGTGGAAGCTGGCGGCAGCCGGTTGCTCCTGGACCAGCTCCTGGAAGAGGAACACGGCCTGGGGCCTGGGCCGCCGCTTGCCCGCGGCTCGGCTGCCGCTGCCGGACAGTTAAGAGGGCGCTGGTAGGGGCGCGCTGCTCGGGGACCCGGCGGGTGACGCCTGTGCTGTGCAGCTGAGGATGCGCCCAGGGAGGGGTGCGGAGGTGAGGTCCCGGCCGCGCGTCCCGTTAGGACCCAGAGGCGGGTCCCAGCCGCCGCTGTGGTTCGTGGTAACCCCGGTATTAGTAGTTCCTGAACACCGCGTTTTTGCCGCCGCTTCTACCCGGGTTTAGGAGAGCAGGTACAGCCCCGGGAGTTGGGAGGGCGCGTGGACGGTTCCAGAGCATCTCCGACTGGTCCTCAGACGATGGCCTGCTCCTGGCAGGCGGGTGCGGTGCGGTCGCGGGGCCTCGGATGGAATGGGGACTGCCCCATGAGAGCCCCTGGATTTGCTCCCATCTTACCCGCGGCCTGACCTTGGGGGCGGCCTCTAAAGACCCAGGTTAGTGGGACTCAGGTTACAGGTCAGTCTGCTCCTGGGAGATGGGCTCGGTGCGATCAGTGTGCTGGGATGGCTGCAGCAGCAGCGGGAAATTGTTGCAACCCCCGCTCTCACAGGGCAGTCCCAATCCCGCCATAGCAGCCGCCACCTTTCCCTGACAGCACAGCACCCGCCTTCCAGGAGCAGGCTGACCTGTAACCTGAGTTCCACGAACCTGAGGCAGCAGAGGCCAAGCTCAGGCCATGCGCTGGGGAGTTTGAAGCAAATCCAAGGGCTCCCATGGGCAGACCCCATAACCCGCCACTGCCTTTGACCACACCGTGCCCTCCTCCCGAGAGCAGGCTGACCTGCGGACCGTGCCTGGAGCAGCAGAGGCCGAGCCCTTGACAGGCCGTGGGGGAGATGGGGGCAAATCTACCAGCTTGCCAGGTCGCTGCCCATCTCCCTGCCGCTGCCCCATGTTCGTGGACCACTTGTTTTCAAGTCAGTGGTTTCCTGAGAGGCAGGCGTGGTGCAGTCAGGTGGCGGGGGCTGCAGGGAGGGGTGCTGCCCCAAGGGGAGCAGGTGGACTTGCTCCCATCTCCCCTAGGGCCAGACCTGGGGACGGCCTCTGCTGCCCCAGGTTTGCAGGACGCATGTCATGTCCGCCTGTCCCTGGAAGGAAAGCTCAGTGTACTCGGGGCAGCCTCAGTGGCTGACAAGGATTTTAGAAGTCGGCTCTAGCCCAGCATAACTAACTCTCCTTTCTTCTCTTGCTTCCTCAGTTGGTGGCTGTATCGGCTTTTTCATTACAGGTTATTGCTAGATAATGAACATAGGTTTCTGTGCTATATAGAAGAAACTTAACTTAAAATCTCTTTTTATATATAGTGGCTGACATTTGTAAATCTCGAACTCCCAAATTTATCCCTTCCTATCCCCTTTCCCTGGTAACCTTGACTGTTTACTAAGTCTGCAAGTCTGTTTCTGTTCTGTAGATGAGTTCACAGTGTCTTTTTCTCTCTTTTTTTACATTGCACATATGAGTGGTATCATTTGGTATTTTTCTGTTTCTGGCTGCTTTCACTTAGAATGATGATCTCTAGCTCCATCCATGTTGCTGCAAATGGTTTTATTTTGTCCTATTCATGGTAGAGTAGTATTCCAGTGTATAAATATGCCACAACTTCTTTATCCAGTCATCTGTTGCTACATTTAGCTTTCCTCCATGTCTCGGCTATTGTATACAGTGGTGCTGTGAATACTGGTGTGCAGGTATCTTTTCACATTGGAGTTCTTTCCAGTTATATACCCAGATGTGGGATTGCTGGGTCATAGGGTAAGTCTACTTTTAGTTTTTTCAGGGATTTCCATGCTTTCCATAATGACTACACCAAACTAGATTCCCACCAGCAGTGTAAGAGGGTACCCTTCACTCTACAGCCTCTCTAGCATTTATCATTCATGAACTTCTGAGCGATGGCCATTCTGACTGATGGGAGCTGATACTTCATTATAGTTTTGATTTGAATTTCTCAGTTTATTAGTGATATCGAGCATTCTTTCATGTGCCTATTGGCCATTTGTGTCTTCATTGGAGAAATGCTTCTTTAGGTCTTCTGCCTATTTTAAGATTGAGTTGTTTGTTTTTTTATTATTAAGTTCTATGAGCTGCTTATATATTCTGAAAATTAAGCCTCTGTTAGTCGTATCATTTGCAAATATTTTCTCCCATTCGTAGTTTGTTGTTTCCTTTTGTTTTACTTATGGTTGTCTTTGCTGTGAAGAAATTTATGAGTTTAATTACGTCCCTTTTGTTTATTTTTTTCTCTTATTCCCATTGCCTGGGTAGATTACCCTAGGAGAATGTTGCTAAGATTTATGTCAGATAATGTTTTGCCTATGTTTTCTTTTAGGAGATTTATCATGTCTTGTCCATCTGCATCTTAAGTCTGTACTCAACATCTGTGCTTCAGTTTTGAATTTTGAGCTTCTTAGAGAAAACCTACTCTTAGCTCATACGTCAGATTCAACATGTCTAAAGCTGATTTCATAATCTTTTTTCTTGCAGCGTCTCCACTTATTCAGTGGGATAATCATTCTTCCGGTCTTGAATACACAAAGGCTTGGAGTGGTCTTTGATTTGTCTTTCTCTCACCACCCTCCACATTTTGTCAGCTTCTTGAACTGTATGTTGTTGGTTTCAAGTGTCTATTCTGATTGCTGATACTCTGATGAAGAGCTTTCATCCCTGATACATGAATTTTTCCTTCTGCTGAATTCTTGGATATTCTCTCCCCCCCTTTCAGTCAACCTAGAGTTTTGGTGCTCCAACATCTACAGTCAAGTCAAAGACTTAACACAACCAGATCTCAGCCAGGGAGTCTCGACCCTTCATCATTTTGGACTTACATTATTTTTTCCAATCATTATGTAACTTAGCCTCCTAGGGTAACCTGTGCCTTATTAAAAACCAGGAGTCACCAGCCTTTTCCTATCCAGTCCTCAGTTAAAACAGATTAGAATTGCCCTGAGAACTAGTTGGAGCCCCATCCCCTTCATAGAGTCTTCCCTATTTATTCCAAATACTTCTAGCTCTTCTTTGTATTCCTGTACTGTTTATGATCAGTAGCCTGTAATCTTGGATTTGAGTACTGACTTGGTACCATTCCTGGGTGATTTCCAATGTGTCTCCTCACTTAGCTGGTAACTGGAGAAGACTCACTTGTTCAGCCTCCTTTATACCCCTCACCCTGCTTAGCATCGGGCAATAACAGGCATCCAGGCAGTGCTTGCCTTCTTTATTTATTCGCAGTGATGGTGGTGTGGATTATAGCTAATAACTATTAATTCAGTGTTGCAGTTAAAAAAGAAAGCCAAGAAAATCCAAAAAACTTTATCTCCATGTTCAGTTTAGCGCTTTATCTCAATAGTTTTCTTAAGACTGTGTTTACATTCACATAGTGTTCAGTGCTTGTACAGTTCCCTGAGGCAAGCAGGTGAGATGTCATTATGTTTGACTTTCATGTTACATTTCATATTGGATATATTTGTGTAATGACAAAACCTTATTTTATAAGTAAACAGCCGGAAGCCCAGAGAGACTAAGAGCCTAACCCAGGATCACCTGGTTAGTGTTTGGCACAGGCCAGGACCGCAGTGCACATCTTCCAGCTGATCCTCTTCCAGTGCCTTTTCATTCCACTGCTGGGAAATGTAGCCCCATCAGCCAAACGGCCAAGTCACATTGCTGCCCCTTTACCTGCCAGTGATGGCAGTGCTACAAAAAGTGGCAAAGGAAAGGTCAGAAATAGGAGTGATAAAAGACATGGAAGTGCTGGAAATGGATCCTCAACCTCCTCCTCCCTACTTGAGCGCCTCACAAGTGTCCCACTCTGAGAGTGCTGTTCATTGTTTATAACATAGCCTTAAAATCAGACTGATCTTTTATAGGACATGCTTTTATCCTGGTCCCTTTCCTGCTAGTAGTCACCGTCATGGGCAGAAAGTGCCTGGCTGTGCTCTGTTTGTCACGTAGGTGGGAGGGAAAGTGGGAGAGGGAGTTGGTTGAACTGAAGCCGAGCTTTTTACAGCTCTGTTGTTCTAGGACCAGAGCAGTTCCACTCTTGCTTTCATCACCTCTCCACCTCCGAGTCCCAGCCACCCATTCCTGCCTGCTTCCCCACATGCCACGTCCTGGGGGAGGACAGAGTGGTGGGCAATGCCCCCTCCGCCCTCTGTTCTGGGAGGTGCAGGAGTCTGCTTTAACTTTTGAGCTGTTTTGGTAATTGGGCTTTTCCAGCTTTTCTAGACATCTCCTTTCCAGCTCTGAGAAATTGGAGATGTAACTTAACCATACATGGACTATACTAAAGTATTCAGTGACATTAGTGTCATGTTGTCTGTAATTGTGTTCTGTGACTGGATAGGAGGTTTTTTATCTCACAGGATGCTTCACATCCAATTCTAAAGGCCTAGAGGCTGCAGGTGTAATCCAAGTCCTTACATGTCTGTAAGGTAGACATGAACATTATTTGATAATATGACCATATGTTCATAGATTACGGTTAGTCCACTGGCTCTGTATCTAATGAAAGTTTAAATATCAAACGCTTGAAGAAAATTTGCGGGCCATGTCTTTTTGCCTGTAAGTAGTTGCAAAAACTGAAATCACAACTCTACCACAAGGCACAGTGTTTCCCAGTAGAGAAAGCCCTCTAATTTTACAACCTCTAAGTAATGCAGTGGTTCTTTGAGTGAGATGAGGGATGCCAGAGTATTTTTGGGGACACTAGAGTGGGATGACAAGTATTCTGGGACTGGTTACAGTTGAATCTCTACTTCCTATATCCTGGACTGATTACAGAGGCAATGTTAGTGCGGTAACCATCTTGTGGATGCAAGTGTAGCTAGGAAGACAACAGAGAAAATAGAAGGGATATAAAGTAATGGAGGGACTTCATAGCAGTACAAATGGCGACTTTGACACCACCAGCTGCTGATGTGAACTTTGCAAGAATTTGTGAGAAGTGGTGGGTGTCATTGCAAGCAGGAGAGTTCTGCAGCTTTTGGGGTGAACAGGCAAAGGGGAGAGCAGATATGGTGGCTATCCAGGGGCTACTTTTGTCCTGAATGTGAAAATGTCCAGTCCCCTGTTCAATTTTGCAGCCACAACTTCACATGACTCAGGGCGTTATTTCCACCAGAATACCATAAAAATATAAACAACCTGTTTCCCAAAGTGTTTGTTCTCGATCTGAGATGATTGTCCTGTGGTGGTAGGTAAGTGGGCGATGGGGCCTATTACATCACCCCCTTTCACTAGAAGTCTACCTCGCTACTTTTCACCCTACTCCTAGAGGTGCTGTCATTCTGTTACACCTAGGCCTGTAAGACCGTCTTGCCTGAATCCTCACGTGAAGAGGGATGGTTATGTGCAGTTTTAAAAAATTGCTTGGGTCATGTGGTCCTTTGTTCCTTCCAATGGAAATCACTATTCCAGAGCAAATAGTATGCCTCCATAGAAAGTATATTGTTTGTAAGTTGTCTTCAGAGGTTTTGCAGTTGGTTTAAATATTTGCTTGGTGATGGCATCTTGATTGATTGAAGGAGGCAACCCTCACTAGGGGCATTGTGTGCTTTCTGTCTGAGAGTTCCTTTACTGGCAGCAGAGTGTTCGTAGGCAGAGTTAGAAAGTTACCTGGTCTGAGAAGCCGAATTTGCCCGCAGCTGGGAATTGGCAGAAGAGTCTGTTATGGAAGGAAAGCTTTAGGATTATCTGGTAGCAGAGTTCTGGGATCCAAACCCCGGGAAACCTCAGCTTTTGTAGAGTATGTTCTGTAACAATAGGCTATAGGATAATTTTTACACTTGTTATAGGATGTAGAGTTGGGGAAAGGCTTAAAAGTGAAAGAACCTTAAAAGAGAATCTCCGAATATTTTAAAGAAGACAGTTCTCAGAATGAGAGCTTTTCTGGAAAAGACTAGCTCTTCATTTCACAGGGGAAGCAGGGAGCAGGTGTAACTGCACTTACGGTAACTTAAAAGGTAAACCTTACCCTCCCACTTAGCTGTTTCCTGGTGTAGGTTCATCTCCCACATCTGTAGTTTTAGACCTGATGTGTCATTTTCTGGTACTCCATTCTGCTTCTTAGTGAGAGACTGACCCAAAGTCACATAGCAATTGAAAAATTGCGCAAAGGTCTTTATTGTTAAAAATGTAGACCTGTGGCAGGGTGCTGCATTTGCAATTGACTTTCAGTACAGAGAACACTGAAAAGAATGCAGTGTTATTTCTTTTTTTATTCCTTTAAGCCTTTGAATAGAAGGTTTTCTTTGCAGAGTGTCTGGAGTACATCAGAACAAGCAGGAACTAAAATAGCTTTAAGAAATCTCCAGTATAGACGTTGCTTATAGTGTGGTATCTGTCTTATGTTAATTCTTTAAAGCAGGAAGTTGTAACTCTCAATTTCTTAAGCAAATATAAACATTCTTGACTCTTATTGACATTCTTTGTGGGGTGAAGCTGCTTTTGCTTCCATTCTGAGCATTGAAAGGCCTTCTATGATACTTCTACCAGTCCTCAGTATTTTATTTTCCCTCTGTTGTGAACTTGTTTTTAAATTTGAAGCAGATATAAATATCATTAACTTGCTACATATGTAGATATTCAGTGTTACATAGTCAGAAAGTTTGTGTACATCACACGTATCTACATAATTCCCCCCTTTCCAACTGTGTTCCTGATGAAAGGATGGTGGGAAATGGCATTATGGGCATATGTCTTACAGTACACAGTGTTTCCCCTGTTCCCTCTACCATATCTGGATGTTCTTTCATCTTTCAGCTTCTAGACTTACTTGCTCTTTTTCTTAAGCCAGGTGTATCTCATCCCCCTGCGCACACAGACATGTGTACACACACACACATTCTACCGTAGGGAGTAGCGTGCACCATCCAATTCTCCCACTCCAGCTCTGGACCCACCCACTGGAGGCAGTGTCTTGCACGAATTCATTTGTAAGTTGCTTTTTAAAACTCGAGTGGTCAGGAATTAGGACTGATATCCACACCTACTAGGCAGGCCCTCAAGGACAACTTCTATGGTTAATGCCAGGTTATCTTAATGTTTGACTACCTGGGTTTCATGTCTTCCTGTGCCACCTGTGTGACCCATGATTCCCACATTTTTGTCTCCTGCTAGAATTTTTCTCTCCAACTCTGGACTCTTACAATCTTCTACTGATTTGACACCTTCAATTGAAACTCTGATATCTTAAAAGCAACATGTGTAAAAACTGAGCCCTTTGTTCTCCTACCCCCCAAACTGGTTCTTCCTGCAACCTCCCCCATTCAGTTAGTGGAAACTTAATCCATCCAGCTGCTTGGGTTAAAAAGCTTAGAGTTACTCTGACTTTCACTGACATACCACATGAATTCTGTCAATAGATCTGGTTTAACACTGCCTTTAAACCATATCCAGAACCCAGCCACTTCTCACCATGGCTCCTGCCTCGACTGCTGCTTCCCTGCCCTGAGCCACTGTCCTCTCCTCCTGCACAGCCCTTTTCAGAGGCTTCCCACCTTTCATCTCTGACCCGTTTTGACTATTCTCACCCGGCAGTCAAGTGAGCCTCGAAAACCTAAGTTAGATAGTGTCGTCCTTCTGCAGTGCCTCCCCATTTCACTCTGGGTAAAAGCCACAGTCCTTACAACGTCCTCCAAGGCCATGAAGGACCTGCACTGACCCTTCTCCGCAGCTCCAGCCGTGTCCCCATTCTGGAACATGTGAGGTGTGCGCTGCCCTTGGTGATGGTTATTCCGTCCACCTGGGACTTCTTACCTCCAAGTCTTAGTTCTACCCTCAGTCCTCAGTGTGGCCTGCTCTGGTATTTAATACAACATCACCCTCATCCCATACCCTCAACTCTCTTTACCTTGCCCTTTTTTGATTTTTCCATGGTTCCTCTTTCCTAACATGCCACCTCCTCTGCTGCTCTGTTGTGTGAATTGTCATCTCCACCCCCATCCCAGCTAGACTCCAACCAAGCTCCGTGAGGACAGGAATTTTGTTTTGTTTATTGATCTATTCCAAGTGCCTAGACTAGTCCTGGGTACATAGTAGGCAGTCAAAAATTATTTGCTGAATAAATTTAAAGACTATTTTAAAAATGAATCATCCTTTCAGGAACGGGTGAGGATCGGAAGCTGCATGAAGGAAAATGGTGCAGTAAATATTGATATTTGCCTGTTGTTCTTTGTGTGATATATATATGTGTTTTAGTCTTAATTTGGTATCCCAGTTTCTTAATTTAATAGCTGTATTAAGGTGTAATTTACAGGCCATAAAATTCACACATTATAATTGTACAAGTCAGCCATTTTATCTATTTCTAGATTTGTGCAACTTTGTCCTCATAAAGTCCCCTTGTGTCCGTCCATATGCAGTTTGCCCTCCCCTCAGTGGCACCCTGATTTTATTTCTTTTTTTCTTTTGGCAATCACATCTCAAACGGATAATTTACACAGCAGTACTAATATAGCTTTGCACTTTTTGAAATGACACACTTAAATATGAAATTAGCGGTCATTGCTGAATGTAGGTAGCAGTATCCGACATTGGTGAAAAGAATGGACTTGAGTGTCAGACTGGCTGCAGTCTTACCCAGCTCCACCATTTACCAAGTTACCCAAATTATTTTCTGCCTCAAGCTCTTTATCTGTTATATGGGGGTAATAATAGCAGCTTACAGAGTTGTTGTGAGGATTAAGCAAACAGGGAAAAAAAATTTAGTATAGTGGCCTGCTTATGTTATTACCTAAGAAATGGGCTTATGTTATTACCTAAGAAATAGCCTTGCAGGTAAAGGGCAAAATTCAAATCAGTTTCTAAAGTATATGTAAAATATAATCCAGTTCCTGCCTGGTTTGTAAACACGTATGCCTACTGAAGAATTTAAAAGCAGGCTAATTTCCAACAGAAAAGATCATTTCTCAGCATTTCTTTCAAAGATAGCTGCAAAATCACTTTTACTAAATGTTCCATGCCCAACTCTGACAGAAATTTGACACCACGGACGTAATTATCTACATTTTTGTTAAAATGATTCTGACCATCAGGAAGTGTTCTCAATTATATTTTAGCCTTTATGTTGAGAAATACTGTGAGACTTCTTCTAAATTAATGGGTGGGGGCATTCATTGTAGCTCTTGTAGCCTGATAAGCCTGCACTAAATTATCTTTTTTTAACTTTTAATTAAAGTAATAAATTAATTTTTTGCTGGGGGGTGGTAATTAGGTTTTTATTTATTTATTTTATTTTTAGAAGAAGTACTGGGAATTGAACCCAGGCCCTTGGGCATGCTAAGAACATGATCGTCCACTTGAGCTATACCCTCCCCCCTAAATTATCTTAAATAAGGTCTTTTTCTCTGTTTTGTTAATTTATGTACAGATGCGCAAAGCAGGGTCATCAGAAGCCTCTCAATCACGAAGATGATAATAGTGAAAAACATTGCGCAGTGACAGTGAATCCTTGGCATATGAAGAAAGATTGTAAAGTCCTGAATGAATTAAGAAGGTATTGTTACATTAACATACGTGTAAGCATGGCTCTCTTACCTTTATTTTTCACTTTATAATGAAGATAATCCCCAACCGTCACGGTTGCTTTGTTTGATAGAGGCCATATCTAAACCCTTTTCTGCAAGTTTTTTAAATAAGAAAGAGCAGCTAATTTATCAGAAGTGTGAATGGTGTAATCTGGTCTGTCTAGTATGGTAGCCACGAGCCACATGTGGCTATTGTGAATTGAGATGTTCTATAAGTGGAAAATACATAATAGATTTTCAAGACTTCGTACAACAAAAATAATGTAAAATATTATTAATAAGTTTTAAAAGTGTCAATCACACTTTTGAAATGATAGTGTATTGGATATTTTGGGATAAATGTAATTATTACTGGAATTAATTTCACTTATTGCTTTTTATTTTCTAAATGGAATTACTGGAAAATTGTGACTTGCACTATGTTTCTATTGAGAGTGCTGGCTTCTAACTTATTGCAAATAATATGAAAAGAAAACTTTGATTAAAAATTTTGTAATTGAGTCGTTGATTTACATCATATTAGTTTCAGGTGTACAAAATAGAGGCTCAACATTTTCATAGATTATATTCCATTTAAAGTCACCATAAAATAATGGCTATATTTCCCTGTGCTGTATGATACAGCCCTGTAACCTATCCATTTTATAAGTAGTACTTTTTACCTCTCAATCCCCTAACCCCTTCCTGCCTCCCCTCTTCTCCTTCTCCCCATTGGTAACCACAAGTCTGTTCTGTGTACCTGTGAGTCTATTTCTGTTTTATTATAGTCATTAATTTGTTTTATTTTTTAGATATACATATAAGTTAATACATAGAATATTTGTTTATCTTTCTCTGACTTATTTCACTTAGCATAATACCCTGTAGGTCCATCCATGTTATTGAAAATGGCATTATTTTATTTTTTAATGGCTGAACAGTATTCCATTTGTGTGTGTGTTCATGGTATGTATATATGTGTGTGTATATATATGTATACATGTATATATACATATATATATATATATAATATACCACAACTTCTTTATCCAGTCATCTGTCAGTGAACATTTGGGTTGTTTCAGTGTCTTGGCTATTTTAAATAGTGCTGCTGTGAACATTGGGGTGCATGTGTCTTTTTGAATTAAATTTTTCTCCAAACATATACCCATGAATGGGATTGCTGGATCACACGGAAGTCTATTTTCATTTTTTTATGGAACCTCTCTTCTGTCCTCCATAGAGGCTGCACCAATTTACATTCCCACCAATCGAGTAGGAGGGTTCCTTTTTCCTTAAAAGGTAAAAAATTCTCTACATTTACCTACCTTCCTTTCAGTTTAGGACACAGTTTGGCAAAAACCAGATAGAATTTAATAGGAGTAAATACAGTATTTATTTTGAATGTCCATGCATTATGGATAGATATGTTATTGATGAGTTGGTTCCCTATTTTTGTAGGTGCAGATGTTTTTATAGCTTCACAGACATTTCAGTCTTGCAGAGAGGAAAATTTCTTTTTATTTTGCTGAACTTGTCCGGGTGTCTTTATCGGACTTGGTCCAGGCCTGCAGAGGTGAATACACATCCAAACCTGAACCATTTGAATGTCTGCAAGATATTAAGAGTCTAGAATATCAGATCTGGACTGTAACTCTGGTAAATGACATCAGTGACTGGACTCAAGAAAACTCCATTTGAGGACAAAACCTTTCATAAGCCAAAAAGGCTTTGAAATTGTGGCAAAGCCAGAGACTTTTGTGCACCACTTATGGCCACAAACCCATGAGGACAACCACAGGCCTTCTGGAGTGCCAAGGAAATTCCATGTGAGGAGTCCAGCACTCACAGGAATCCAACAAGTCCCTGTCTGCCAGAACACTTTCATTGCTACTGTGCTGTTTTGAGTAAATGTCTTTTCATCAGGTTCAAATTGGTTTGTTGTTATTTTTTTGCATAAAGAAACAACTTCTTGTTCCCTGGTGAAAGTAAAAGCCTAACATTTTCTGATTTCTTTTGACAGAGAAAACATGAGCCTGTGGATCGAACCTCATCTGTGATGGTCTGCAGCTGGGAGCAACCAGATCAGTGTCAGTCCCCTTGCAGCCATTGGCTGGGAGCCTGCATGTTCCTTGGAATGGTATTTGAAACATGTCACACTAGGCGTGCCTTCGCTGTGGGCTGGGAGGCGAGTCACTCAGAATCTGCATTATGGAATGTATGTTTCAGATCTACAGTTAGGAGATCTTTTTTAATAGCCAGAGAATATAGTCATAAATATATCTATTAATGTATTTATGCAAGAACATTTTTAAAGATTTTTTTATTATAAAAAGTTTCCCCCCAAAATTGAAAATGAAAGAACAATGGAATTAAAAATCATCTGTACCTTAATTATACATAAAGAATCATAAAATCCTTCTAAACTTTTTTTGTTCAAATGAAGATATTTTTCCCTTCCAAAAAGGAAAATTATCATTTCACATTTTTTTACTTTCTCCTTTTATTATATATTCCATATCAATAAATATAAATCTTTTAAATCCCTTTTAATGGCTGTTTAACACTATATTGAACAGATATGTAAATAGTCCTAGGTTTCAGAAATTTAAAAAATTGTCATTACAATACCACTGCAAAGAATATTTTGGTGTTTCTATTTTTAGTTACTAATTTGGACTAAAAATTAACAAGTTTGCTTTTCTTCATCTAAAACATTGGTTATTTTACGAAGGAACTGTAAGGATTTTAAATAACTTTTCAGTAATTTCAACAAAGAAATTATCTTTAAGGCAAAAATGTATGATGGATTGCAAATCTATTTTTATTATATCTTCACTTTTACCAGTGTGACATATGTGTGTGTTTACACAAGTGCTTTAACTACCAGCAACGTAAGAAAAATCTGTGTACTAAAAATGTGAAAATACTTTCCCGGTTTGTGTTTTCATTCTCCCAATGTAGGTTTTGGATGACAAGCTTGTATTTGCAAAAGTACACCCCCTGTGGGAGGTGTTCTGTACATACGCTGAGATACTGCACATAATATTGCCTCTGAAGCCCAATGATCTGAAAACCCGGTCCTCAGCCTTTGATAACTTGAGATGTTTTATGAAAGTCCTCCAAGTGGATGAAAGTATCAACAACCGGAACAAGAGCTTTTCTTTGCCCTATTTGAGAAGAGCTCCGTGAATGACTTTTATATTCAGCATAGAGATACATTCTCCAATCCAACCACCAGAAACCGCATTGTAAGTCTAAACCGAGTTTAGCTGCTGTCTTGGGGGTGATTTAGAACCTGCTGTTGAATTATCAGTGATTTGGTTTGGTTGGTTTGATTTGGTTTTTAAAAGCTGCCCATAAAAAGGAAAAAAGAGAAAGAAAAGAAATATGCCTACAGATTCCTGTTAGGATAGTAAACAGTGGCTGGTTAGTTACCTTGTATAAACCACAAGCTCTCTTAGAACATTTTTAGGTTTACTTCATCCTTTCTCAGATCAAGTATCAAGTAAGGGACAGTGTTAAAAAAAATTCAGGATTAACAGGTTTGTGAGCTCCAGGATTTGCAAGGCAGCTTTCCCTCCCCATGGTGTAAGTCAAATGGCAGAATTGAAATAAAGCACCTCATGTATCCTCCGGTGTTAACAGGAAAAGGCTAATCTTCTTGACCTTGTTTCTTCCTGGGTAAAATGAAGATAATATATCAGGAGGCGACAAGCTCATTTAAGGCAGGAAGCATGTTGTCTTGTTCACTGCTGAATCTCAGGCACTGGGAAGGCTGAGTTTAACGAGCGAATGAATGAACGAACTGTACTTCCCCCACAGTTACCATGTGGGACAGTGAGGATTAGAAGCTAAGAGCATAGACTCTAGAGGGGAGGGCACAGCTCAAGTGATGGGGCGCATGCTTAGCAAGCATAAGGTCCTGGGTTCAGCCCCCATCACGTCCTCTAAAATAGACATATAACCCTAATTACCTCCCCTCCCCCACCAGAATTACCTTATTATCTCCCCACCACCAAAAAAAAAAAAAGAGAAGTGGCCAAGAGCGTAGACTCAAGCTGGAACACCTGTGTTGGTTTCTCGCTGTCGACCTTGTAAATGTCATTTACCCTCTGTGTCTATCAAGTTCCTCACCAATAAAATGGGGATAATTGTAGTACCAACCTCGTAGAGATGCTATGGGGATTAATGAATCTGTGTCAGTGATACAACAGCCCTGGCTTATATTAAGTACTATGCATCTGTCAGCTCTTTTCATAATTACTGACAGATGTTATTATCGACAAAAGACGTATTAGTTCTTTGAAAGAGAAATGCATGTTAGACCATTTCATTTATCACTTTCTGTAATTCAGGCTTTTCCCTCTGAAATAACATTTTATGTCTGTGCACTAGAAAGCCACAGGGCTTTCCAAATTTCATCTGTCTGGGTTCTTGTCATGATGGCAATACTGCAGATTGCTGACATTTTTTAGGGACTCCGTCTGAGATGACAGCAACCCCTCAAATTTACGAGCGCTTCTCTAACTGATAACATCTCGCTAGAAATGAAGTTTTTATAATGTAACAGCTTCAGATGCTTAATGATGCCATAAATGCAAGGATGTTATATCTAAGCTCTTTAAATAAATCTTGTCATTGAAATAAAGGAAATACTATATTATAGCCCTCTATGACTTTGTTATCTTTGCTATCTGTTTATCTGACTCTCTAAGACCAAAGAAAGCAAATACTAAGATTGATCATTACTACTGTGTGGTACACGTATTTGTGGATGAAGACAATATTGAAATGCACTGTTTAAGATATTAAAATGGACATTAAACAGCTTCTTGATGCACATGCATGAACAGAACAGGGAGCTGGGTGCAGGGAGCAGACACTGAGCTTCCTGGATTAGAGACCCAGCTTAGCAGTCCAGCCCAGCAGTCCACATGTTTCATATTTATGTCCCAGCAAAATTAGCAGTGAGAGTCTTAAATGAACTTTGGGGACACTTGCAAACAGCTGTCATGATTACTAATGTGGGACACCAGGATTCTACAGTGTTTAGTTGGCATCTGTGCATAACCAGTTCTTTTCCACTAAAGCTTCTTGTAATTGCTGGTCCCACATCCAGGTTGAGGAATCATCTCATGTGGTGTTTGTGAGGGAGGTAAGTGGAGTCAGGACCCATGTTAAGGCTGGGTGGGTAATAATCTGGTGCTAGTACAAGAGAAAGGAAAGTAGGTCAGGTGGGAAGGAGAATGACTGGATTTAAACTTTGTTTCTTGAGTAAGCTAAATATATGACATCATGTCAAGTTACTTTGTTGTTTATATTCCATTTGCTGTCACCAAATAACTACTGAATTGTGGGGACAAAAATGCCTGGGTTTTAGAATTGACCCTGCCCCTAACCTGCCAGAGTCCAGGTTCCTCTGGGTGCCCAAAGAGGGGGCTGGACCATCAGGTGTCCCTCCACTGCAGCAGTTTGGGCACTTGGGTGGCCTAGATTTTTGCTGTGGAAGACTGGCCCGGTTGTAGGACATTAAGCATCTGCAAGGTGGTCCCAGGACTGTGACATCTAAGCGTTCCTTTCCACCCACGTTTGCAAATGACCCTCAAGGGGTTAATATTAATCCTGGGTGAGAATTATGAAAAATTATATGGTACCTCCATCCCTCCTGGCAAGTGAGGGCCCCTTATTTACAAATGACCATGAAGTATTAGCACCAGATTTTATCAACAGAACATGTGAACATTTTGTGACAGTGACACTCACCTGTTTGCTTCTGATTCCCAGTGCCACTTCAACCTCCATCAGAGGACTTCAGCTGCCCCAGCGATCAGGGCCTTCTGTACAGGGAATGGGCTCCTCCTCGAAGCACAGACAAGCAGCAGCCCTTAGGTCTCATCAGGTGAGCTGTTGTGGAGAGCACTCCAGTGGGAAGGGCTCAGGGTTGTCCTCATGGCATCTGAGTGTGACAGTCCTCCAAGAGTGTTAACAACCAGGAAGCTCACAGGAGCTCTGAACTTCGTTGCCCCAAGTTTTTACTGCAGGCTTTATTACAAAGCCATGATTTATTGGGTCACTACCGACATGGCTAACCCAAACCCTAACTGTAAGTCAAACCTTTCCTTAGCCCTAAACTTTGAGCCCCTTCCTCTCCTGGTGGCCACTCACTTGTCACAAAGCTTAAAGCCCCACTCCTCTAACCACATGGTTGGTGTCTCTGGCTGGCCAGTCCCCATCCTGAGTCATCTCATGAACACAAGCCATCCAAGGTTCCACCATGAATACCATAGACACTCCTATCTTGGGAAATTTGGAAGCTTTAGCGGTTGCTGCCTAGGAACTGGGAAAAAAGACCTACCAAATTCTTCATTAAATAGGAGTAAATGTTATATTTCATTTAAATTATAAAATAAGAGAGAAATTCTCACTGCTTTTCTGTATCTGCTGTTCGACACCGTTTCACTACACCACGTGATTGTAATGTCGTGCTCAGCATGTGTCTTCTCAGAGCACCAGCGCTGGCTGCTCCCCGGGAGCTTATGCTGTTTGGGCAAGGCTGCTGGGGGGATACAGGCCAAGGACAACCGAGAAAACAAAAATAATCGGGCAAATAAGGAAACAATGTCAGATTGAAATGAAGAAATAACACAGTGTTGAGATGGGAGTCTTGGGGGGAAGTGAGTTAAGAAAGTTATCTTTGAGTAGGTTACATGTGAGCTGAGATGGTGAAAAGGAGGCTGGAATTTGAAGATCTGGGAAAAGTCACCCATGGAATAGAGGCAGCTTGTCTATTGGCCCTGAGGCACAAATGTGCTCAGCAGGTTTGAGGAGATACTGGAGCCAGCGCTGGTGAGAGTGATGAGACGCGAGGTTTAGAAGGGCATCAGGAGCACGGAAAGGAGTGTAGACTCTAAGCGCAGTGAGAAGCAGTCATGATAGCTTAAGCACTAAAGTAATTTTCTCTCACTCACATTTTGCAAAGATAATGTGGAGAATGTATAGCAGGGACTCAGGAAGCAGGGAGGCCAGGTAGGAAGCTCTTGGATTGGGCCAGATGAGAGATGGTGGGAGCCAATGAGGAATGCGTTTGGGGAGTGGGGCTGACAGGATGCAGTTATGGGCTGGCTGTGGATGGTTAGGAGAAGAGGAGGGTCAAGGTAGCCCCAGGTCGGTCTGGAGCCAGGTGTCTGTTCTTTCTTTTCTCAGTGCCCCATGCAGTTGCCCATCTACTTGGGCAAACCTCTTAACCTTCAAAGTGAGGGTTTTAAAACACTGAAGTCTATTTGTTGTTTCACATTTTATGGAAAGATTCAAACATGTACAGAAATAGAGAGAACAGTACAGCCAGCCTGCCTGTATCAGTCACCCAGCTCCAGAATTATAAACTCAGAGTCACTGTTGTTGCATCTTTCATCTCCATCTCCTCCCCTCCCCCACTATGGGGTCATTTTGAAGACAATCCTACATAGCTTAACCTTTCATTAGTGAAATGACAAGGTCTCTTTCAAATAAAATTGGAATATTCTTTTTTTTAGGGTTACAAAATAATTCCCTGCTTGTCACAAAAATACACTTTTAAGTAGTTTTGGGGTTGAAATCAAGATCCAGACAAGATTCAGACATTGCAGCTAGCATATCTCTCAAGTGTGTTCTAATCTATAATTTTCCTGTTTCTCATTTTCCTTGAAATTGCTGAGGGGTTTCTCTATTTCCTGTTTGGCTGATTTCATTCTCCCCTATGGTGTTAGACTTGTTTCTCCATCCTATGTATTGGCTTTAGCTAAGTGATTTAATCCTCCCCTAAAAGCTTGGTCTGATTGAGGTTCAACTTTGTGCAAAAATATTTTTTATGTGAAGTTTTGTACTCCTGTCATAAGGTACATAATATTACAGTTGACTCTCTTTTTTGTGATGACAGCAGCCAAAAATGATTGTCACCCGGGATCATTATTTCATAAGGAATTTTATTTCATGTGGTCATACTCTAATTTCCTCCCTCAATTATCAGCAGGATCAGTCACGAAGAGGCACTTTCTCCTTAACCCGGGTTATCCTTTAGAACACAGTTTTAAAGGAGGATATTTGTTAATATGCAAATATTTAAAATTGATAATTTTTTTTTCTTTTTAATTTTTTTTTTCTAATGGAGGTACTGAAGATTGAATCTAGGACCTTATGCATGCTGAGCACACACTCTGCCACTGAGTGTACCCAATCCCAGTTGAGATTCATATTTATTTGATATCTTCCTTCTGTTATTTTTGTTTTGTGTTATACAGAATTTGAAGGCAGGGCAATGGGTTTGACCGCTTTTTAATCATTCTTTATGGGCTTTTGGGGTTTGTGTGTGTGTTTGTGTTTGTAAAGAAAACAATTTTCCCACTATTTTAAGTATGTATTGCTAAGGCAATTATGTTGATCTTTTCCCTGCTCCTGGTCCATGTATTCCCTTGTTACTTACCACTAGTGGCCCCTTGAGCTCTGTGACAAGACTAGCATGTCGTTAATCCATGTGGAAGGAGATCTGAAGAGATTTATTCAAGGAGATAAAATTTGTAGACAATGTATTGGAAAGTATTGTGAAAGTTGTTCGTTAAGAGAAGGTCTGAGGTTGAATTGTTAAGTGCACAGAAATCTAAGCTATGAACTACCAAGACAATTATTAACTCCAGGAAAACAAAGTAGGGAAGAAAAGGTAAGACTAGCACAAATTGCTACAGCTTTGAATAGTCTGTACAGAGTAATAATAATGTAAAGCAAGGATACTGAGCTGATGAAAATTATAATGTAACTGTATTAAAAGGTTGGAAGAAAGAAGGTTTGGGTATGTAGATGAGATGGGGTTTGAAAGAGATCTGAACCCTCATTTTCCAAAATAGAAAGTTAAATAGGTGATACATAAAGCTGAAAAAGTTATTAGGCTGTGTTACAAGGATATTAGTCAGAGAAAGGGAGTAAGTATTCCAAGAGTCAGCAGTAGGAGCTGAACGTGGTTGTTTCTGGCCAGGAAATGGGGCAGTTGTTGGGAACTGCTCCTTTTTACAATCGGTGTTCGAGAACTGTTTGACTCTTTATTGAATGTATGGCATTAGTTTGATAAAAAGAAATCAAAGCTGAATTTTGAAAAATTTATGTTAAGAATTGGGGTGCTTTTGCAGAGAGAGATAACAATCAGCAAAACTACATTTGAAGGGATCCTCATTATTCCTTGCATTTCAGCAAGGACTAGGAGGCAGACATCTGTTTAAGGTTCATAAATTCTGTCTGACCTTCCTGCCGACTTGTAACCTTTGGAAGTAATGAACTCCCCGTCACTGTAAATATCCAGGCAGAGACTGCCTGACCAGCTCTCTAACTGTAGCAGGGTGTGTTTACCATTGGGCAGTTAGAGCAGGCAACTTCTAACATTCTTTCAGTTTTGAATTTGGCATTTTCAGGATGGATAGTTGATAAGAATGTATTACAAAAAGCTTAACAAGAAAGTCCAAGACATCTCAAACCCATTGCCAGGGTTTTCTCTGCCAGACACCATCCTAAGCCTGCCACCAGTGAGGCAGGCCACAAAGCCCAGTCACATAAGAATGAACACACTTTGTCGCTCCTATCTGATTTGGCATCAGTCTCAGCCCTTTTCCCCATGGAATGGTCCACGCCCATGTCTCTGACGATGGAGCTGGTCTCACAGCAGCTCTATGAGCACTGGTCCAGCCCAAGGGATTCCTGCGTGAAGTTTTCCAGGATTCCAGGCTATTCTCAGAGCTGAGTCCCCCTTAGGCTAAGCCCACGGAACTCATCTTAGCTCCAGACTGAGCCGGAAGCCTCAGAGAGAACTCAGAGCTGAGGAAATCCACAGGTTTTACCCAGCACTGCCGAATCATCAGTGAGCCAGTTGAGGGAAGGATCAGCAACAGCAAGACACACCTGAGCTGCCGTCTCATTGTTCCACCTCATCCCTAAACCCTCTGTGTCTGCCTGTCTGTGTCGGTCTCCCTTTTAGGATCAGCCTGGCACCACTTCATGCCCTGCCTCCTTTCTTCTAATCTTGCCTCCCTGGCCTGTTCCATCTACTCCAGATTAACTGAGAAAAGGTTTTAAAACCTAGGAACAACAGACGTGCTAGATACAAAGAATACAGGGCAATGTCTTCCTCAGCCACATCCCTCCTGCCCTCTCCCATTCCCTCAATGTCAATGAGTTTTATAAATATTTTGTCAGACAGACATTGCACTCGCAGTTGTTATCATTATCAGCCATTTCCTTATTATCTGTGGTTTATGATGCATTTGCTCCAGGGACTTTCCCGAGATAAGGCAGGAGCAGATGACTGAGCCACTTGTTGATGTCCACTTGTGTCAAGCCTGTTAAGAATGATTTTTGGGGGGATTTGTTGAATGTGCCAGACTGTCCAGTGAGTGGTGATGATCCCCTGCATCTGCTCTCGAGTTGGCCTCATCCCCTCCTTTGCTCTGTTCTCATTTATCTCTCTTCAGCAGGTGAGCCAGTGATCTGTACTTCTATGATACATAAAACACTTCTTATTTCATGGTAGAATTTGGGGGCTGCTATGAAAACGGATATGTTTTAAGAGTGAATTGAGTCGGAGGTTTAAACTTAAAGCCCCCTTGATTTAGAATCAGAAATTAATATGATGGAGGGAGGGTATAGCTCAGTGGTAGAGTGCATGTCTAGCATGCATGAGGTCCTGGGTTCAATCCCCAATGCCTCCATTTAAAAACAAATAAATAAACCTAATTATGCCCCCCAAAAAAGAAAAAATAAATTAACATGAGGATGAAGCTACAGAGTGATTATTTGTGTCTTCTGAAACTTCCTTCTGTCTTTCTGCAGGAAATTCTAAGGAGAGAAGTTCGGAATCTACTTTGCTTGGCTGGGCTGTTACACTCAGATGCTCCTCCTGGCAGCAGTCGTGAGGGTGACTTGCTTTCTGTGTGGATATTTTAATCAAAATAACTGTACCTGTGGGTAACTTGTCTTTATTCCTTCTTACCGTGCTTACTTAACTTAGAATGACATTCTCCAGGAGCATCCATGTTGCTGCAAATGGCCCTATATTGTCAGTTTATATGGCTGAGTAGTATTCCATTGTATAAATATACCACTTCTTTAGCCAGTCATCCGCTGATGGACATTTAGGCTATATCCATGTCTTGGCTACTGTAAATAGTGCTGCTATGAACATTGGGATGCAGGTGTCATCCTGAAGTAGGGTTCCTTCAGGATACATGCCCAGGAGCAGGATTCATAGGTCATATGGCAAGTCTATTCCTAGACATTTGAGGGAACTCAATACTCTTTTCCACAGTGGCTGCACCAAACTGCATTCCCACCAGAAGTGTAGGAGGTTCCCCTTTCTCCACAGCCTCTCTAGCATTTGTCATTTGTGGATTTTTGAATGATGGCCATTATGACTGGTTTGAGGTGATACCTCATTGTTGTTTTGATTTGCATTTCTCTGATAATTAGTGACATTGAGCATTTTTTCATGTGCCCATTGATCATTTGTATGTCTTCCTTGGTGAATTGCTTGTTTAGGTCTTCTGCCCATTTTTGGTTTAGGTTATTTGGTTGTTTCTTATTAAGTCATTTGAGCTGCTTATATATTCTGGAGATCAAGCCTTTGTCAGTTTCATTTGCAAAAATTTTCTCCCATTCTGTAGGTTGTCTTTTTTTTACATATGGTGTCCTTTGCTGTGCAGAAGCTTGTAAGTTTCTTTAGGTCCCATTTGTTTATTCTTGCTTTTATTTCTATTGCTTGGGTAGACTGCCCTAAGGGAACATTTCTGAGATGTATGTCAGATATTTTGCCTGTATTTTCTTCTAGGAGGTTTATTGTATCTTGTCTTATGTTTATCTTGCTGAAGAGACTGTCTTTATTCCATTGTATATTCTTCCCTCCTTTGTCGAAGATTAGTTGACCAAAAGTTTGTGGGTTCATTTCTGGGCTCTCTATTCTGTTCCATTGGTCTATATGTATGTTTTTGTACCAATACCATGCTGTCTTGATGACTGTAACTCTATAGTATTTTCTGAAGTCTGGGAGAGTTATTCCTCCAGGCTCTTTCTTTTTTTTCTTCAGTAATACCCTGGAATTTCTATGTCTTTGATGGTTCCATATAAATTTTATTGTGATTTGTTCTAGTTCTATGAAATATGTCTTGAGTAATTTTACAGGGATTGCATTAAATCTGTAGATTGCCTTGGGCAGTGTGACCATTTTAACAATATTGATTCTTGCAATCCAAGAGCATGGGATACCTTTCCATTTTTTAAAGTCTTCTTCAATTACCTTCACCAATGGTTTATAGTTTTCTGTGTATAATTCTCTCACCTCTGTGGTTAGATTTATTCCTAGAAATTTTATTACTTTGGGTGCTATTTTAAAGTGTTTTATTTCTTTACTTCCTTTTTCTGTTGATTCATCATTAGTGTAAAGAAATGCAACTGATTTTTGAACATTAATCTTGTAACCTGCTACCTTGCTAAATTCTTCGATTAGCTCTAGTAGTTTTGGTGTGGACCTTTTAGGGTTTTCTATATATAGTGTCGTGTCATCTGCATGTAGTGACACTTTTACCTCTTCTTTTCCAATTTAGACCCCTTTTACTTCTCTTACTTGCCTGATTGCTATGGTCAGGACTTCCAAGCCTATGTTGAATAGGAGTGGTGATAGTGGCATCCTTGTCTTGTCCCAGAATTTAGTGAGAAGCTTTTGAGGTTTTCACCATTTAGTGCTATGCTGGCTGTAGGTTTGTCATATATAGCTTTCATGATGTTGAGTTATGTTCCCTCAATACCCACTTTGGTGAGAATTTTTATCATAAATGGGTGTTGAATTTTATCAAAAGCTTTTATGCATCTATTGAGATGATCATGTGGTTTTAGTCCTTTCTCTTGTTGATGTGAAGTATTACATTGATTGATTTGTATATGTTAAACCACCTTTGTGTCCCTGAGATGAACCCCATTTGAGCATGTTGTATAATCTTTTTTATGTGCTGTGGAATTCTATTTGCTAGTATTTTGGTAAGGACTTTTTTGCATCTGTGTTCATCAGTGATATTGGTCTGTAATTCCCTTTATTGGTGGTGTCTTTGCCTGGTTTTGGTATCAGGGTGATTGTGGCTTCATAGAATGAGTTTGGGAATATTCCTTCTTTTCAGTCTTCTGGAAGAGTTTGAGAAGGACTGGTAGGAGTACTTCTTTGTATGTGTGGCAGAATTCCCTGGTGAAGCTGTCCAGTTCTGGATTTTATTTGTAGGGATTCTTTTTTTATTGTTAATTCGACTTCATTCCTAGTGATCGGTTTGTTCAAGTGGTCAGTTTCTTCTTGATTCAGTTTTAGTGGACTGTATGTTTCCAGAAACTTGTCCATCTCCTCTAGGTTATCCCTTTTTTTATGTAGTTTTTCATGATATTCTCATATGATATTCTATATTTCTATGTTATTTGTTGTAATTTCTCCATTTTCCTTTCTTATTTTGCAAATTTGTGCTCTCTCTTTTTTCTTCTTTGTGAGTTTGGCCAGAGGTTCTCGATTTTATTTACTCTTTCAAAAAATTGCTTTTGGTTTGATTGATTATTTTCTCTATTACTTTTAATCTCTATTTTATTTATTTCCTCCCAGATCTTAATTATTTCCTTCCTTCTGCTGACTTTTGGGTGTTTTTACTCTTCAGTTTCTAGTTCTTTTAACTGGTGGGTTAGATTTTTTTTATGATATTGTTCTTCTTTTTTGAGGAAGGCCTGTATCACTCTAAACTTTCCTCTTAGCACTGCTTTTGCTTTGTCCCATAAGTTTTTTGTGGTTGTTTTCATTTTCATTTGTCTCAAGGTATTCCTTAATTTCAACTTTGATTTCATCATTGACCCATTTTTTTTAATACCATGTTGTTTAATCTCTATGCTTTCCTTTTTTTTATGCTTTGTTTCTCTGAAGTTGTTTTCTAGTTTCAATGGCATTGTGGTCAGTAAAGATGCTTGAGATAATTTCTATCTTCTTAAAATTTTTGAGGCTTCTTTTGTGACCAAGTACATGATGAATCCTAGAAAATGTTCCACGCACACTTGAAAAGAATGTATATCCTAATTTGGGGGGTTGTAATGCTCTGAAAATATCCACTAAATCTAATTTTTCTAATGTATCATTTCATTTCTCTGTTGCCTTATTTATTTTTTGTGTGGAAGATCTGTCTAGTGATGTTAAAGTGGTGTTAAAACTTCTGACAATGATTGTATTCCCATCAATTTCCCCATTTATCTCTGTTAGTAGTTGTTTTATGTACTTAGGTGCTCATGTTGGATGCATATATATTAATGATTATAATATCCTCATCTTGTTTTGCTCCTTTAATCATTATAAAATGCCTTTATTTATCTTTCTTTATGGCCCTTGTTTTAAAGTCTATTTTGTCTGAAATCAGAACTGCTACACCTGCTTTTTTGGAGTTTCCATTTGCATGGAATATCCTTTTCCGTCCATTCACTCTCAATCTATATGTGTCCTTCTCCCTAAAGTGTGTCTCTTGTATGCAGTTTATTGAAGTTTCTTGCTTTATTATCCAGTCTGCCACTCTGTCTTTTGACTGGAGCATTTAGTCCATTATCATTTAGAGTAATTAATGATAAATGAGTGTTTATTGCTATTTGAACTTATATTTGCAGTTGATTTCATATTTCTTCTTTGTTCCTTTCTTCTTCCTTTTGTGGTATGGTAATTTTCCTTTGTGTTATCTTGGATTGTATTTAGTTTTTGTTACTCACTTGTAAGTTTTTGGCTTGTGGTTACACTTTTTTGTAAGTCTGTTAACCAATTACTGTGACTGTGTGTACTAAACAGATAGTAATGTAATCTCAAACCCATCCTACCGAGAACAAAAAATTTAAGAAAAAAGAAGAAAAAAAAGATACTCTATATTTTCTTGCTTCCCTCTCCCACTCAATGATTTAGATGTCTTCTTTTACAATTTCATGTTTATTCTATTTGTAATTCATGGTAGTATCATCTTTCCAGTTATAAGCTCTCATTTCTGTATCATCCTGCTTCTTTTTTATTTAGAGTGTACCTTACAATATTTCTTTTAGCATGGGTTTAGTGTTGCTAAAGTCTTTTAGTTTTTCTTCTCTGTGAAATTCATTACCTCTCCCTCTGTTCTAAAGGATAGCCTTGCTGCAGAAAGTATCCTAGGCTGCATCTGTTTTTTCATTCAGGACTTTGAATACATATTTCCACTCCCTTCTGGCCTGTAGTGTTTCTGTAGAGAAATCAGCTGAGAGCCATCTCTTGTAACTCACTCTTTGTTTTTCTCTTGCTGCCTTTAGGATCATTTCTTTATCCTTCAGTCTGGCCATCTTGATTTTGTTGTCTTGGTGTGAGTCTCTTTAGGCTCTTCCTGTTTGGGAACCTCTGAGCCTCCTGTACTTGGGTGTCTGATTCTTTCTTTATGTTTGGGAATTTTTCAGTTATGATTTCTTTAAATACCTTCTCCATCCCCTTTGTTCTTTCTTCCCCTTCTGGAACTCTTATGATGCATAGATTGGCATGCTTTATATTATCCCATAGGTTCCTTATATTGTTTTCATTGTGTTTTATTTTTTTCTCTCAACTGTTCTGATTGTGTGCTTTCTGTTGTCCTGTCTTCTAGGTCACTTATTCGTTCCTCTGCATTATCTAGCCTGCGTTGTACTGCCTTTAGGTCAGATCTCATTTCAGCCAATGAATTTACCAATTCTACTTGGCTCTTCTTTATAGCTACTATTTTGTTTTTGACATATTTTATGTCTCTAAACACTATCTCTTTTAATTCCTTCAGTAATTCGATCACTTCTTTTTAGAAATCTTGATCTAATAGGCCATTAATATCTATTTCATTGATCGTTCTTTCAGGGGATTTCTCTTTCTCTTTTAATTGGGAATACTTCCTCTGCTTCTTCAACTGCTCATATCTCTCTGGCACTGTGGCTTAAGGAGTATCAGTTATCTATTGTGGCCCTTAAAGGGGTTTATTTCTTTATCTATCTAAGGCCTATGCTGGAATAAAACTTAAAAACAAGAGAGAGAAATAGAATTTTAAAAGAATGGAGGAAAAGAAGGTTTGAAAACAGTGCATAATCAATAATAGAAGAGCAAGTTGAAGAAGAATAGGAATCGAGTTGAGATGTCTTTTTAAAACCTTAATAAAAAGAAGAAAAAAATCAAAACACAATATTTAAAACCTGTGAATAATCAATAACAGATCAAATCCAAGAGAATTAAAAATGAAATGAAAATTGTAAACATATAGAACTGTTTAAAAAGTAAAGATTAAAAAGCTAATAGAAAATAAAACAGGTATAAAAAGATTTTAAAAACAAAGATGTGTTCTCCTAGAGACTGAACGCTCTTAATGGTTTTATTGAGAGGTCTTTGTGTCTTCGCCCTGTTTCATGAACTCAGCTTGCTCTGTTGGCCCCCTCGTCTGTGCTGCTCACAGTGTCCATTGGCAAGAAGATTGCACCCCTCCAACACTGGGTCAGGTGCTTCTCTCCTTCGCGGTGGGCGGGTGGGTCACTCCCCGTCCGGATGCCACAGTCAGTGCTGTGTCAGTTGCTCCATAGGTGGGCTCAGCTTCAAGAATAACAGGTTTATGGAGATATAATTCACATACCATAAAATGCAGCCTTTGAAAGTGTGCATTAGGGTTTTATGTACATTTCAGGGTTGTGTAGCCATCACCCCCAAAAGGAACCAGTACCCTTTAGTAAGTCAGTCCCTAACCTTCCTTTCCCTTAGCCCTTAACAGCCACCACTCTACTTTCTGCCTCTATGGGTTTGCCAGTTGTAGGCATTTCATATAAGTAGAACCATACAGTATGCTGCCTTTTTTGATTATCGTCTTTCATTTAGTGTGACGTTGTCAAGGCTCATCCATCGTGTAGCATATATCAATACCCAAATTCCTTTTTGTATTCATATAATATGCCATAGTTATAAATACACCACATTGCTTATCCATCCATCAGTTGATGATGAATAATTCTGCTGTAAATGCTCATGGACAAGTTTTTGTGTGAACACATTTTCACTTCTCTTCAGGATATATCAAAAAATGGAATTGCTGGGATGTATTCTACTTTTAAATTTTTGAGGAATTGCTAATATAGTTTTAAAGTGACTGAAGCATTGTATATTTCCAGAAATAATGTATGAGGAGTCCAGTTTCTCCACATCCTCAACTACACTTTTTATAACTGGGTTTATAGATTCATATTTATATATCATATATCATATATATTTGTCATCCTAGTTGGTATGAAGTGGTATGTCATTGTGATTTTGATTTCTGTTTCCCTAATGCCTACTGATGTTGAACATCTTTTTATGTGCTTAGTTCCCATTCGTATGTCTTCTTTGGAGAAACACCTATTCAAATTCTTTGCCCATTTTAATTATATTTGTCTTTGTATTGTCATGTTTTAAGTCTTCTTTGTCTATTCTGGATAAAAGTCCCTTATCAGGGAAAATTTTGGAAATATTTTCATCCATCCTGTGTATTGTCTTCTTACTTTCTTCATGAAGTCCTTTGAAGCACAGAAGTTTTTAATTTTACTGAAGTCCAGTTTACTTGATTTTTTCCTTTTGTTGTTTGTGCTTTTGGTGTCATATATTACAAGTATTTGTAATCCAAAGTCCTGAAGATTTTCTCATTGTTCATTTTCTAAATGTTTTATAGTTTCAGGTCTGTGATTTATTTTGAGTTAATTTCCATAAATGGTGTTAAGATAAAAGTTCAGTTTTCTTTCTTTTCAGGTGTATGTACAGGTGTCCCAGCATCATTTTTGTAAAGATTATTTTTCCCCATTGGATTGTCATGGCACCTTTGTCAAAAATTATATGGCTGTGTGTAAGACTTTGTTTATGGTCTCTTAGTTCTTTTCTCTCAATCTATTTTTCTGTCCTTTCTGCAAGTATCACACTGTATGGATCACAGTTTTGTTAGTGAGTTTTGAATTTGGAAACTTCAAAACTTTGTTCTTTTTCAAGATTGTTTTGACTATTTTGGGTATCTTGCATTTCCATATTAGTTTTAGGATCAGCTTGTTCATTTCTGCCAAAAAGCCAGAGCTGCATTGAATGTATAGGTCATTTTGAGGACAATGGCCATCCTAACAATAATAAGGCTTCTGATCCATGAACACAGAAGAGCTTTCCATTTATTTTAGGTCATTTTTAAATTCTATCACTAGTATTTTAGTTTTCAATATACATGTTTCAGATATTTTTCTCAGTATTCCACATATTTTTCTTAATATTACTAATTATTTTATTCTTTTTGATGCTATTGTAAATGAAAAGGTTTCCTTCATTTTATTTTTAGATTATTCACTGCTGTTGAATAGAAATGTAATTAATTTTTATATATTCATTTGTGTCTTACAATTTTGGTCAGACTGGGTTATTAATTCTAAGAGGATTTTTTTTTCTTTTCTCTCTATTTTTACTTTGTGGATTCCTTGTGATTTCAATATATAATATCATGCCATCTGGAATCAAAACAGTTTTATTTCTTTCTTTCTAATCTAGAGGCTTTATTTTCTTTGTCTGATTGATTTGACTAGAACTTCTAGTACAATGTTGATTTTGGGAGGGAATAATTCAGTGCTTCTGCATTATGTATGATCTTTGCTTCAGGTTTTTCATAGATGTTCTCTGTCAAGTTGAGGAAGTTCTCTTCTATTCCTAGTTTTTATCCATTATTCTATTAATATGGTGTATTACATGAATTGACTTTTGTATGTTGTACTGCCTTTGCATACCTGGATACATCCCACTTAATAGTGGTCTATTTTATATGTTACTGTTTTGGATTTGCTTGTATTCTGTTGAGGATTTTTGCATTTATATTCATAAGAGATAGTCTTTAGTTTTCTTGTGATGCCTTTGTCTGGTTTTCGTATCAGTGTGATACTAGTCTCATTGAATGAATTGGGAAGTGTGCCCACCTCTTTATTTTCAGACGAATTTGTGAAGCATTTTTTGTTTGTTTTTGTTTTAGTTTTTTCTTTAAGTACTTGATGGAATTCACCAGTAAAGCCATACGGGCCTAGCATTTCTTTGTGTGAATGTTTTGGATTGCTATTTCAGTCACTACTTACTGTAGGATTATTTGAGTTTTCTCTTTCTCCTTGAATTAGCTTCAGTCATTTATGTCCTTCTAGGAATTTATCCATTTCATCTAGATTATCTCATTTATTGGCTATAGAATTATCCATGGTATTCCCTTATATTCCTTGTTATTTTTGTAAGGGCAGTAGTGACATCCTTCCTTTCATTTCTCATTTTAGTAATTTGAATCTTCTCTCTTTTTTTTTCAGTATTAGATAAAATTTGTCAATTTTATTGATCTTTTCAAAGAACCAACTATTCCTTTTGTTGATTATTCTCTGTTGTTCATCTATTGTCTATTCCATTTATTTCTGCCTTTAGTATTTTGATTAGAATGTTTAATTCATTTATATTAATGTAATTTCTTATCAGATTGAAGTTACAACTGCTGTCTACTTTGTATATGTCTTTTTTTCCCATTCCTCTATTACTACACATTTTTGTACATAGTAAGCATTTTCAAGTGTGCCATTTTAATTTGTTTATTTTATCTTTTTCTTCTCCTCCTCCTACTCTTCCTCCTCCTCCTTCTCTTCCATTGCCCTGGAGAGTAAAATTAACATCTTGTTTTAAAGCAATCTAGTTCACATGAATACCAACTTAATTTCAACAGTACACAAAAACTTTGCTTTGGTATCAGTCTTTTCCCTCCCCCTCCTCATGCTGTCATTTTCATACAAATTGCACCTTTATACATTTATAAGCTCATCTACACAGTTTCATAAGTATTGTTTTATGCAGTTGTCCTTTACATCAAATAGAACAAAACATTTACATGTAATGCCCGATTTATACTGTTTTATTTTTTTACTCATGTAGTAGTGCTCTTTATTTTTCAGGCGAGTGTCCTTTCATTTACACCTGCTGGACTATCCTTAGTATTTCTTGTAGGGCAGGCCTGCTAGCAATGGATTCTTTCAGATTTTGTTTTTGTAGGAGTGTCTTAATTTCTCCTTTAATTTTTTTAAAGAATCATTTTGCTGGCTATAAAATACTTGGTGACAGTCTTTTCCTTTTATCTCTTTGATGATACCATCCACTGCCTTCTGGTCTCCATGGTTTTTGATGAGAAATCAACTGTCTTACTGAGGAGCCTTTCTATATGTTGAGCCACTTTTCTCTTTCGGCTGTCAAGATACTTTATTCTTGTCTTTTGACACACTGAATCTGATGTGCCTATTTTAGATGTCTCTAAGTTTATACCACATGGAGTTTGTTGAGCTGCTGGGATGTACAAATTAATATTTTCATCAAATTTGGGAAGTTTTCAGCCATTATTTCTTTATATATTCTTTCTGCCCCTTTTTTTCTCTCCCTCCTTCTGGCGCTCCCATTATGTGTGTATTGGTATTGTTGATGGTGTCCCACCTATCTCTGACACAGTGTTCATTTTTTTTTCATTCATTTTTCTTTCTGTTCCACAGACAGGGAAATCTCAGTAGTTTTAATTTAACTGACTTTTTCTTCAACAAGTTCATATCTACAGAGAAACCACTTATTGAAGTTTTTATTTTAGTCATTATATTTGTATCTCTAGAATTTCTAGTTGGTTTTTATTATAAATTTTATTTATTGTTATTCTCTGTACAATGAGATGAGCACATAATTTAATCCTTTAGGCATGGTTTCTGTTAGTTTTTTGAACATATGTGTAATTGCTTATTTATGTCTTTGTCTAGTAAGTCCAGTGTCTGGGCTACCTCAGGGAGTTTCTGTTGACTACTTTTTCCCCGTCTGTTATGACCAAACTTTTCTGTTTCTTTGTACATCTTGTAATTTTCTGTTGAAAGCTGGACATTTAAAATATTACAATGTGGCAGATCTGAAAGCCTGATTTTCCTCATCTCCAGGGTTTATCGTTGCTTTCATTGTCATTGCTGCTGCTGCTATTTATTTAGTTACTTTCCTGAACAAATTCTGTAAAGTCTGTTTTCTTTATCATGCATGACCATGAGATCAGTGTGTGTGAAGAAAGCCTAGTTGTCATCACTGTAGTAATGATTGGACAGTGATTTCTTTCAATGCCTGGAGACAATCGTTTGAGCTGTTGCCAGGTGGCTGTGTGTCCACGTGCTGAGGGATGCCCTCAGCACCGGCATGCAGTCAGCAGCTCTTCCGTATCCTTTAGTTCTTGCTTATGCAGAACCTCAAGTTCAGCCAGAGTTGAAGGCTTAGGATTTTCTCAGATCTTTCCTTGCCATGTGCCACACATGTATATTGCCTTCTACAATTCTCAGAATTTTTTGGAGCTTTTTAACCCTACCTTCACCCCCAGAACGTCTCATTAATCAATTTTGCCTTCTAAGTTTCCTAGTCAGCACGTAGTTAGCCTCTACTGGTCCCACTGCCTCAGGCAGTTGTAATGTTAGATACTCACTGCTGATTGTTTCCCACACACACTCTGGGGACAGGCTGTTTGCACAGCATGAGTTTGTGACAGGTCACATAGTGACAGCTCTCTGGGGGCGGATTTTTTGGGTAACTTTAAATCACTTCTGCTCCTACCTTGATTGTGAGACTATTGCTTATAAAGGCCACCATTTAGGTGAGGATACAGGGATGGGGTAGATCAAGTTACAATGCCTCAAAACTCACTATCTTTATGGAGATTTAGCTGGGTTTTTTTTCTCAAATAAAGACTCCCCGAATTGCTGGAAGTGTTGGTTTAATTTCCAGAGTTCTACAGAGGTTAATTTTGACAAATTTTACAAAGCCATTGTCATTGCTTCATAGAGGAGTAAGTTTTCCAAGATGTTTACTCAGATAGTCTAGAAGTGTATCCCATTTGCATTTGTGTTTAACTGAGTTACTTGCAAGACTAACTAATTCTACAGCTCCAGCCCCATTCACATAAGAGTCCACCTGCATGGATTCTCCTACAGCAGTGTACAACCTGTTGTCAGATTGTTGTTTTTCTTATTAAAGTGTAGGGGTTTTTAAAAATATGCTCATGAATAGCCTTTTGTCATTGTTACACGTTACAAAACTTCCACTAGTCTGTAGCTATTTTTTCCCCTCACTTATCGTTGCTTTAATGAAGTTCTCACTTTTAAGGATTTTCAGTAAAGCAGTTTGTGGATGCTGATCACACGGGTGAGGCATTTAACTACTGTCTAAACCTCAGTCTTTGCTCTGATTCACTGTCTGGAACATCTGAACACATCTACTGAACCCCATATACCAATGGATGCTGACAGACCTAATTAAAAAAATGCTTTTTAAGTAAAGCAAAAAATATTAACTTTGACACTGGAAACGACAAATCTCAAATTTCCTAGCTGATCTTGCTTTCTGTGATCATGAGCTACATCATGTTTTTAGAGCCGACAGGCATATTGAACTACTGATTTTATTTCATCGGATTTTAGAATGCAGAACACATTTCAGGCCCACTTATAGTACCATATGTGTATCTTAAATGATATGTACATATGATGATGTCTTTATTATAAGTACCTTATTTTATTTTAAGTACCTACTGCTGTGCATCTCATTAAGGAAAGCTTGAAACTGCAGTACTGAAATTTTTCATACCACCATCATCCCATAGCATCTCTTTTCCACTTATATGTTGTGTGGCAGAATATTTTTCTGCTCCCTAGAAATGATCAATGTTGAAGGGGAAAAAAAACCCCTCCTCAAATAAATATACTCCAAATCACACACTTATCTGAACGATGGCCACCATTTTAGTCCATAGTCCACACCAATCCATCTAATCATACTGACTCAGAATACTCAACATAGACAATCCACCCCTGAATTCAGGGTCCTCAACACACGTTCTATCCCCTCCCCATTCCTTGTTGACTCTGACCTACTTTTGTCCAACGTGTCCTGCCAGTCTCTTTGCTACTTGACTGCACTTTTTAATTTTTACCTTTGAGTTCCAGGCTGCGCCTAGTGATTTCCAGAGAAACGCCAGACACTTGGCTCATCAGGAGGGGCGGTGAGGATTTCAGAAAGCTGTTAAACTAACTCACTTTCAGATAGTGAGTGGCTGTTGTGCGCATTCCTTCTAGATCTCTGCCATGCCGGCTGCATCCACCCCAGCAAAATAACGTAGCTCCTCCAACCACCTCTGCCTCCATTCATCTGGGTTTCTGCTTTCAGTGACACTCAGATGCTGCTGATGGGCAATATATATATATATTTTTTAATTGAAGTATAGTCAGTTACAATGTGTCAATTTCTGATGTACAGCGCAATGTTCCAGTCCTTCATATTCACATATATATGTATGAATTCCTTTTCATATTTTTTACTAAAGTTTATTACAAGATATTAAATATTGTTCCCTGTGCTATACAGAAGAAATTTAGTTTTTTAGCTATTTTTATATATAGTAGTTAATATTTGCAAATCTCAGTCTCTGATGGGCATTTTTAAAGCCACATCTGGAACCCTTGTTGCAGAAGTGTCTGAGAAATATATTTTCGACCTCATAGACTTTTGGTTAGGAAGTTGGAATAAAGGCTGACCTGGCTCACCTAACTTGTCTGCCTTTGTGAGTAAAGAGGTCTGGAGTTTCAAGTCCCAATGAAATGTCCCGGCCCTTCAGTAGCAAACTCTTAAAGCAACCAAAATGCTCCCGTCTACCAGAGCATGACTTGTCCTTAGACACTGCTGGACATAACCACCGATGTTGTCTAAGGCATCGTCTTCATCTGGTGCACACTTTCTTTAGATGTGTAATATCCTGATTAACAGGACAAGCTAGTTTGGATTCCCAAGGCCACAGGCAGCCTTCTGCCTGACTTTGGAGTATATATAGTCCTCTCTCAGATCAGCTAGAGCTGTCTGGTGTGTGCTTTCCCAGAGAATGTGGGTGCAGTGCTCCCCACCAGAGTCCTACCAGTTGTTTTATTGCAGGAAGAGAGAGAGTAAAAGAGACAGAACAGGAAGTTCTTGTCCAGCCTCAAACACAGTCACCCCCGTCCAGGGCTCTTGCTCTGGGACACACAGCAGTGCAGGTCAGCAGCGATGTGGCCCCGGTGTACTCCAAAACATGGTGTGGTTTTACTGGGCTATCTGTGTCTTTCATGGGCCCTGCAAAGTTCTCGGCTTTGTGAAATGGGGAACTAAGGAACTCCCACCCATGGCTGTAACTCCCAGGGTTTGCACCCTTACGGGTTTTGAGGATTTGCTGGCAACTCATTCTTTTTCACTGGGTCATTTCTCGGTTACACCTGCAATCCTGTGACTTCCTTATCAGAACTGCTCCTTACGTTCGGGATTTAGTGAAAGATGCCATTTTAGCCTGTAAGTTCATGTTCAGGGAGGAGGAGGAAGAAGCATAGATCAGAATTGCTGTTTTGCTTTTTTTTATTATTGTTTTCATAAGCCGTCTCCTGTTGTCGAATGGACACTGAGCAAATGAATGACTGTTACACTCCCATTTGAAAGATGAGAAAAACGACACTCAGGGAGAGGAGGCAAACTTCCTGAGTTTCCAAAGACCAAAAGGGATGAGCACAGAATAAGATCCCTGCAAATTTCTTGTCTGTCATTCGCCTTTAGGTCAATGACAGAGTGCCGTGTGTAGTAGTAAAGTTGTAACGTGCTTTTAAAAGGGTGCAGATGTTCTTGTTTTGTTTATAAAATCACAGTGTTTTGTCTGAGACTCTGAAAAAGAGAAATGGGTTAGTAAATGTTGGTTTCTCACCCTTGGTCCTTCCTCCCCTTCACAGATATGGACCCTTCCATCTGTAGCAGGAATAAGACAGCCCCAGCCTTGCCGTCTCATGAGATCAGTACTCATTCATTTCATTCCTGCCCAGCAGTAGGTGATAAAGCACAGCGAGATGTTCATGTCCTGCTTCACTGATTCTTGTGAAATTAGGTGTTTGAAAAGGGAAGCTGCTTTTTTTTATATAAAGTGCAGTAATTTTCCTAGCAGAGAAGGAAATTGAGGATTTTCTTCATTGAAAATCAATAGAGATTTCAAGAGCATCTGTATTTCTGATGCATAGATTAAAATGACAAAATCTAGAGGGATTACCGAAACACAAGGAAGATACCAAAAGTGTCTTTAAAGAGCTTTTCTAAGACTGGGCTTTTAAAGAGACTGTTAGTTGACAGAGACCCTCTTCTCATCCATAGTCCCTCTCCTTAGGTTGGAAAGGGCCAGCGCTTCCCATGTGTGCAGTTCTGGTGCTTCAAGTGAGTTGTAGGGTAGGGCGGTGCACGTGGTGCTCCCTTCAGTTTGTCCATCCTAAGTAACCCCTGGCAGTCAGAGGGCGAGTGTTTTGCAACAACGTGAACCATTCACCATGCTCTCCGTGGTGTGTACTCATCTCAGCTCATCCAGGCTCAGGTGATGGCAGAGCAGAGAGTGGTGGCAAGAGGTCAGCCATGAGTAGCAGGAAGCAACTGGAGTCAGCTGGGGCCCAAGTGGCTAGGAGTTCCAGGTTGAATTCCCAGGACTTCCCACAGCTCATTCATTCAGCTAATACTTCTCCAGCACCTGTCATGTGCTGGTGCTTCATTGTGAACAGAACCAAATCCCTGTCCTCATGAAGATGACGTTCTAGTGGACATAAGAAATGATAAACGCAGAAGCAGATCCAGGTCAGGACACATGAGTGCTGTCTACTTTGGAGTGCACAAGGTGAGATCCTTTGGGAAGGAATGTAAGATACAGGAAAATGTGGGGGAGAGGATGGCCGTATCCCAGGTCTTATTTGGGTCCCTGAGATGCACCTCGTGATGTGTGGGTCCTTGGTTTGCACAGGAACGAATCCAAGAGAGAGCCACAATTCAGTAAATGTAGATTTATTCAGAGAGATATATACTCCACAGACAGAGTGGGCTGTTTCAGAAGGCAACAGAAAGGCCATGAGGCGTGAGGGTTGGGTGCTCCAGTTTAAAGGAAAAGTAGATACACACTCCACAGACATAGTGTGGGCTGTCTCCCTCAGCAGAGAGAGCAGCCACGAGGTGTGGTTGTTAGTTTTTATGCACTCAGTATCTTCATATGCTAATAAGTGGGAGGAATATTCCAACCGCTTTGGGGAAGGTGTTGCGATTACCAGAAATTGGGCCACCACTCACCCTTTGACCTTTCATGGTCAGCCTTGAACCTGTCCTGGCACCTGTAGGAGTGCCATTTAGCATCCTGCTGTATTTCAGTGAGTGTGTATTGAAGCTCAAGTTCTACTGGGAGTTGACTTTTCCACCGTCTCGGTGCTAATGGCTGTGCCATTCTTTTAATGGCTGTGCCCTGCCCCCTTCCCTCCTGTCTCATGAAGGAGCTCTGGACTGATTGCACAATTGCAGAGCAGGGGACAGAGTGGAAAGAACTTTATAAGTGGAAGGTGGAAGGCAGTGTTGGTAGTAGAATTCTCAAGTCAATTATAAAGTAAGGGTCTTCTGTTTGCTGGGATTACCTGGTGTCACATTAGGGAGCTGTGAGCCTTGGGGACTTCAGTGAGTGGGTGGCTCACTGTATATACTGTGTTGCTTCTTAGGCGGCTCGAGAACAGTTGGCTTATATGTGACCCATTCACTCAAGCAGGGGTCTTTTTGGGGATTTTCTGCACTTGAGGCTAACATGGGTCACATGGGGGGGCAGGACCGGCCAGTCACAGCTTGGTCCACAGTCACCTAGTGCCCTCGTGGCTTTCATCCCATGGATGTGTCACCTCCCTCTCAATGGGGACAAGGTCAAAAGTGGTGGGGCAGCTTCTCAGTGGCGAAGGCATTGCTCTCCAGACCCAACACTCAACAGCATGAACCCCTGGTTTTGGCTACAGTCTTAGCTAGATGAGGCTGTTGAGTAGCTGAGCTCATGAGACGTGGGTGCCATGCTTCCACTCTCACCAAGAGCTCTACTTTTGAAGATTCTGATCAGACAGCCACAAATACTCCCTAGCCCATAAACAAGGAACAGTCCCTTTCACTCGGGGAAGGGCACACAGAAGGAGAACGGATCATCCCGAGAGCAGGAGAGGCCAAATCAGTCCTGCCCTCAGGGGTCTGAGAGACGAGCCAGCTCAGTTCCTCTTACTAGTGGTTTACTTGGAGGATCTGGGGTATTTTGGTGACCTGCAAGTGTCAGGAAATAGTACACGAGGGCTTTGTAGAATTTCTGGTCCGGTGTTAACTCACCCCATTGTAGCTGTCGTGCAAGGAAACAAAACTTGGTGGACAACAGGCCATGGCCTCTGCTCCCTGGTGGAGCCAGGAGATTACAATGTTAAGAACGACTGCAGGGGCATCATTTCTATGTTGAGAGGCCAGATGGCCTTACATATCTCTCATGCTGGATGCCTAAGTTGCAAAGGGAAACTGGATTTCATCCAGCTCTCCAGCCAAGGAGGAGACCACAAGTGGCCTCCCCCACCAACTGTGAGCTCTTTGCCTCCACTGACAGCAGCATGTATAGCAAAAAGCTGGGCTGCCACCTGCGTTTCCGTGTAAACATCCGAGTAGCCACAACAATGGCCTCGTGAGCGATGGTGTGCCCAAGGAAGCGCTATGTGGGGCAGAGGGAGGAGTGCCGGGGTCAGACACCGGGAGGGCAGGCAGGCAGTGAGGACATCTGTGCAGCGCAGATGCCATGGAACTGAGCCAAAGGGAGGCTGGTTTTGGAGCAGGGAGCCTGGGCAGTGCCATGTTGTTCGTAAGAAGATCCTGGGCTCTGGATCCAAGAAGTCATTGGCTTGATTCCTGACCTCAACCCTCATCTTGGGCAAATGTTTGAAGCTTTCTGTGCCTCTGTTTCTTGGTGTCCCAGTTGGGGACAATAGTAGCAATTACTTCTGAGAGTCAGGAGCGCCTTTATAGATGTCATTTCATTACGCTCACATCAGCCCACAAGCACGGTGCTTGGTCCCCCGTTTTACACGTGGCAGACGAGTAACTTTTAATCAGTAATCACGCAGCTAATAATGGTCACAATCAGCATTTGAATTTGATCCCTGTGTCCAGATAATTTCTATTCTCACCCAGTATTACTGGAAAACTAGTAAAGTCAGAACAAACACTGCTGGGAAGTGGGTGCTTGAAACATGTTTGTCATCTTTGCCATTGGGGAGTGTTGAGTTCACATTCCTCACAGCACTTCTGAGGCTCCCTGCATCTCCGGCTGCCCCTGGTGGGGTCTACAGGGCTCTGGGCAGCTTCTCCTTGTTCTCTAACCCCAAGGCTCTCTGCTCTCTGCAGGTTGATTCTCAACCCTGACTGCTCGGTAGAGCTAGTGTCTAAAAACAAAAAAATGTGGGGAGGGTACGGCTCAGTGGTAGAGCACGTGCTTAGCATGCAAGAGGTCCTGGGTTCAATTCCCAGTACCTCCATTAAAATAAATAATGCTCAATACTCCCCACAAAAAGAAAAGAAGTATTTAAAAAATAATAAACAGTACAAAGGCCCCACTCCAGGCTGTGGTGCACTATTTTTTAAAGGCTCCCAAATGCATCCCATATGCAGGAGGGTGAGAGCTATCCCTATACACTTCTTGTGAGCTTGTCCACTCACACCCATTAGCCTCTTGAAACAGTAAAACTACTTGGCTCAGCCTAGAACTTTCTCCCGATTTCTAGAGTTTTATTTTCCTACTGCACATCTCTCCTGGAGCCCACAGGAACTCAGCCAGAACTGAATCAGTTGTCTCCTCTCATGACTTGCCCCTCTTCCTGCCCTTCTTTTTTTTTTTAACATTTTTTATTCATTTATAATCATTTTACTATGTTGTGTCAAATTCCAGTGTTCAGCACAATTTTTCAGTCATTCATGGACATATACACACTCATTGGCACAATTTTTCTCTGTGATTTATCATAACATTTTGTGTATATTTCCCTGTGCTATACAGTGTAATGTCGTTTATCTAGTCTACAATTTTGAAATCCCAGTCTATCCCTTTCCACCGTCTAACCCCCTGGTAAACACAAGTCTGTATTCTCTGTCCATGAGTCTATTTCTGTCCTGTATTTATGCTTTGTTTTTGTTTGTTTGTTTGTTTTTGTTTTTTAGATTCCACATAATAGCGATCTCATATGGTATTTTTCTTTCTCTTTCTGGCTTACTTCACTTAGAATGACATTCTCCAGGAGCATCCATGTTGCTGCAAATGACATTATGTTGTCGGTTTTTATGGCTGAGTAGTATTCCATTGTATAAATATACCACATCTTCTTTATCCAGTCACCTGTTGATGGACATTTAGGCTGTTTCCATGTTTTGGCTATTGTAAATAGTGCTGCTATGAACATTGGAGTGCAGGTGTCATCCTGAAGTAGATTTCCTTCTGGATTCAAGCCCAGGAGCGGAATTCCTGGGTCATATGGTAAGTCTATTCCTAGTCTTTTGAGGAATCTCCACACTGTTTTCCACAGTGGCTGCACCAAACTGCATTCCCACCAGCAGTGTAGGAGGGTCCCCCTTTCTCCACAGCCTCTCCAGCATTTGTCATTTGTGGATTTTTGAATGACGGCCATTCTGACTGGTGTGAGGTGATACCTCATTGTAGTTTTGATTTGCATTTCTCTGATGATTAGTGATATTGAGCATTTTTTCATGTGCTTTTTGATCATTTGAATGTCTTCCTTGGAGAATTGCTTGTTTAGGTCTTCTGCCCATTTTTGAATTGGGTTGTTTATTTTTCTCTTATTGAGTTGTATGAGCTGCTTATATATTTTGGAGATCAAGCCTTTGTCGGTTTCACTTGCAAAAATTTTCTCCCATTCCGTAGGTTTTCTTCTTGTTTTATTTCTGGTTTCCTTTGCTCTGAAGAAGCTTGTAAGTTTCATTAGGTCCCATTTGTTTATTCTTGCTTTTATTTCTTCTAGGAGAAAATTTTTGAAATGTATGTCAGATAATGTTTTGCCTATGTTTTCCTCTAGGAGGTTCTTGCCCTTCTTATTTCAGGGAATGGCACTATAATTTAGACACTGCCAAAGCCAGAAAGCTGGCCGGCATCTTTGACCTCTTCCTGCCCTTCCATCACACCTGTGGCCAATCCGTCCACCTGCTGAAATGTTTTCTTCTCTCTCCTCCTGGCAGGGCCTCAGCAGGCCTTCACATGAACCTGCCAATAGTCCTCCCTGCCTCTATCTTGTCTCTTTCTAGATCACTTTGCATGTCTCCTCTACCTTGGAGGCACACAGAGTCCTTTGTGATGTGCCCCTGTGATCTCTCCACCTGGTTGCCTCACCTGCCTCCCACACCCTGTGCTCGCTTCTAGACTATTTGCAGTTCCTGGAAGGGACCTGGCTCTCTTTGGCCTCCCTCCTTTGCATGTGCAGCTCCCCAGGGAGAAATGGCCTTAACATTATAAGTTCACCTGATCAATTCTAGGGCATCTCAGAGCTCACCACAGTGGTTCTCTCCTCTGGGAGAGCCTTGGCTACAGTTCCGGCTCCCTGCCCCGAGCACCCTCTGCTGACTGTTATCCAAGCCCTCTTAACACGCCTCCTCAGCCATCATTTCACAATGAGTCCTCTGCACCTAGGAGCTCCCGGAAGCAGGGACTGTGTCTTTTTCCTCTTTATTCTCAGAGCATTGTAGAGACTCAGGTACAATGGTGGAGGACACAGTGGTTATTCTGCAATTTCTCTAGAGTTGGGGCCTAGGGGTAACAGTCTGGTGGGAAGAAGGGCTTAGGGGATTCACCCTGAAGCCACATTTTCAATTAACATTTCATGTTGTTTTTGTCTACTATTTAAAGTTACGAGTCTTAAAACACAATGACGATTTCTAAAAATTACATTACCGATGATTGAGAAAAATGGCAGTTTTCCATATTTAAGAATATTATTTTAAGTTTGTGTGACTGGGGTGGTGGAAAATAGAAATGCAGGGGCTACTAAAGCATTCTCATCCCCTTCCCCACCCTCAGGTCCTTTGGACAGAAGAGACAGAGGGATGTGAGGAGAAGGCTTGGATGGTGAACCGTGCAGTGCTTTTAAATTGTGACAGTTACTTGTGCTTTTTTTTTACTTTTTTTTTAATGGAGGTAATGGGGCTTGAACCCAGGACCTTGTACATGCTTAGCACGTGCTCTATCACTGAGCTATACCCACCCTTCCCCCCGATATTTGTGTTTTTAGTGGGCATAATGTGCTGGTAGCAGGTACTTTAGCATCAGACACAGTCACCTGCCTCTGACCATCACGTTAATACCTTTCCCTTGAGCTAGAGAGCTAGTCTGTTTCCAAACGTTCAATAAATTATCTACATTTTCTTTTTTCTTAAACAAAAGGTATTAACTCATTTTTTTCTTTAGTATCGCCTATAAATAAAATGTGATTTTATTAACCATTTACCAAAGTGTTAAGTGTAATAAATATTAAGTACAGATTTCTGAAGCATCAGGCATCACTGAAGATCCACATTCTGCTGTTCTGTCTCTCTGTTAGTCACCTTACTTTTGGAGTTCTGGAAGCGGTGCCAGGCAGAACTTGAGTACAAATGGGAGACGGTTGAGCAGGAAGAACAAGTCTGGCCAGAATAGGAGGCGAGGTGTCCCCACGTGGAGATAGATGAGATTACCCAGGAAAAGCGGGCGCTGTTTAGATGCACTTTATTCTGTTTACTTCTGGACTTGTCAGCCTTGGCTGCGTGTTGGAATCACCAGGGGACCTTAAAAAATGTTGGTGCCTGGGTTCCATCACTGCAAACTCTGATTGTACTTAGTGGCCTGGGGGCGCATTCTGGCATAGGGAAGTTTTTAAAGCTCCTCTGGTTATTCTAATGTGCAGCCAAGTTGAAGGAGCACTGCCTGGAATGGTGGACACAGAAGAGAAGTGAGGTCCTTCCTTCATAATAACAGTAAAAAGGGGGAAAAGAAAAAGACTGGTATAAGTGTATATGAAAAGAGGCATTGATTTGTATCCTTTCATGACACCAATAAAAAATGCAAAATATAAATTAGCTGCAATGACATAGATGTAGAAGGAAAGACAAATTGGTTTTTATAGTTGACTCCCATTTTTTTAAATGCGCCTTCATTATTGTGGCCTCCTTTTCATCATAGACTAGGTGCCCCTTTGTCTTGAACTAAGTCCCGGTCACTGCTCCCCCTTCCTACTGGGATGTGCACAAAGCAGCATGGCTCTCATCCTAAAGTCAGAGAAAGGGTAGAAGAAGCAGGGAAACATTTGTTGAGGTGCCATCAGTGTTTGAGCAGTGTTTGAGCTAGTCATTTTACATAACTGGAAATGTAAATTTATTGCTGCCACTCCTGCTGCAAAATTAAAAAAATAAAACTGTATATCTTTGTATCAACATTCCAGAGCTATGAAAAGATGATTTTTGAGTCATTTGTATTATTGCTTCTTTCCATCAGCTGAGATAATTTAGAGCTGATGGTGCTTGCAGTCAGCAGCAGCAGGACAGTAGGTTGTGAGAATGAATAACTCTTGGGAAAAAAATGCTTTTACTAGGAGTATCTGAAAATGTCTCCAAATATAGATTTAATAAATTGAATCACAGATCTACAGAATGTTGGCACTGAAAAGATATGGAGGGAGCAGGTCAAACTCCTCTTTTTATAAATGGAAAAAAATGAGGTTCAGATACCAATAGAAAGTGATATTTGTCTTTTACAATGTAATAAGCTTCTAATAATCCCCATTATGAATAGTTCCCATTGTTTACAACTGAAGATGGGGGTAAAAGCATATGTTGGTGAAAGACTGTACATTCAGAGATGAAAGCTGAATCTTAGACAAAATTAGATGTTCATAATGCTTTTGAGTCCTGAAAAACAAAATCTTATCATATTGGCAGCATACAAAAAATACTGAAGAGAAGTTTTTTGGTCATTTAAACTGCCAAGTTTAAATTTAATTTTGCAAGCTAATAAGTTTAAATTTTCATTGGGACATGCTTGTTGAAAAATTGAAGATGAAGACTCATTTAACTTTATCATTCTTCCTTATTTAAAAAATTGCCTTATTTTTTTTTAGTTTTTTATTTGAAGTATTTTACTTTACTTGAGAAAGCATGCTCCATTGTTTAGAGAGGCCAGCGTTGTGGTAGTGAGATCTTGCGAATGAAGTTGCCTAAATTCATATTTGAACACAGCAGCTTGCTTCCTGAGTGATCTTGGACAACTTAACTTCTCTGTGCCATAGTTTCCTATAAAATAAGAATAAGAGAGTTGCTTCTTCATGACAGTGGTAAGGACGGGTCGAAGTAATGTATAGAATCTACTTGGAAGGCTTCCTGGCACAGAGGAAGGGCCATGTACTTAGTTACAGCTATTATTATACTATATCTGGTTTTATAATCCAGTTAAATCTTGATTCTTGCTGATTTCATCTCTTAAAAAATTCTAAATATAAACTCTAAAATGGAAACTCTTAAACTTCATAGTTGTAGCTAATTAACACATAAATCTCAACCAAGAAACACACAGTGGACACCAGTTAGCTGCAGACAACTGTGATTCTTTCTGTCCTGCACAGACCCTAAGCTGTCACTACCTTCACTTCTGAAATCAAAGGCAAGCTAAGGAATAGAGCTTTAAATCTTGGCCTCATCAGGTGCTCAGACCATGGCAGGGAAACAGTTTACTGTTCACATGTGCATTTTCAAAAAATAGTATTAAAACGAACACTGTACATATTTTGTTGTGTGTTTGACATCGTTAACAGAAAAGAAAAGGAAAAAAAACAGGAAAAAACCCATGCATTTACAAACAAGGAGGCTATGTCTGAAATTTTTTTTTTTATATTATGTTTAGGATTTACTGACCAGTTAGGAGAAATATCATTTCATTGGTGTAATCCCTTGATTGACTAAACTTGTTTTTTTAATTAGGAAGAAGAGCGTGTTCCCTTTACCACCTGGGGAAAGTGTATACATATAACCCTTTGCGCAAGTGCTCTTTTTCTGGGTAAGAACCTGCCACAGACTTTTAAAATCTAATGTGAAATGCTGAGAAAACTGAAAGTCAAGCTGGGAACTATGTAGTCTCATAGAGGAAACTTTTTCCAGAGAACATCTGAGCCAATGCAGGGCGCCGCTCTGGAGGTTCCACAGTCTCTTCTGCTCACAGTGCTTCCCCCAATTCTTTTCACCTCATTTGTTCAAATCAGATCAGTGGTTTAGGATTCTCCAGGGTCTGATTAAGAGACCAGATGGAGGCATTAAATTTCTAAAATTTTCCAAGTGTAACAACCTAGGTAAAATGTCTAAGAATAGCCTAACAAAAGGATAGTAGGAACTATCAAAAAATAAAAGTAAAAACTACTGAAAGATATAAAAGGTGCTTTAATCACATGATTCTAGATTAAAAGATCATATCTCCAAAATATCAGAAGTTATAAAATTGATTTGGGTTTATTGTGAATAAAATCATATTAGTAATATAAAAATTAATAAGATAATGAGAGTTTTACTAGTTCAAGAATAGCCAGATTATAAAATAAGGCAGGAAGTCCAGATATGGGCTCTGATATCAATAATAATTTAATATAAGAGATGGAAGGCATTACAAATCAGGGAGATAAATAAAGGTTATTCAGTGAATGAAACACTTGTTAGCTACTTGGGGGAAAAGAAAAGATTGAAATCATACAGTGAACCATATATTGTGATAAATTCCAGAAACATTTAAAAAGTAACACAATTAGAAAAAAAACTACAAATAAATATGGATGAGTATACAACCTCTAGATGGACAGTAAGTATCAGAGGAAATTATACAAAGATTTCCATGCATCAGAGCATCCTAATTTTAAACAAAACACCAGAGAATGTTATTTGCTTACAAATCCGACAAGGGGCTAATTCCTTCAATACATAGAGAGTTCAGATCACTTCAAAGGTAACATCAAAATATCTCAGAAGCGTAGAAGGCAGAGAAGATGAACACACATTCGCAAAAGAAAAAATAGATGTCACACTTCAATGGTAATTCACTCAGTGCACATCAAAATGAAATAGTTTTCCACTTCTCAAGTGACACAACTCTGTTTATGAGGATGAATTGCCAGTGATCACCAATCCCATGCCTAGGTTACTGGATAATTTTTGTGAAGTATGGTTGATTTACAATGCTGTGTTAATTTCTGGTGTACTCCTCAAGCCTTCTTAGAAAGCAGTCTGGCAGTTGATATCAAGAGTCAAAAATATTCATATGTTTTAATCCACTAATTCAGCTTTGAAAAACTTTTAATCAGGAATTATTTCAAAATGGCAGGGAAAAGTCAGTATGGATGCAAGTCACAGACATACTTTTATATGTGTATATATATATATAAAATCTCAGCCAAAATATTCTTCCAACTCTTCACAAAGTAGAATAGTATGCAGTCATGAAAAAGTGTGTCCATGAAAATATTTTATGACATGTCAAAGTGTTGCGCTTATGATAGATTGGAGAATTAAATTAATATATAAAATGATTTGTAATATACAAACAATGCACCATTCTGAAGGAATTATGTCTATAGGTTGAAGCATTATTCTTATTTTATTTTTTATTCATTTTCAGAGTTGGAGTCTTTTGATTGTAGGTGACAAAATCAATCTCCAATGTGTTTAAACAACAACCAAGAAATGGGGATCCATGGGATTTATTGGTTCCTGTAAATGAAAACCTCAGGTCTGAGGTCTGGCTTCAGTCAAGGAGAGATACTCTAGCCCAGATGATGTCAAGGGCTGCTTTTGTCCTGTCTTCATTCTGTGTCCAAAGATGTCTCAGCATGATGCTTCTAGGCACGCAGCATCCCAGATCATCCATCCAAACCAAGACAGGTCTCTTTTGGCAGCTTCCTCTCTTGATAGAAGAAGCTTATGTTTCACATGGGCACCAGCATGTATCTCCTCACATAATAGTGGCTCTTCCTGGGTTATTTGCCAATTCTCCAATCATGTGCAAGGCCAATACAATGAGGGGTATTATTTGTCTTAAACCAACTGAGATCTACTTCTGGTGCTTCAGAAAGAGTGGGTCAATCGAGGTTAAATCACAGGACTAAAAACAAAAGGGAGGTTATTTATCCTAAAGCAAGTTCTGGGTCCTCTTCTAAGACTGGGGACAGATCCAGGACAGCAGTTCTGTCCACTACTGAGTACTTTCAAATTTTCTTTAATGAGCAAATGTTAAATTTATGATCAGAAAAGATGATAAATAAGAAGAAACTTGAGGAAGGAGAACGGAAAGCTTTCCTGTTTCTTAAGAAATAGTGAACCCATTAAGTGCTTGGAAGAAAAATGGAAATGTGTCAAGTTTGTAAAAGTTCTGAAATGAATTAGAATTGATTTTACAGACCATGTAGGAGACAGTGCTATACAGTTAGTGTGTCTTTGGGCTCTTTGAGTATTTCAGTACTTTCACTTAATAGTTGCTTCATTTGGGGCAAATTGCAACATCTCCATGTGGCTCTATTTCCACATCTGTAAAAGAGATATAATATTACCTTCCCCACAGGGTGATTGTGAGGATTTTGAAAAATAGATGTGTGCTGAAGCAATAGTAAGTATTTACGCATTCTTAACTATTATGTTTACTTAATACATAATTAAAAAATTACTATGCAGACTTTTAAAAAATGCATACTATTTAAATGGCCTATATGAGCTGTACAAGAGAGGAAGGCTTAATATACCTTCTATAATACATTTTTCTCAGCCTTAACTAATTTTCACATTTAATCACAAACACACCAAAAAGTTATTCCTTTCACAAGCATGAAGACTTAACTGTGAAGAAAAGGATGATGAAAGAGAGTAGAGGAGAAAATAAAATGCTTTCTCTACAAACTGATGGCTTAAAAACTAAGAAAAAACACCTTTTTAAGACTTTGGTCACCATATTCATAGCTTATACTTAGGTAGAGTTTTTCACATGCCTGCGGTTAATGTTCCAATTGTTTTCACAATTAGTAAATAATTGACTCATCACAATAGTCCTATAAATTGCTATTATTATCTCCCCATTATATGGGTGAGGAGATTGAAGCCCCTAGAGGTTAAGAAATTTGCACAAGGCCCCACAGCTAGCATCAGAGCTGGGATCCAGATGCAGGAGTGTGGCTCCAGGAGGGGCTTGTAAACACTCCCTCTGCTCTCCCATGCAGGTGCAAGCCAGCCGCCTGCTATTACTGTAAATAACATGATGTGGTTCACTTAGTCCTGAAATTCACATTCTTTGTAGCTTTCTCTCTGGGGCACCCATCAGGAGCAGCCAGGGACACTGAGTACATGCTTCTGGACTATGACCAAGAAGGTAGATGGAAGGAAAACTGTTTAAAAATGGGATCTTTAATGTTCATTCTTCAGTGGCCAGAAAAAAAACCTGCCTAGTGAGGAACTGAAACCCTATTAGCCACGTGCAAATTTTGCTTCAGACACCCCCGCTGCCCTTGGGTCCACACAGTCAAAACTACTGTGGATTAGGGACATGAATCTTGTGCAAATGCAGGGAGTAGGAATACCTGCCATTTCAAGATCTCAAGGAGTATGAAAAGCATGTGAAGCTTTCATCAGCAGAGACCTGCTGTCACTCCCACTATTTCCCTCAGGGCATGTCCACAGCTTCACTGGTCCTATTCAGAATGAAGACGACAGCTAGCACCTGCTGACCCCTGAATCAGTGATAGGTTCTCCCTTGAAAGGAAGCATATCCCCTTCATGGGTTACAACTAGTTCATAACCTAAGTAATTCTACAGATGTAGAAGGGCTACTTTCATTTGTTCTGCTATCACAGACTTCCCTCCAAAAGATCATGCCACCAGTTACCCCATTTTCACCCATTAAAATATACTTAACAGGCTTCCTTCTTTAGTGCAGTTTTAGGTTTACAGAAAAATTCACAGAAAGTGGAGTTCCCATATATTCCCTATGCCCTGCACACAGCTGCTCCTGCTGCCAGCGTGTTACAATAGTGGATGCACTCATTCTTTTTGACATCTTTCATTCCTCCTCCCCTAAAATTTAACATGACTGATATTCACGTCTCTTATGGCATTTACGTGCGATTTATATCACTTCTCACGTTTATGTGAAGTTTACAACACATGCATGTTTTCTGTTTAAGCTGGGTTGGGGGCAAGTTTTCTGTGTAAAAATACGATCATTAGTGAGTCTCATGCTGCTGGGTTCTTGGGTTGTCAGGTCCTGTTAACCATTGTTTCAGTTATTGGGATCATTGTCTACGGACTTTCAGTGTTCATTGTATTTCCTGCAAAACTTCCCAAGAACCTGAATGGAACAGACCCAATCCAAAAGTACCTGACTGTGCAGGTGGGCCACGCCCATCACTGCTTCCCATATCAGTTTTATCATCATGGTGACCCTGAACGCCATATATGAGAAAGTGGCAATCATGATGACTGACTCTGGTAAGCTCCTCCTGCAGCTGAGATAATTTCTACACCAGTTTTAGAACCAGGTCAAAACAGAGACTATCTTTTAGGCACTTCAATTGCAGTACATTACAGTCTTTAGTTAACTTCAACTGCAAACCTATTTTCTCTAGCCTATATGAGAAGTGAATTAGCTCCATTTTTGCATTAGTAAAAGGGACAAAGGAAGCTTTAGAATGTCCAAGCTCTGTGTAAATATGTCAGTGCTTAATAATAATTTCAATTACATTAGATAATGTACCCTGTTGTTGAAAGTAAATAGTCTCTGTATTGCAAATAAGTGGAAGAGGGTCGTGGTTCCAGTGGCAGATTTGCTTGCGCGTTACGGAGAGGACAAGTAATCACACTGTTATGTGTCTTCCCCCCATGCTGTTCCTGTTAGTGTAACTCCATTCTCATCAGCTGCAGCTTCTATAATAAATGTTTCTTCTCTCTGGCTTGTATCACACCCAGCGGCTTAGCGGCCTAAGTTAAGTGCTTCCAACACATTGCATGTGGCTGGGTGGTCCTCCCAGTGGTCTGCTCAGTGGTCATCTTCTGAAAATACTAAGACCAATTCAAATTCTGAACTAGGAGGATGACCCGTTTTATGTTCCCCAAATGCTTCTAGCAAGTTGCCCCGTGTTTTGTTTGTCTTCTTCAATAGTCCTACCTTACTGCCTTTCAGGGAGACAAGAGAATATTATCTAGCAGGATGTTTAGAAGTAGCTTTCTTTCAAATTACACCTAACAGAGGACAGTTCTTGCCCATTGGATACTGTTGTGCTTATAAATTTTAAGGAACAGGTGACTTTTTTTTTTTTTGCCTTGTGGGATATCACTTTCTTAGTGGGAGAAACTCTTACAACAGTGTGTACAGTTGGAATTAACATAGTGGATATGTTAAGAAATTCAAAACAGCTGGTATGAAAACTGTGAATTGTGTGTGTGTATGTGTGTATATATGTATATATATATATATACACACACACACACATATTAAATGTGTTAACTCATGTGTCCGTGGCTTTGATTAGGGTCTCAAAGCCGTTCACAGTTTTACAGACTTACCTTTTCTTTATTCTAGCTGCAGAGCTCCCAAGGACCAGACTGACTATGAGAACAACCCAGCCATGAAGGTGTTCTTGTTCCATTTTGTCAACTACTACTCCACGTGTTTCTACATCACATTCTTTAAGGGCAGATTTGTGACTTATCCATGAGATCTGGTGTATTGGCTGTAAAAATACAGAAATGAAGAGGTGTGAATACAGCTATGTGTTCTGACAATCTAACCTGTTTCAGGTTTTCTCTTAGTTGCCCAATGAAGAGTGTCTTTACTCTCTGCTCCTTAGATTTTTTTAGGCATAAAATAATGACTTTATTTCATGTTAGAGCTATCTAAAATTTAAATGAGATTTTCTTTCTAATATTCCAGTGTGACCCATGTGATGTCTCCTTGAACTGATGACACAGCTGACAATAATCATGGGAGGACAGCCCATCTGTAATAACATACAAGAGGTGTTAATTCCGTGAGTACTCAGTCATGTGATCTTGGGTGGGTGAGAATGGCCCACCCACCCACATCATTTTCCTGCATGCCCATCTCTAGAACAGTGGAGACTCTCTGCTTATTAAATCTCTCCAGATAAGATGATCCAGCCAAAAGTATAAACGTACCTGATGTTTAATAATTATGTTTAAATACCTTCCTTTTTATGTTTAACATAAATCCCCAAGTGCTATAGTCTCTGCTTATTAGCCCACCACTGGGGACTGACTGATCAGAGCCCATTGAGAGATGGCCCTTTTTGGGGCCATGAACTTAGTTTTCCCACAATTTCCTGCAAATTTCTCCTCCTTTTATATATGCATTTAAAAATCCATAACAGGAATTTGTTGAGTGCCTAGTATGTGCTAGTCACTGTATTAAATGTTGTACATATATGTATGTGTGTGTGTGTGTGTGTGTGTGTGTGTGTGTGTACAAGTTAATCACCCAAACAATCCTTATTCTTATCTTCCTTTTGCAAATGAAGATCCTGTGGCTTAAAGAGGGTAACTGATATGCCCAAGCTCTCATTGCCAATAAGAGACCACTGTGGGACTCAGATGTAAGACACTATCTCTCTGAATCCATGTTCTTCTAAGAAGAGACTCTCTTAGGGTCCTAAGGCACAGGGTTACATAAAGTTTTAAGAGACACTTGTCTAAAATAATAACAACAGAGGTTTTGACTTACTGTTCTCTTCCTAAAATGAGAAAAGCAGATGTTAGCAAAGGTCACACTGTCCTTTTGATTTTCACATAAGCCCAATCCCACATCAAAGTGGACAGTCCAGTGTTATCTGCAATTTCTGAACATTTCAAGGAGCTTACTCTATTCACTTTCTGTTGCTGTTGTAACAAGTATCCCCAAACGTCATGGTAGTAGGAAGAGAAAAGAAAAAGTCTCTACTAAACAACGCAAATTTAAACTTGTAGTTTTCTTGAATGCAGAAGCCTGCTGAAGTCAAAGTGTTGGCACGGCTCTTTCTGAAGGCCTCAGGGGAACCTGTATCTGACTTTTCTGGATTCCAGAGACCACCTGCGTCTCTTGGCCTGTGACCTCTTTTCTCATTCTCAAGGTCAGCATGGTTGTGTGCCTCTGACTCTGAACCTGTGGTCAGATCTCCTCTCCTCTCTCCCCTCTTCTGCCTCTTTCTTCCTCCTTTAACGACCCTGGTGATTACACTGGGCCCAAATCTATAATCCAGCTGGTCTCTCTTAGAGTCGACTGGTTAGCAACCTTAACCACATCTGCAACCATAGCCCCCCTTTGCCAGGGAATCTGACCTCTTCCTATGTTCTGGGGATAAGGACATACACATATTGGGGGGGAACATTTTTCTGCCTACCACACTAACCATTTTAAGATAATTTCTGGCTTTGAGTTTCTGTTTTCATGAAACTGTTGAACTCTCTTCTGTCTTGCCTTCCACACCAGCATTCTGCTCCTGGCCAACCTAACTGCAGAGCTCGCCCCTCTCTGTGGTGTCCCCCAAAACCACTTACACAAGCAGGTCTTACTGTTGTTTGGAGAATGGGGGAGAAATTCAAACAACTTGAATTTTGAAATAAAAAACCTCCATCATTTTAAAATCTTCCATGCCACTATAAAAATATTTATTTTTTTAACTTTGCTTTTTAATTTTTAAACTATTTTAAACTTTGTAACTTTTTTAAACTTTATTTTTTCTTATCATCCTTCATTGTAGGCTCCAGAAACCTGCTCTTCTGCCCACCGCATCCAAGTTCCCTTTCATTGTTTCTCCTCCCTTCACTAACCTTCCTTCTCTCTAGCTTATTACCAAGTTTCTGTCCATTCTCTTTATAGGGCAGTTAAATTATTTTTTCTTTCTTTCTTTCTTTCTTTCTTTCTGTTTTTGCAGAGTGAACACCTTTGCGTGTCAGTGTGTCCTTCCACATTTCTTCATAATGGCTTCATCTTTCAGCTTCAGTATGGATTACTGGGGTCTGTCTCGAAACAAAGGCATTTCCCTTGTCCCCCAGCTCACCACGCCCCTCAAAAAAAGATTCTGATCTTCGCTGTGAAATGAATCTTCTTTTTCCCTACTGTGCAGTAGACAATCCGTACCCTGAGCTCACAGTCAGATATTTCCAGAGAAGTAAAAGTAGGTCATGTGCAAATAATACTACTTTTCTCTGTGAAAAGAAATACAGCAGATAGAGGAAATACTTAACTCAGATTACTCAAAAGCATTTCCTGAAGGAAATAAGTAAATTATTTAACAATAAATTTTGTTGAATCTGGTTATCTGTGAGCTATTTTTACCAATCAAGGAGGATATATTTCCTAAACTGGTACTGAGCAATTCATGTGAAATGAAACTTGCTCACATGAACTAGTTTAAAGTAAAGGATGCATTATAGTATCTGTGGTCTGTTTATACCTTCGCTTAACTAAGCACATTGTTCTAGGTTCCAGTGAGCTGAACTTTGCCTCCATGTATTTCTACTATGGGCTAAAATATTTAGGGAATTTATTTTGAATTTTGTTTCCCTTTTTTGAAAACCAGGAATTCTGAATTGTAGCCAAGTTCAAGGGTGGCTTGTTTTTTCCTCACTGCCTCTTCTCTTTGTATAAGTGCAGTTTCCTTCTTAATTTTTCATATAAAATCCTACCATACCAAAGATCTATCAATTACTCTTGCTGCACCAAAACTATACCCATTCTCAAAAATACATAGGAAGGGAAAAGAAAACTTATCAAAATTAGCTACTATTTTCATGCTATTTGAATATGTCTAAAGGAACATAATGAAATGAATTTCACCATATCTCACCTGCCTCCACCCCCCGAATCCCATGTGGGGTTCTTGAGTAGGATTCTGGGAGCAAATGAAGGAAAGTGATGCCGTGATCCAGGCTCCCTCTGGGGTCTCCCCAGCACTTGGATTGGCACTGGTATAAAGTAGGTCTCAGTCCGAGCCAGCTGAGTGAGTGAGTGACTCACAGGCATCGAATGTGTAAAATCAGTGAATTAACAGCATTCTTTGTAGGACTCAGAGAATAAGCTGAGTGCCCTGTGGCCTTCCCAGCCTCACATACTATTTTGATGTTGGGGTCATTTCTGGGAATGTTATTCTGTACTGGACAAAAGGCTAGTACAATTCCAGGGTTAAGCAACTTTCCTAGGGAAATTTTATGATAAAATATTAAGAAAAATAGTTAAATGCCCCAAATGACATAGCATTGTCCTTTGGTGTTTAGATAATGTATGGCTGTAATTTTCTTACTTTATATGTTTTCTACATTTTCCACTATGTGTATGCACTACTATATAATAAGAAAAACAAATGTTTAAAAGAGAAAATCTCTCTTCTCCAGATATGATTTGGTTAGAGGATGAGTCAGATACATATAATAAGAGAATCTTATTTACATGTGTCCATAATTCACTCTTTAAATTCAGGAACAGGAAACTCAGGAATGAAATAGATTAAGAGAATCAAAGATACTTGTATTCAAGATTAGCAAGTAGGAGTGTCCTCAACAGAAATGGTGATAATCAATAATGCAGGGATTAAATGTGATAATGAAGGTACAAAGACAACATGAAGTAGAAAATGCCACGTGGCAAGCACAGAGTAAAGGGCAATTTACTATGATTATGCCAATATGTGTGGTCAATTCCCAAGCAAATGATTGTGTAACCCCTGCTAGAGGGAGAAAGCTTCCAGCCTTGGCTGAAGAGGGGGGAGGATCCAGTGTCTGTATTTTCTAAAATGTCTACAGTTGCTTCTCATGTGCAAATTGATATCCCTGCACGAGAACCATAACCCAACAGAAAACCCAAAAGACCGAGGACAATGATGGGTGGACGACAGCCCAAGCTTTTCTGCCACAGATGAGTGGTTCCACTCAGGAAGACTGAGCAAGAGGCTCAGAGTCTTAGCTAAGGACAAGCAAGTCGGGACTTCTAATACGACCTAATGCCATCGACAGGGGAGGGCATTTCAGCACAAGAAGGGAGCGCCAGGTGATTTAACATGGAAGTTTCACCCTGGATCCATACAGTGATGGATTTGGGTCCCGGAGGGTAAAAGCCCTGCTTCCCTGTGGCATGGACCGGATTCCACAAATGCTGAGACAGGAAGTATGAGGCAGAGAAAAATTCCCCCAGGAGAATCCCGAGTCTGGGTGCCAGGGAGGGTGATGGACGAGCGTAGTCCCAGCGCCACCCGCACCGCAGGGCTCCGAGTGGCTGTGGAGCTGCGCGCCCCCGGCCGGACCTCAGACCTGCCTGCAGCGCTCCGGGCTGTGGCCTGGGGAGCGGCTTCAGCAGGAGGCTGGCCCCGTCATTCTCGTAGGTGCTGCAGTGACCCCCACCCCTGTGGCCACGGTGATCCCAAGCCAAGGGTCTAAGTGACTTCAACCCTATTTACAGGTGGCCACAGCCGGATAGCCAGTGCTGCTCAAAAGGAAGATCCCACATGGGGTTTTGCTGTGTCAGGGGGGTTGCTAATACCTGGCCTGCTTTGAATCGTTTCATCGTGACAGCAGTCTGGGCAGTGGAAGTTTCATCTCTCAATTTTATTTCAACTTTTTTTGTTGAAAGTATAGTTGGTTTACAATATTGTGTTAATTCTTGGTGTACAGCATAGTGGCTCATATATATATATATATATTCCTTGTCATATACTTTTCCACTAAAGGCTATTAAAAGTTATTGAGTGTAGTTCCCTGTGCTATACAGAAGGATCTTGTTCTTTGAAACAAAAATTACTAAACAAAGTAACAAAGTAAGCAGACTAAACCTAGCCATGTATATGACACAGCTGAGTTTATCTAAGGATTTAAATGTGGTTTTGATCTCCAGGATCTCTTTATCCAAGTATCATATGTAAAGTGCCTGTGGAACACTTCTCAGAAAAATGTTCTAAAATCATAATATATAGAGAATAAAGAAGAAAGATAATTATACTGAAAAGCAGATATCAAAATATAGAAATGGGCATTTGTGATACAGTAATATCTGAAATATTGGAAGAACGTGTTGAATAAGAGGATCCTGTGGTGAGTCTACTAACCGCAACATTCTGCCATAGCAGTGAGTGTAAATCATCTTCTGAGATCTGCAACAATTGCATTTTGAATGTAAATAAAGTTAAATAACAAATAAGCCATGAAGTGTGGATTCAGATTCAGGGGTATCTCGAGTCCATATCCCCAGCATTTCCCAGGGCTCCCTGCTCTTCCCCTAATGTCATTGAAAGAATTGGGGAACGTTTGTGAAGCGAAGAGCATGTTCCATTGCAAAGAAATCTCGTAGCAAACCTGGGAGCATGGCCAGTGAAAGGTTAATGCTGAAATTAGAGGCCGTGGGAAACCAAGCAGAGGCAGCTCTTTACAAGTCACATCATATGCTCTGTGTGTGTCTACGTGTGTATGCATACAGACGTGTGGGCATGTATGATGTATACACCTGCCTTTCGTGTGAAGCCGCCTCACTGTCCAAATTTGAAATACATCCAAACGTGCAGTGCAGTCAGCCGAAACTCAGCCAGATGCTAAGTTGTCTGTTGTTGCTCTGTCTCTTTTGCTGAACTCCACGAGTAAACCACGCACCAACTGTTGCTTTCAGGGACAACAGCTCTGTAGGCTACAGGTCCATGCCTTGTTTCACTGCCAACTCTGATTTCCTTTCAGGATAAATTGCCATTTGAAAAGGGGGAAGCATTCAGTTGGCCCACAAGCCTCTGAGTGAGGAAAAAACATAACTTTAGAGACAGCTCTGTGGGACAGCATCCAGAAGGGGACAGAGCATTGGGCTGGGAGTCGAGGCTGTGTTTCTTTCAAGCTCTGCACTGAATTTGAGGTGGCATGTCACTTCTTTGTCCCTTGATTTGTTCAGCTTGTATTAGGGTCTTGGACCTGTTCTATCCAACATTAGAGTATCACATTTTTGCTCGGTGACCCTCCATGGCTCCGCAATTCCTTCAAAGGGAAAAATGCCCACATCCTCACGGCAGCCTCTAAGGCTCCACCCCCAAAACCACCACTTATTTCCTATTCACTGTGGCCCACACCAGTCTCCATGCTGTCTGTCCAGCGTGAGGGACCTCCAGGCCTGTGATCACTGTTTCCTCTGCCCCTCCTCTGCCCACCCCTTTGCTTCAGTCTTTGCCTTATTCAAAGGTCACTGCCCCATCCCCACTCCTCCCTAGCACACATTCTTCGCTCTCCTTTATTTTCCTCCACAGCACTTATCACCAGCTCACAGAACCTGTATTTCTTTCTTTTACTTATTTTCTCTGACGACTTTCAGACTGGAAAGGCCATGGTGGATAATAGGAGAGAAGTGGGGGTAAAAAAGACAAATGAGGGAAGGCATCTTCTAAAAGCTAAAATGAACACCTGAAAAGGAGGTAGGAGATAAAGTAGTAGTAGTCGTTACAATTTTGGTAAACCCAAGGCACGTAGTCAGGACTAGTTTTCACAATATTTGAGGGTAGGGAGGCAGCAATAAAAAGAAATTTATCCTGAAAACAAGAAATTAAATTCTTGGGAAGATGATGTGTTCAGCTTGAGATATCAGTAATACCTTTATGACCTTGGTCTGATAATATCCTGCCTTATAATTTGATCTGTTTGACAGCTGGATCATGAATCTAATGATGCCACAGTTTTGGGAGCAGAACAGACCAACCCATGATGGGAACGGGAAAACCATCTGTATCCCATGGGCAAACTGGGGTTATTTTATGAATACCCTGAAATGAGTAAGTCATCAATGGAGATTTCTGTGCTGTCGGTTATACTAGAGTATGCTTTGGGTCTCAGAAGCATTGGTTACCGAGCCAAACAATGTCCTAGCATACTGAAACGGAGCCCGCTTTTCTCGATTAGATGCAATTATGCAGTCAGGCTTTCAAATAGGGTGCCTGTGTGTATCTTTGTCAATATTTATGTTGCACAAAGCTGAAGATTTACTGCCAAGGAATGAAATGGAATACTCATTCAGATACGTCTCCTCCATTGATTCTCAGATCCTTCTGGTCATGTCGTCTAAGGATGAACTCAGAACCGTTACTAGATGTGACTCAGCTCAGGCTGTAGCCCGTGTGGCACAGCTGTTGGCTGATATCCTTCTAAATAGAGTCATGTGAGCCAGCCAGCCTGTGCAGAAAGCCCGCAAGCACATCCTGCCTCATTGCAGCAAGGTTCACAGGGTCACCCCTTCCACATCTCACACCTGCCTTTGATATTGTTCCTATTTCTTCTGGCTGATGGTTTCTGCCTGATTCCTTGAGTGACATCATGTCACATCACTGGCTTGAATTCAGGATGAATTTGCTGATCTGGAGTATCGGTAGAACACAGATCCCCTCCTTCTCCAATGACTTTGTCCATTTCTGTACATTTGCTTGGGCTCTGTTCCTCTTTGGTTGAACTTGGTTTTGAGCTCTCAGTTGCCTTTAAATTGTTGAATCTCAAAATAGATTTCCATAGGAAACGTTATCTTTTCTATTATGCATGGCGCACTTTTATCTACTAGAAGGCTGATGATGTGCACGTTTTGTATCTGAGCCCTTTCAGCTCACCACTGCCTTGAAGTAGTTTTTTTTTAAGCTTAGGAGACAGGAAAGGATTTTTGTCAGTAGGCTTTGCATTTATGCATGCAGGTTCTTGTTGGCAAAGGCACCCCTTTGTGCTTCCTGTTTATAAGTCTACAGATGGAGTTTTCTTTTTCCTAAATTACATTCTATATATAAAATAATTGCTTTTAACAATATACATTATACATAGAAATGCATCTGGTTCCCTCGGTGAATGAAAGGTCATCTTGTGGCATCTTCAGTCAGCTATGCTTTGTGGCCTGGTGTCTGATTTGAGTTTCATCTTTGCTTTTGTTGTGTTTAGTGACCAGGTTCCATTAAGGGTGCAGCTGCTGTCCCTGGTGTAGTAATTATGTTTGTTTATTCTTCTTATTTTCAAAAGGACTTTAAACCAATGACCTGTTATTCCAAAATGAGTCATAATTGTAAATATGTCTTATTGGGGCTATTATCAGTATTAATAATAACAACAACATTCTGGGGGCAGCATATCATTAGGTATTTTAACACACACAAAAAAAGCCTTGGAAAAAAGTTATTCTAATTAAGTCAAATAAATGTCATGAAAGGAAAAGTTGTATGCTTTTGGGAGAAATTGATAAGGCTTTTAGAAATTTATAGTCTCATTAAAATATCAATTAAATAATTCAGCCTAACTCTACCCTACATAACAGGATGGAGTAACAGCTATTCTAGAGAGATTGTTCAGATTTATTCGTTTTCCTATTATCTAAATAATCCCTGATGAATTAGAAAATTCAATCCATTTCTGAGAGTAGGCAGTCTGTTATTCTGTATTCAACGCTGGAGTGAAACTTATTTTGTGTTCTTTTCATTCATGGGAGATAGAATTTCCAAGTGCTTTTTGAATTATTTTTGTTCCTCTAAAATAAATTGCCTTTGGTGGTGATCTCCTGACCTCAATTTCCTCCTCCCAGTTTTCCCCATGATCATTAATGACACCCCACCTGCCTTTTTAGTTATGCCTCTTAGCTGCTGAAGGGGAACAGCTACTGACAGATGACCCTGGAGCCCTCCATCTGTGCTTCGTTAGGCCTTGCACCCAGCCACCAACCTTAGTCTCCTTCGCCTGAATTATATTTCTCTGCTTTTCTGCCTGGAAGGACACTTGCCAAGCCTTGGCAGGGACCCCTCCACTATTTAGAGATTATCTGCTCTCCTGTCTAGGCATGAATTGCACTTGATTCTTGTCTTGATGGTGTGTGATCGTGTCCATGTCCATTGTACTCCCCGACTGGACTGATCCTGTCGGAGGCAGTAGTCAGGCTTTTCATCTTCCCGTCCATGTCTGGAGCACCACAGCCTGGACCCTGGTTCTCCTACTTGTTTAAGTGACTTGAGCTTGGAGTTTCAACACACTCAAATAAAACTGTTAGATGAGGTGGCGGTAACATTGCCCCCAATGCCCCCACAAAGTTCTATATGACATATGGTTTTTTCTGAGTGAAATTTCTCTTTTATTTGTTTTCATGAATTCCCCACTGTCCTTTGAGATTATTAGAGTAACCCTGAGTTGTTAACCACAATATCTCTCCCCCCACCAGCGAATGATCCTGCTGCCTGAGAACTCAGACATGGGACATAAGAGAAATTATCTATCAGTCTTAAAATCTGGAAGCCATAAGATACCGTTTTGTACTTAGAGCACCCACAGCACAAACACCAGTCTCTCAAGAATTTGACACTGCCTTCACAGAGGGCAGGTGCCATAAGTGAAATGCTGTGAGGGATGAAGTGAGAGCTCTTCATCTCTGGTACTGCCTTTTCCACCCTTGCTTTGTTAACTTGATTTCCCCTTCATATATTATGTTCTCCATTTAATTTACTGCATTTAATATCAGTTGTTCTTCAACATCTCCTTGCACCCGCCCCCTCCATTCCCTCTCTCTCCAGTGCTCTCCCACCCACGCCTATCCTGCGCTCTCCAGGACCAGGCCTGTCTCCCCCACGCCCTCACCACTGTTCTGTCTGCCCACCACCTGCACTCACATTTCCTTAACTCCGCAGAATGAACTTCCCAAAATGGCAGCTGAGTAACTGGGGGGGATTGTAGACCTCTCATCTCTTTACTGATTCATTCATTTATCCAACCAACAAGCATTGAGCACTGCTATGCCAAACACTGTATCAACTGCTGGGGAGACCAAAACAGGTAAGACTTGGTGTCTGCATTCCCCAGGCTAGGCGAGGCATGGCGAGTAGTTGATGGATTGCTAAGCAGGTGAACACAAATTGGACTTCCTAGAGCTGGAAATATTTGAACTGAATCTTGAAAGGTGAAAGGACGTTAGCTCTCTATTTTGTGGTAGAGGGAGTGGACACTTCATGCAGAGAGGTGGAGACATATATGTGTACACAGCATGAAGCGGCTTGGCCAGACTGAAGAACAACAAGTAGGGCTAGAACAAAGGATCCATAGGTGGGAATGTCAGGTGCACAAGGCCTCTGTCACGATGGGCCTTGTGTGCTTAGACTTCAATGTATCCTTAAGGAAGCAGGGATATATTGGATTATTTGTAAGTAAGAGAATTGCATAATGTTTATGTTGCAGAATATCTGGTTATTCTGGCAGCAGAATGGAAGATACTATTTTAGGGGGGAGGCCCATATTTTGGGGGGAAAGGATATTTCGGGGACCAACGCAGGTAACCCAGACAACAAATGGCACACGCCTGCTGAGAGGCCGTGGGCAGAAAGAGAGAGACATGGGCGGCAGAAGTGGTGACTGCTGCAGTGGGGATTGGAGGGCCGGGGCGGCGGGCCGCAGAGCTGCTGAGGTGACTTTCCAGTGACCCATCCGGAGAGCAGATCTGCAGGGGGAGTGTAAGGAGAGGAGCTGGTTTCGAGGAGATGGTTCTGTGTGTGTCATTTTGAGTGCGAAGTGTCTATGGGACATATAAGGAGTGATGTCCATTGTTAAGCTGGATTCACCAGTCAGGAGCTCAGAGGAGCTGTGGGTGAGGCCGTGGGGGCGATTCAGTCCTGCCAGGTGGAGGACTGAAGACAAGGCCCTGGGGAAAAGGGCCATGTACATGGCAAATGGGAGAAGAGAGGTCCACCAAGAGAAAGAAGAATAGCAGTGCAGTTGAGAGAAAACGATTTGAGGCAACACAGAGAAGGCTGTAACCTGGCTTAAGAGGAATTTGAACACTGACTAAAGGGAGCGAAGTGAGAAAGGGGGGGTGTGTGGGGCATAAAAGCAAGGGCTAAAGCCCACCTTTAATTGTCTAAACTGAGGAAAAGGCGGAGTTGGACTACACTAATGTAGCCTTTAAAAAACAGATCTGTGTGTATCTGTGTGTGTGCATATGTGCACACACACTTTTCTGCCTGGGCTTTTAAAATTTATTTAAGTAAAACAAAAATTAAGGGGGGAAAATGTTCCACTGAAAGGAAAATATTTGTCCACGGCAAAAGCTACCTGGTAATCAAATAAACAGGAGCTGAGAATGCCCACTGGTTTGAAACACGCAGCCACCGGCAGTGCAACTCCTGTATCAGTGCCGTGGTGGGGCTGTGGGGGATGCAGGGCTCTGAGCCCTGGAGGAGTCATCAGCGCAGGCACTTCTCCAAGAAACTGGACTTTAAAGGGAAGAAGAAAGTATAGAAAGTATCAGAGAGCAATACAGGTCCGTGAGAGAGGGTTGGGAGAGGGTCAGCTTTGTTTTACAGGGGGCGTTTCTGGCCTTGCTGAGTTGCTAGGCCTTTGCTCTTGTTGGTCTTTGTTCCAAAAGCTTTTTAGAAAGTTCTTCTCGCTTGAATATCTGAACAGATTAAATCATGTTGGGTTATTTCTAGTGTTTTATTTTTAATTAAAAATTTTCTGGAATTTATTTTAATGTCAAAATTGAGGACAGTGTACCAGGCCTTCTAATGATTTAGCTAATTACACCAGTACCTGAATCCACTGATTTTAAGTGTCAGTTTTATAATATTTCTAAAATCTCTTAAATATCCACGTCTATTCTTGAAATGTGTTCTATTTCATTCATTCTCTCAGTGCACTATTTCTATACTGTTTCCATGACCATAGATTAATATCTCCTACAGTTGGTCCTATTTTATCCTTTTCCAGAATGTCCCTAATATTACAAATTCAAACATCCCTCCTCATTATTTTATTTGTATATTTGTGTATATTTCTGGAAGAAATTTAGGATCACCTTTCAGAATTTTTTCTTAAATCCATTCAGGATTATTAACTAAATTTGCATTCAGATACTAAATTTATTTTGGAGAAAAAATGTTCAAGTCCCCCAAATTTGAGTCTGCCAACTGAAGAGGATGGTGCATTCTACTGTTCATTCAATTATCATTTTTTTCTCTTTTTAAGTCATTTATCAGAATCATTTTAACATTTTTCATTAATTTATTTCTGAATAGTCTGTGCCTTTGTTGTCATTATAAATGATATCTTTTCTGGGTTTGAAGAGGGATGATTGCTAATGAAGTCTTAATTTCTAGTTTCTCTTGAATAAGAAAGGGATCTGACAGTGTGGGGCCCTCTTTCCAATATGGTGACTGTGAGCAGTGCATTTCATTAAGATGTCCACTTGCCAATTTGCCAGTGGCTGCACCCACTCCACATATTTCTGCTACTTACCTGCCCCCTGTAGGCAGATGTGTTCATGTAGGGTTAGGTGGGTTATGGAAACATATACTGATATCACTGCTGCCACGCTGCTGACCCTGTGGCATCACTAACTCTGGTTCTTTCTCTGTGACCTCCCTGAATATGACAGCTCCTTTTAGGCTGTGGACATGAGGCTTCTTTCCAGCACTGTCGGTTTTTCTGCAACACACCCCTGCCTCTCAGGTCAGAAGCAAATGTCAGCTCCTCCTACCCATCCACCCAATCCACTGTCTTGCCATTCCTGGCCAGAGTGGTCCCTATCCCTTGACTGAGCAGTAACACTGAAGGGACTACAAACTTGCCTCTCATCCACTGTCTTAGTTACATACCTGTGCTAGTTTACTTAAAAGTCTGCCAGTTAGGGTCTAAAAGTCTTTTAGATCTCTGGCCTTATCATTTCTAACTGCTCCCCCACCCCATGGAACAGCTTACCGCAGATCTCTGCTGCCCCATCTGTAGCAATGTCCTGTAAATTACAGACAGAGAGAAAAGAACTTCTAAGCCACCACCATAACTTTGACTTCCTGTGACCACACAGACCATAGAAATATCAAGATAAAAATTCCTGAAGAAGGATATTTTGCTTAGGAAGACACTTTAATTGCATACCTTTCTGTGACTTGTAATAACTTCATAGACTCTCTGAATGTGCTGCACTCACCTTCCCAGACTCAAGGGAGCTTGCTCACTTGCCTATTTTCAGTGCATTTCCTCCAACATTCTCTATGCAGAGCTTTCCCAAAAGTACATTCCTTATTCCTTTTTAAATTCTTATATACAACCACAGTATTCTTTTTCTTAATCCTCAATGACAAATCATCTTCCAAGATTGTATTATCAACACTGAGAGTGAATAATATGCTTCAAGATTCCCAAGTTTATTACCAGCAAATAACTATGATTGGTTGAAGATTTTTAAGTATGTTATTCCTACTAAGGTTATATACGTGAAAGAAACAGTTTGTAATGAGTCTTCTTCCGAGAGATTTTATATTTGCCTTTTGTTTGGATTCTTTCACTGTTGAATAATATTATTACCATGAATGTCTTTTCTCTTTGGGATTTAGTTCACCATTTGCCCCTCTCTCTTTACAGGAGTAGAGGAATTGTTGTTGTCCTTCCATCCATCCACCACTCCATGTTGTGTGTCCATTCCTTTAACAGGTATTCAGTTTGGGTTCACCACCTTATCTGTGGCCTCTTTCCAGTGGCCCCTCCGTTGGCTCTGGAGAACAATATATTGCAAATCAGAGTGGGTATGTGGAAACTTGACTATCCAGTATAGACGCATGGTGCCAGAAAAAGCCCAGGACATTGCAGCGTGGCAGCCCACCATGCAAGGAACAGCAATTCTGGCTGTGGTGGACCAATGTGAGTAAAAAGGCTTCATGGGCTGAAGACTTTGAAAAGTCCAAACATGCATTGGCATTGCTTCCTAAGGAATCCAATGTTGGGTATTGTTTAATATGAGAGGGAGATGCTAACACTATCATTGCTATAAACAACATATTTGTTGTAACTGTAATTGTTATTATTTTAATATATTTTCTTTATAATTTTTATTTGTGACTTACAAGAGCTCTTACAGAGGCAGTTGTTAAGAAGCGTGGCCATTATACTGTTGCTGAAGTGTTAATTCAGTAGAAGCATGGTAATAGTATTAATAAGTACTCACTCATTTGATCCTCACATGGCTCTAAAGGTTACCCAGCAGTGCTTGTATAATGGAGATAGAAATCCATCCATTTAAGTGTTTGCAGAAACTAAAATAAGAGCAGTCATTCCACCGTATTTTACCATATATTCCAGACTATCATTTTAAAGTAGGAACTACCTGATGAGGCCATAAAAACCCTTTGTGAATCCCCAATCATTCATTACATTCCTGGACCCTGGGGCAGAGGTTCTTCTAGAAGGTGGTCCCATCTCTCCTCCCCACCCCACTCTTGGGCTTTGCTACCCACTGTTGGTCATTAGCTAAGCATCCTCATGTCCTGCATGTGTCTGAGCTGTGAGGGAACAGACCTCAGCTCTTTACAAACTGTAGTGACTTTGACCAGTCTGAACAGTCTTTCTCCTTCCCTGCCCACTCCCACACAGGGCAACAGGGGGCTCACAACCACAGCGATTCCCATGCCAGCCCATTAGGGAGCCTTCTTCCCTAGAAATGTTCTTACAACCAGGGCTGTTTCCTCCCTTACTTCACTGACAGTTTCACTCCCAGCTTACAGTCCCCAGCAAAATTCTATCCCAGTTTGAATTCCTTAATCAAGTCATATTTATGCTAAGTCCATGGCACTTTCCCATGAACACTCATAGAAACAGAACAGGGCCTGGCAGTGGCTGTGGGCCAGGTTCCTGAGTGAGGGGACTTGCTGGGCCCTTCAGGTTCTGTAGTCTGGCCCAAGCTTAGCTCCCGGCATGGCATCTTCCCATCTGCATGATTTCGGGCAAGGTTTCAACACTTTAGAGCTTCATTTTATCTCTGCTTCATATTTTAAGACTGTTATGTACCAAAAAGTGTGCTTAGGGAATTCAGTGAGTCAATGAATGGATGTCACATAAGATGGTCCTCAGGGAAGGTTAGTTATTTTCATTATGCACCATCGATAAAATTGGCTGCACAGACTTGGCCAGGTATCACAGCTACAGGCACAAGAATTTGACAGTGTGTCACTGTGGATCATAGTCACTATTTTACACAGTAAAACAGCTACCTGAGACCACCCAGCTGTCAGCCCACCCGACTCCCCACCCCACGATCCCTGAATTTATCTGATTTGCTTGCTACCCCTACTTTTTGGAGAAAGTTGGCAAATCACACACAGTCAATGACTGCTAGGTTATGTCCATTCCCATTCACTCAATTTGCCCCATTTTCAGTATCCACTGTGCTGCAAAACATAGACTAATATTCAGAATATGACAGCAAGGCCTTTCCCATTCCACAGTCAGAGAAGCATAAATCTGTCATGTTTAATATGGCATATGACACTAAGCAAGGCAGGAAAACAGGCTCCTGTGCTTTAAGAACATTTTTAATAATGACGTTTGAAACTAAAAGTGTTTTTGTTTGACCTTCAGCAAAGCAGAAAATTCAATTGACTCCTATTACCCATTCCTCAGATGTCCTGATTTGATTGTATTAGGCACTTTTTCCTCGTCTCCCCAGCATGACTTTGCTCCATCAGCACAGATGGAGTGTCTCCAAGGCTGCTCCGTGTGCATGGGCATGTGTGTGCACACATGTGCCCCCACTGGTTGGTGCCACTGATTCATATCCAGGGGTTGTTCTGTCTTATAACTCAGGCATTGCTTTATTATATCCTAGAAAACTGCTTTTAGATCTTTGATTGAACTATAGACCATCCTCTTGCCCACATTAGGAAGTGACGTCTTCCAAGACACAGGTCCTCTGTGCTTGTATTTATGTATAAATAAGAATTAAATATGCATGTCATCCCCTCATTTATTTAATTTGTGCCTTCCCAATTGAATGTGCACAGTAAGGGCTAACTCCATAACAGGAGAACTTTTAGGAAGAAAGAAGAAGGAATTAGCCACAAGGGAGAAGAGAGGACATCAAGCAGGCGTTTGGTATAAAATCATTTACTCTAAAGCTGCTCTGGCTCAATAAATAAGTGGAATTGACATTGTTGTATCATGCCAGAGCATCTGCTGTTGAAGACCGATTTTAATTTACTTTGATATAACTGGAAAATTGTGTTGGAACAACATGGGAAATGAAGCACACTGCATCAATCTGTACTCCTGAAGTGTGTCTCACAGCTACTTAGTTTTGAGGAAAAGTATCTTGTCTGGAGACAATAGAATTATTTTCATTGTTGGAATTTTTCTGGCTTCCAGAAGCACATCTGCAGGTGATTCTGTAAAAGTCTAGATTTGACTTAAATAGCAGGAAATTTTAGCCTATTGAAATCAGGAGAAGTGAAATATTTTTGCCTACCACCACCACCACCACCAGGCAAGCACGTGTACACCCAGAGAGATTTCACATCAGACGGAATGACAAAGCTGGTTCTGTTACCGAGGCCAAACTTTTTCTGCTCGCTACACAACAGTGATACAAAAATAAATCAGGAGACAAGGTTTTGGAGCAAGGTATAGTAACTTTATTCAGAAAGCTGGCAGACCAAGAAGATGGGGGACTAATGTCCTGGAGAATCATCTTGCCCAAGTCAGAATTCAGGCCCCTTTTAAGCTAAAAAGGGGAGGGAGTGTGGTTGGCTGTGCAAACTTCTTGCTGCAGGCATTCTTTGTTCTTGCAGTCATCCATGTGGGTCAGGCTGTGGTGTCCCTTTAAACCTCCAACAAAACAAAGGTTATTCTCTATTTTGCAACTTGCCATCCTTGCATAAGTGCAGAAGTGCTAACATCATTAAAGGTCAGAGCCCCGAGAATAGGCTTTCCTGCAGGTTTTAGGCTAAAGGCAACGTTGTTTTACAAAAGGTGCAGAGCCAGCAAGTTTAAGCCTGGAAAACAGGGCACAGTGCTTCAAACTAAAGGAACAGATCCAATGTGGTGTCAGATTTGTTCTCTATTACAGTTCGATTTAGGGGAAATTTTGCAGTAGAAAGTCCCCTCAGTTTTTTTTCTTGCTTTACCTGACATCTTGTTTGTTGGCTTGTGGTCTCATGGTGTCTAAACCGTATGTTCAGATGAATAATATTAAAATCATATGGTGCAGAAAACATATCTGTTCCGCTTCAAAAAATGACTAAAACATTTAGCTTTGTTTATTCCCATAGAATTTGGATTGAATCAATTCTCGACTTTCTTCTTCCTTCAAACCAGTATTTTATTGGAGGGTTTAAAGCCCAAATTAAAGAATTTTGCAGGGAAATATACACAAAATGTTATGATAACTCACAGAGAAAAAAATGTGATAATGAGTGTGTATATGTCCATGAATGACTGAAAAATTGTGCTGAACACTGGAATTAGACACAACATTGTAAAATGATTATAAATCAATAAAAAATGTTTAACAAAAGAATTTTGGAGAAGACTCATGTAATTCATAACAGCTTTACATCCGAATTTAAGGCTGACCCATATTTATACTTTTAATCAAGGAACACAATAAACTTTCTTAGTGGATCATTTATGGCGTTTTTAACTTTGTCCATGTAATCGTTTGGAAGTTAAGAGGCCTAGACAGCTGATCTAACAAAACAGGAATCATTGCTTGACTCTGTGAATGAAAGAATCCCAGTATAGTTTCCTGCAAGTATATTTTATTAAAAATAACAAGGAATTCTTGCTCTCTAATAAAGCAACAGACAGAAGAACATTCTGAGTGTTTAAAATAAATCAGACTATGGGTTAACTTATCTAAACAAGTCAAGATAGTTTAGGGAAAAAAGTATGAACTTGAAGGAAAATACATATTGTATAATTAATATCCTATTTTTAAGAAGCAAATGATAAAAAAAACCCAAAATTTAATCATTTATTTAAAAAGTAGTTATATAAAGCCAACTTATTTTCATAAGTTACATAAATAAGAGGGCTATCAAAATCTACATTATTAAAGATTAAATTATACCAAATAGATCACCAAGGTTGATTGATTTTCATGATATAAATAATTTTTGAAAATATAACTTACATATAACATATCCAAGCAGCCCTTCAGTTATCCACAGTACCCTAGTCTACAGTTGTTCTTACTCTACTTAAAACAATTAATAGGCAAGGTTCAGGCCCTTTCATTTGAACTGCCGCTGGAATTCTGGATATTCCCTTAGTTTAAAGACCAAAAGCAAAGTAACAATTCTAGTTTAAAGCAGTTGCTAAAAGACTATAAAACATTCACTATCTATATCCAGTTACAGGAAAGAATTAAGTTTTCTGAACCATAAAAAAAGAAATCTGCTGAAAATGAAATTCTGTCATGTATGCTGACCATAACTATACAGGCTCTTAAATAATGTTCCCTTTACTGTTTTAATACCAACATAGGTCATTATAATCGCTTTCAAATTCCACTTATGCTAGATGAATGAACGCCTCTCCACATGCTCAATTCTGACAGCTGAGTGTGTGTGAAAGCCGTCAATCACCTAGCTAGTTGGGAACACACAGTTTCTTTTCAGTGGGAAAACACACGACATAAATATATATGGGGAGGTACTAGCTCCAACTCGGTTTAACAGAGAAAAGTGCATGAACTTGAAACTGACACTAAGAAGCATACTGAGAAATCACATTAAGTGTTTCTATGGCTCCTCAATCCCTTTATGCTACATTAATGAACGCGTCTCCACATGCTCAATTCTGAGAGTTGAATGTGCGTGTAATCAGTCAATGACCTATCTTGTTGTGAACACACAGTTTCTATAGAGTGTGGAACTAAAGTACATATATATATATGGATAGGTAGTAGCTCCAACATGGTTTTACACTGAAAACTGCATGAACTTTAAACCGGCACTAGAAAACATATGTACAAATCGCAGTAAGTGTTTCTAAAGTTACAAAATCCATTTTTGCTACATGAACGAAAGCCTCTACACATGTTCAATTCTGAGAGTTGAATGTGTGTGAAAGCCATCAAACAACTAGCTTGTTGGGAAAACACAGTTTCTTTTCTATTGGAAACTACACAATATCTATATGGTGAGATACTAGCAACAACCTGGTTTTACAGAGGAAATTGCATGAAATTCAAACCGGACTTTGGAAAAATAATGAGAAACCAGACTAAGTGTTTCTACTGCAACCCATTGCCCTCATCCTAGATGAATGAACGCCTCTCTCCATGCTCAGTTCTGAGAGATGAATGTGTTCAAAAGCCTTCTATCGGTTAGCTTGTAGGGAACACACAGATTCTTTTGAGTGGGGAAAAACAATACATACATATATATGGGAGGTAATATTTCCAAGTCGACTTTACAGTGAAAAGTGCATGAAATTCAAACCAGCACTAGGAACGAAACAGAGAAACCAGAGTAAGTGTTTCTAATGCAACCCATTCCCTTTATGGTAGATGAATGAACGTATCTTAAAATGCTCTATTCTGAGACTTAAGTGTGCGTGAAAGCCGTCAATCACCTAGCTTTTTGGGAACACACAGTTTCTTTTGAGTTGGGAATAACACTATATAAATATATATGGGGAGGTACTAGCTCCAACTCTGTTTCACAGTGAAAAATGCATGAAATTCAAACTGGCACGAGGAAATATACTGAGAAACCATAGTAAGTGTTTCTACGGCAAATCATTCCCTTCATCCTAGATGAACGAACGTCTCTCCACAGGCTCAGTTCTGAGGGTTGAATGTGTGCAAAATCATCTATCACTAGTCTTGTGGTGAACAGACAGTTTCTTTTGACTGGGGAACTACACTACATACATATAAATGGGGAGGTACTAGCTCCAAGTCGATTTTACAGTGAAAACTGCATGAAATTCAAACCGGCACAAGGAAATATACTGAGAAATCAGAGTAAGTGTTTCTTATGCTACCCATTCCCTTTATGCTAGATGAACGAACCAGACTCCACATGCTCAATTCTGAGAGTTAAGTGTGTGTGAAAGCCGACAGTCAACTAGCTTGTTGGAAACAAACATATTCTTTTGAGTGGAAAACTACAATACATTCATATATATGGAGAGGTACTAGGTCCAACTGTTTCACCGTGAAACCTGCAGCAAATTTACCGACACTAGGAAACATACTAAGAAACAAGAGTAATTATTTCTAGGGCAAACCATTCCCTTTATACTAGACGAATGAAAGCCTGTCCACATGCTCTGTTCTGAGTTTAATGCTAGAGAATACCATCTATCACTTAGCTTGTAGGGAACACAGTTTCTTTTGAGTGCCGAACTAACTACATACATATATATGGGGAGGTACTAGCCCGAAGTCAATTTTACAATGAAAACTGAATGAACTTCAAACTGGCACTAGGAAACATAACTGAAAATCCAGATAAGTGTTTCAACTGCAACCCATTCCCTTCATCCTAGATGAACTAACGCTTCACCCCATGCTCAGTTCTGAGAGCTAACTCTGTGTGAAAGCCATCTATCACTTAGCTTGTAGGGAACACACAGTTACTTTTGATTGGGGAAATACACTACATACGTATAAATGAGGAGGTACTAGTTCCAAGTCGGTTCAAAAGTGAAAAATGCATGAAGTTCAGACCGGCACTAGTTAATATACTGAGAAACCAGAGTAAGTGTTTCTATTGCTAACTATTCCCTTTATGCTATATGAATGAATGTCTCTACACATGCTCAATTCTGAGAGTTAAATGAGTATAAAACCCGTTAGTAAGCTAACTTTTTGGGAACACACAAATTCTTTTCAGTGGGAAACAACACTAAATACCTATATATGGGGAGGTACTAGTTCCAAATCGGTTTTACAGTTAAAACTGCATGAACTTCAAACCCAAAATAGGAAACATACTGAGAAAACAGAGAAAATGTTTCTACTGCAAATCATTCCCTTTAAGCTAGTTGAAAGAATGCCTCTCCACATGCTCAGTTCTGAGTGTTGAATATGTTCGAATGTAAACTATAACTTAGCTTGTAGGGAAAACATAGTTTCCTTTGAGTGGGGAAATACACTACATATATCTATATTGGAAGGTAATAGCTCCAAGTCGTTTTTACACTGAAAACTGCATGAATTTCAAACCGCCACTAGGAAACATACTGAGAAATCAGAGTAGTTATTTCAAGTGTTACCTCTTCTCTTTATGCTAGATGAAAGAACGTATCTTAACATGCTCAATTCTGAGAGTAAGTGAGTGTGAAAGCCATCAAACACCTAGCTTGTTAGGGAAACACAATCTTTTTCATGGGGAAAATATATGACATGATTTTATATGGGGAGGTACTAGCCTCAACACGGTTTTACAGTGAGAACTGCATGAACTTCAAACCGGCACGAGGAAACAGACTGAGAAACCCGTGTAAGTGTTTCAACAGCAAACAATTCCCTTTATCCTAATTGAACGAAAGCCTCTACACATGCTCAGTTATGAGGGATGAATGTGTGCATATGTAAAACATAGCTTAGCTTGTAGGGAAAACATAGTTTCTAAAGAGTGCAGAACAACACTACATATATATATATGTATTGGGGTAATACCTCCAACTCGGGTTTACACTGAAAAATACATGAACTTTAAACGGACACTAAGAAACATCCTGACAAACCAGGGAAGTTCTTTCTACTGCAAACCATTATCTTTTGGCTAAAAGAACGAACGTCTCTTCACATGCTCAATTCTGAGAATTAATTGTGTGTGAAAGCCGTCAATCATCTTAGCAACTTGGGAACACACATATTCTATCCAGTGGGAAACTACTCTCTTTCTATATATATCTATATATATATATGGAGGTACAAGCTCCAACTCGTGTCTAAAGTGAAAAGTGTATAAACTTCAAAACGGCAATAGGAAACATACTGAGAAACCAGAGTAAATGTTTCAACTGCAACACATTCCCTTCATGTTAGATGAAAAAACGTCACAACTCAAGCTCAATTCTGAGATTTAAGAGTGTGTGAAAGCCGTCAACCAACTATCTTGTTTGGAATACACACTTCCTTTACACTGGAAAACTACACCATATAAATATATATGGGGAGGTAATATTTCCAACTCGGTTTTACAGTGAAAACTGCATGAAATTCAAACCGTCACTAGGAAACATACTGAGAAACCAAGTTAGCGTTTCTACTACAAACCATTCCCTTTAGGTTAGATGAACTAAACTCTCTCCACATGCTAAATTCTGAGATTTAGGTCAGTGTAAAAGTCATCAATTACCTAGCTTTTTGGGAAAACAAAGTTTTATTGAGTGGGAAACTACACTGTATATATATATATATATATATATATATGGGATCATACTAGCTCCAACTCGGTTTTACAGTGAAAAATGCATCAATTTGAAACCAGAATTAGGAAACATACTCAGACCCCACAGTAAGTGTATATACAGCAATCCATTCTGTTTAGTGTAGATGAACGAATCCCTCCTCATATAGTCAGTTTCAAAAATTGAATGTGTGTGAAAGCCGAAAATCAAAAATCTTATCGGGATCACATAGTTTGTTTACAGTGAGGAACACACTACATAAATATACATTGGCAGGTACGTTTTCCAACTAGGTTTTACAGTGAAAACATCATGAAGTTCAAACCGAAAATATTAAAAATACAGCGAAACCAGAGTATGAGTTTCTAGTGGCACCTATTCTATTTATGCTATATGAACAAATGTCTCTCCACTTGCTAAGTACTGAGAGTTCAGACGGTGTGGAAGCCATCAAAAAAATAGCATGAAGGGAACACAGACTTTCATTCAGTGGGAAAACAATCTACATACATAAATAGGGGGGTAATAGCTCAACACGGTTTTACACTGAAAATTGCATGAACTTCAAGTTGACACTAAATAACATACTGAGAAAACAGAGTAAATGAATCTACTGCAACCCATTCACTTTCGGTTAGATGAATGGACGACTGTTCACATACTGAACTCTGACAATAAAGTTTCTGTGAAATCCGTGATCACCTAGCTTGTTGGGAACACATAGTTGTTTCTACTGGAAAAAAACTATATACATATATATGGGGAGGTAATAGCTCGAACTCGATTTAACACTGAAAACTGCAGGAACGTCTAAGCAGCTCTAGGAAACATAATGAGAAACAAGAGTAAGTGTTATAACTGACACACATTCACTTAATGATACATAGACGAACGACACTACACATGCTCAAATATGACAGAGAAGTGTGTGTGAAAACCAACAATCACCAAGCATTTTGGGAACACAAAGATTCTTTTCATTTGGAAACCACACTACAAACATATATGTGGGGAGGTATAAGCTACAAAAATGTTTATATTCAAAATCGCAGGAAATTAAAATCGGAAATAGGAAACAGACTGAGAAACCAGGTTGAGGTTTCTAACAGAAACGAGTTTCAATTGTGCTAGATGAAAAAAAGTCTCTCCAAATGTGAAGCTTCAAACTGAAAAGAAAGATTGCGTTCCCAAAAAGTTAGTTGAAGGAAGGTTTCACACACACTTACATCTCAGAACTGAGCATGTGGAGAGACGTTCGCTCTCAAAGAACAAGGAAATGGGTTAGGAGAAACACTTACTCTGGTTTCTTAGTCTGTTTCCTAGTGCCAGTTAGAAATAAATGAACATTTCACAGTAAACCAGAGTTGGAACATGTACTTCCCCATAAATAGATATGCAGTGGAGTTTGCAACTGAAAATGAATATTGCATTCCCAACAAGCTAGGTGAAGGACCGCCTACACATATTATCTCTCAGAAATGGGCACGTGGATAGACGTTAATTCATCAAGAACCAACGGAAAGGGTTGCAGGAGAGACACATACTCAGGTTTCTCAGTCAGTTTCCTACTGCCGTTTATAAGTTCCTGAAATATACAGTGTAAAAAAGGGTTAGAGATTGTACCTAGCAATAAATATGTATGCAGTGGGGTTTGATAGTGAAAAGAAACCCTGTGTTTCCAACAAGCTGGATGAAGGATGAGTTTCACATACACTTATCTCTCAGAATTGAGTATGTGGAGAGATGTTCATTCATCTAGCACAAGGGAACGGGTTACAGGAGAAATAATTACTCTGGTTTCCCAGTATGTTTCCAGTGCCAATTTGAACTTGCTGGAGATTTCACTGTAAAATACAGTTAGAGCTTGAACCTCCCGATATATAAGTATGCATTGGAGTATGCATCTAAAAAGAAACTTTGTGATCCAAACAAGCAAGATGAAGGACGGCTTTCACACACACTTATCTCTCAGAACTGACCACGAGGAGAGACGTTCATTCATCCAGCACAAAGGGAACGGATTGCAGGAGAAACACTTACTCTGGTTTCTCAGTCTGTTTCCTAGTGCCGGTTTGAAGTGCCTGCGGTTTGCACTGTAAAACCGAGTTGGAGCTTATTCCTCCCCATATATATTTCTGGAGTGGAGTTTGCCACTGACAAGAAACTTTGTGCTCCCTTCAAGCTAGGTGAAGGACGGCTTTCACACACACTTATCTCTCGGAATTGAGCATGTGGAGAGACGTTCGTTCGTCCAGCACAATGGGAACGGGTTGCAAGAGAAACCTTTTCCCTAGTTTCTCAGTCTATTTCCTAGTGCCGGTTTGAAGTGCCTGCCGTTGTAACTGTAAAACCGAGTTAGAGCTTATTTCTAACCATATATATTTCTGGAGTTGAGTTTGCAACTGCAACCCGTTCTCTTTGTGCTGGATGAACGAACGTCTCTCCACATGCTCAGTTCTGAGAGATAAGTGTGTGTGAAAGCCGTCCTTCACCTAGCTTGAAGGGAACACAAAGTTGCTTTTAGGTTGCCAACTCCACTCCATACATATATATGGGGAGGTACAAGTTCCAACTCGGTTTTACAGTGAAAACGGCAGGCACTTCAAACCGGCACTAGGAAACAGACTGAGAAACCAGAGTAAGGGTTTCTCCTGCAACCCGGTCCCTTTGTGCTGGATGAACAAACGTCTCTCCACATGCTCAGTTCTGAGAGATAAGTGTGTGTGAAAGCCGTCCTTCACCTAGCTTGAAGGGAACACAACGTTTCTTTTCAGTTGCCAACTCCATTCCATACATATATATGGGGAGGTACAAGCTCCAACTCGGTTTTACAGTGAAAACGGCAGGCACTTCAAACCGGCACTAGGAAACCGACTGAGAATCCAGAGTAAGGGTTTCTCCTGCAACCCGTTCCCGTTGTGCTGGATGAACGAACGTCTCTCCACATGCTCAGTTCTGAGAGATAAGTGTGTGTGAAAGCCGTCCTTCACCTAGCTTGAAGGGAACACAAAATTTCTTTTCAGTTGCCAACACCACTCCATACATATATATGGGGAGGTACAAGCTCCAACTCGGTTTTACACTGAAAACGGCAGGCACTTCAAACCGGCACTAGGAAACAGACAGAGAAACCAGAGTAAGGGTTTCTCCTGCAACCCGTTCCCTTTGTGCTGGATGAACGAACGTCTCTCCACATGCTCAGTTCTGAGAGATAAGTGTGTGTGAAAGCCGTCCTTCACCTAGCTTGAAGGGAACACAAAGTTTCTTTTCAGTTGCCAACTCCACTCCATACAAATATATGGGGAGGTACAAGCTCCAACTCGGTTTTACAGTGAAAACGGCAGGCACTTCAAAACGGCACTAGGAAACAGACTGAGAAACCAGAGTAAGGGTTTCTCCTGCAACCCGTTCCCTTTGTGCTGGATGAACGAACGTTTCTCCACATGCTCAGTTCTGAGAGATAAGTGTGTGTGAAAGCCGTCCTTCACCTAGCTTGAAGGGAACACAAAGTTTCTTTTCAGTTGCCAACTCCACTCCATACATATATATGGGGAGGTACAAGCTCCAACTCGGTTTTACAGTGAAAACGGCAGGCACTTCAAACCGGCACTAGGAAACAGACTGAGAAACCAGAGTAAGGGTTTCTCCTGCAACCCGTTCCCTTTGTGCTGGATGAACGAACGTCTCTCCACATGCTCAGTTCTGAGAGATAAGTGTGTGTGAAAGCCGTCCTTCACCTAGCTGGAAGGGAACACAAAGTTTCTTTTCAGTTGCCAACTCCACTCCATACATATATATGGGGAGGTACAAGCTCCAACTCGGTTTTACAGTGAAAACGGCAGGCACTTCAAACCGGCACTAGGAAACAGACTGAGAATCCAGAGAAAGGGTTTCTCCTGCAATCCGTTCCCTTTGTGCTGGATGAACGAACGTCTCTCCACATGCTCAGTTCTGAGAGATAAGTGTGTGTGAAAGCCGTCCTTCACCTAGCTTGAAGGGAACACAAAGTTTCTTTTCAGTTGCCAACTCCATTCCATACATATATATGGGGAGGTACAAGCTCCAACTCGGTTTTACAGTGAAAACGGCAGGCACTTCAAACCGGCACTAGGAAACCGACTGAGAATCCAGAGTAAGGGTTTCTCCTGCAACCCGTTCCCTTTGTGCTGGATGAACGAACGTCTCTCCACATGCTCAGTTCTGAGAGATAAGTGTGTGTGAAAGCCGTCCTTCACCTAGCTTGAAGGGAACACAAAGTTTCTTTTCAGTTGCCAACTCCACTCCATACATATATATGGGGAGGTACAAGCTCCAACTCGGTTTTACAGTGAAAACGGCAGGCACTTCAAACCGGCACTAGGAAACCGACTGAGAATCCAGAGAAAGGGTTTCTCCTGCAATCCGTTCCCGTTGTGCTGGATGAACGAACGTCTCTCCACATGCTCAGTTCTGAGAGATAAGTGTGTGTGAAAGCCGTCCTTCACCTAGCTTGAAGGGAACACAAAGTTTCTTTTCAGTTGCCAACTCCACTCCATACATATATATGGGGAGGTACAAGCTCCAACTCGGTTTTACAGTGAAAACGGCAGGCACTTCAAACCGGCACTAGGAAACAGACTGAGAAACCAGAGTAAGGGTTTCTCCTGCAACCCGTTCCCTTTGTGCTGGATGAACGAACGTCTCTCCACATGCTCAGTTCTGAGAGATAAGTGTGTGTGAAAGCCGTCCTTCACCTAGCTTGAAGGGAACACAAAGTTTCTTTTCAGTTGCCAACTCCACTCCATACTTATATATGGGGAGGTACAAGCTCCAACTCGGTTTTACAGTGAAAACGGCAGGCACTTCAAACCGGCACTAGGAAACAGACTGAGAAACCAGAGTAAGGGTTTCTCCTGCAACCCGGTCCCTTTGTGCTGGATGAACGAACGTCTCTCCACATGCTCAGTTCTGAGAGATAAGTGTGTGTGAAAGCCGTCCTTCACCTAGCTTGAAGGGAACACAAAGTTTCTTTTCAGTTGCCAACTCCACTCCATACATATATATGGGGAGGTACAAGCTCCAACTCGGTTTTACAGTGAAAACGGCAGGCACTTCAAACCGGCACTAGGAAACAGACTGAGAAACCAGAGTAAGGGTTTCTCCTGCAACCCGTTCCCTTTGTGCTGGATGAACGAACGTCTCTCCACATGCTCAGTTCTGAGAGATAAGTGTGTGTGAAAGCCGTCCTTCACCTAGCTTGAAGGGAACACAAAGTTTCTTTTCAGTTGCCAACTCCACTCCATACATATATATGGGGAGGTACAAGCTCCAACTCGGTTTTACAGTGAAAACGGCAGGCACTTCAAACCGGCACTAGGAAACAGACTGAGAAACCAGAGTAAGGGTTTCTCCTGCAACCCGTTCCCTTTGTGCTGGATGAACGAACGTCTCTCCACATGCTCAGTTCTGAGAGATAAGTGTGTGTGAAAGCCGTCCTTCACCTAGCTTGAAGGGAACACAAAGTTGCTTTTCAGTTGCCAACTCCACTCCATACATATATATGGGGAGGTACAAGCTCCAACTCGGTTTTACAGTGAAAACGGCAGGCACTTCAAACCGGCACTAGGAAACAGACTGAGAATCCAGAGAAAGGGTTTCTCCTGCAACCCGTTCCCTTTGTGCTGGGTGAACGAACGTCTCTCCACATGCTCAGTTCTGAGAGATAAGTGTGTGTGAAAGCCGTCCTTCACCTAGCTTGAAGGGAACACAAAGTTTCTTTTCAGTTGCCAACTCCACTCCATACATATATATGGGGAGGTACAAGCTCCAACTCGGTTTTACAGTGAAAACGGCAGGCACTTCAAACCGGCACTAGGAAACAGACTGAGAAACCAGAGTAAGGGTTTCTCCTGCAACCCGTTCCCTTTGTGCTGGATGAACGAACGTCTCTCCACATGCTCAGTTCTGAGAGATAAGTGTGTGTGAAAGCCGTCCTTCACCTAGCTTGAAGGGAACACAAAGTTTCTTTTCAGTTGCCAACTCCACTCCATACATATATATGGGGAGGTACAAGCTCCAACTCGGTTTTACACTGAAAACGGCAGGCACTTCAAACCGGCACTAGGAAACAGACAGGGAAACCAGAGTAAGGGTTTCTCCTGCAACCCGTTCCCTTTGTGCTGGATGAACGAACGTCTCTCCACATGCTCAGTTCTGAGAGATAAGTGTGTGTGAAAGCCGTCCTTCACCTAGCTTGAAGGGAACACAAAGTTTCTTTTCAGTTGCCAACTCCACTCCATACATATATATGGGGAGGTACAAGCTCCAACTCGGTTTTACAGTGAAAACGGCAGGCACTTCAAAACGGCACTAGGAAACAGACTGAGAAACCAGAGTAAGGGTTTCTCCTGCAACCCGTTCCCTTTGTGCTGGATGAACGAACGTTTCTCCACATGCTCAGTTCTGAGAGATAAGTGTGTGTGAAAGCCGTCCTTCACCTAGCTTGAAGGGAACACAAAGTTTCTTTTCAGTTGCCAACTCCACTCCATACATATATATGGTGAGGTACAAGCTCCAACTCGGTTTTACAGTGAAAACGGCAGGCACTTCAAACCGGCACTAGGAAACAGACTGAGAAACCAGAGTAAGGGTTTCTCCTGCAACCCGTTCCCTTTGTGCTGGATGAACGAACGTCTCTCCACATGCTCAGTTCTGAGAGATAAGTGTGTGTGAAAGCCGTCCTTCACCTAGCTTGAAGGGAACACAAAGTTTCTTTTCAGTTGCCAACTCCACTCCATACATATATATGGTGAGGTACAAGCTCCAACTCGGTTTTACAGTGAAAACGGCAGGCACATCAAACCGGCACTAGGAAACCGACTGAGAATCCAGAGAAAGGGTTTCTCCTGCAATCCGTTCCCGTTGTGCTGGATGAACGAACGTCTCTCCACATGCTCAGTTCTGAGAGATAAGTGTGTGTGAAAGCCGTCCTTCACCTAGCTTGAAGGGAACACAAAGTTTCTTTTCAGTTGCCAACTCCACTCCATACATATATATAGGGAGGTACAAGCTCCAACTCGGTTTTACACTGAAAACGGCAGGCACTTCAAACCGGCACTAGGAAACAGACTGAGAAACCAGAGTAAGGGTTTCTCCTGCAACCCGTTCCCTTTGTGCTGGATGAACGAACGTCTCTCCACATGCTCAGTTCTGAGAGATAAGTGTGTGTGAAAGCCGTCCTTCACCTAGCTTGAAGGGAACACAAAGTTTCTTTTCAGTTGCAAACTCCACTCCATACATATATATGGGGAGGTACAAGCTCCAACTCGGTTTTACAGTGAAAACGGCACGCACTTCAAACCGGCACTAGGAAACAGACTGAGAAACCAGAGTAAGGGTTTCTCCTGCAACCCGTTCCCTTTGTGCTGGATGAACGAACGTCTCTCCACATGCTCAGTTCTGAGAGATAAGTGTGTGTGAAAGCCGTCCTTCACCTAGCTTGAAGGGAACACAAAGTTTCTTTTCAGTTGCAAACTCCACTCCATACATATATATGGGGAGGTACAAGCTCCAACTCGGTTTTACAGTGAAAACGGCAGGCACTTCAAACCGGCACTAGGAAACAGACTGAGAAACCAGAGTAAGGGTTTCTCCTGCAACCCGTTCCCTTTGTGCTGGATGAACGAACGTCCATCCACATGCTCTGTTCTGAGAGATAAGTGTGTGTGAAAGCCGTCCTTCACCTAGCTTGAAGGGAACACAAAGTTTCTTTTCAGTTGCCAACTCCACTCCATACATATATATGGGGAGGTACAAGCTCCAACTCGGTTTTACACTGAAAACGGCAGGCACTTCAAACCGGCACTAGGAAACAGACAGAGAAACCAGAGTAAGGGTTTCTCCTGCAACCCGTTCCCTTTGTGCTGGATGAACGAACGTCTCTCCACATGCTCAGTTCTGAGAGATAAGTGTGTGTGAAAGCCGTCCTTCACCTAGCTTGAAGGGAACACAAAGTTTCTTTTCAGTTGCCAACTCCACTCCATACATATATATGGGGAGGTACAAGCTCCAACTCGGTTTTACAGTGAAAACGGCAGGCACTTCAAACCGGCACTAGGAAACAGACTGAGAAACCAGAGTAAGGGTTTCTCCTGCAACCCGTTCCCTTTGTGCTGGATGAACGAACGTCTCTCCACATGCTCAGTTCTGAGAGATAAGTGTGTGTGAAAGCCGTCCTTCACCTAGCTTGAAGGGAACACAAAGTTTCTTTTCAGTGGCCAACTCCACTCCATACATATATATGGGGAGGTACAAGCTCCAACTCGGTTTTACAGTGAAAACGGCAGGCACTTCAAACCGGCACTAGGAAACCGACTGAGAATCCAGAGAAAGGGTTTCTCTTGCAACCCGTTCCCGTTGTGCTGGATGAACGAACGTCTCTCCACATGCTCAGTTCTGAGAGATAAGTGTGTGTGAAAGCCGTCCTTCACCTAGCTTGAAGGGAACACAAAGTTTCTTTTCAGTTGCCAACTCCACTCCATACATATATATGGGGAGGTACAAGCTCCAACTCGGTTTTACAGTGAAAACGGCAGGCACTTCAAACCGACACTAGGAAACAGACTGAGAAACCAGAGTAAGGGTTTCTCCTGCAACCCGTTCCCTTTGTGCTGGATGAACGAACGTCCATCCACATGCTCAGTTGTGAGAGATAAGTGTGTGTGAAAGCCGTCCTTCACCTAGCTTGAAGGGAACACAAAGTTTCTTTTCAGTTGCCAACTCCACTCCATACATATATATGGGGAGGTACAAGCTCCAACTCGGTTTTACACTGAAAACGGCAGGCACTTCAAACCGGCACTAGGAAACAGACTGAGAAACCAGAGTAAGGGTTTCTCCTGCAACCCGTTCCCTTTGTGCTGGATGAACGAACGTCTCTCCACATGCTCAGTTCTGAGAGATAAGTGTGTGTGAAAGCCGTCCTTCACCTAGCTTGAAGGGAACACAAAGTTTCTTTTCAGTTGCCAACTCCATTCCATACATATATATGGGGAGGTACAAGCTCCAACTCGGTTTTACAGTGAAAACGGCAGGCACTTCAATCCGGCACTAGGAAACAGACTGAGAAACCAGAGTAAGGGTTTCTCCTGCAACCCGTTCCCTTTTTGCTGGATGAACGAACGTCTCTCCACATGCTCAGTTCTGAGAGATAAGTGTGTGTGAAAGCCGTCCTTCACCTAGCTTGAAGGGAACACAAAGTTTCTTTTCAGTTGCCAACTCCACTCCATACATATATATGGGGAGGTACAAGCTCCAACTCGGTTTTACAGTGAAAACGGCAGGCACTTCAAACCGGCACTAGGAAACAGACTGAGAATCCAGAGAAAGGGTTTCTCCTGCAATCCGTTCCCGTTGTGCTGGATGAACGAACGTCTCTCCACATGCTCAGTTCTGAGAGATAAGTGTGTGTGAAAGCCGTCCTTCACCTAGCTTGAAGGGAACACAAAGTTTCTTTTCAGTTGCCAACTCCACTCCATACATATATATGGGGAGGTACAAGCTCCAACTCGGTTTTACACTGAAAACGGCAGGCACTTCAAACCGGCACTAGGAAACAGACTGAGAAACCAGAGTAAGGGTTTCTCCTGCAACCCGTTCCCTTTGTGCTGGATGAACGAACGTCTCTCCACATGCTCAGTTCTGAGAGATAAGTGTGTGTGAAAGCCGTCCTTCACCTAGCTTGAAGGGAACACAAAGTTTCTTTTCAGTTGCCAACTCCACTCCATACATATATATGGGGAGGTACAAGCTCCAACTCGGTTTTACAGTGAAAACGGCAGGCACTTCAAACCGGCACTAGGAAACAGACTGAGAAACCAGAGTAAGGGTTTCTCCTGCAACCCGTTCCCTTTCTGCTAGATGAACGAACGTCTCTCCACATGCTCAGTTCTGAGAGATAAGTGTGTGTGAAAGCCGTCCTTCATCTAGCTTGAAGGGAACACAAAGTTTCTTTTCAGTTGCCAACTCCACTCCATACATATATATGGGGAGGTACATGCTCCAACTCGGTTTTACTGTGAAAACGGCAGGCACTTCAAACCGACACTAGGAAACAGACTGAGAAACCAGAGTAAGGGTTTCTCCTGCAACCCGTTCCCTTTGTGCTGGATGAACGAACGTCTCTCCACATGCTCAGTTCTGAGAGATAAGTGTGTGTGAAAGCCGTCCTTCACCTAGCTTGAAGGGAACACAAAGTTTCTTTTCAGTTGCCAACTCCACTCCATACATATATATGGGGAGGTACAAGCTCCAACTCGGTTTTACAGTGAAAACGGCAGGCACTTCAAACCGGCACTAGGAAACAGACTGAGAAACCAGAGTAAGGGTTTCTCCTGCAACCCGTTCCCTTTGTGCTGGATGAACGAACGTCCATCCACATGCTCAGTTGTGAGAGATAAGTGTGTGTGAAAGCCGTCCTTCACCTAGCTTGAAGGGAACACAAAGTTTCTTTTCAGTTGCCAACTCCACTCCATACATATATATAGGGAGGTACAAGCTCCAACTCGGTTTTACAGTGAAAACGGCAGGCACTTCAAACCGACACTAGGAAACAGACTGAGAAACCAGAGTACGGGTTTCTCCTGCAACCCGTTCCCTTTGTGCTGGATGAACGAACGTCTCTCCACATGCTCAGTTCTGAGAGATAAGTGTGTGTGAAAGCCGTCCTTCACCTAGCTTGAAGGGAACACAAAGTTTCTTTTCAGTTGCCAACTCCACTCCATACATATATATGGGGAGGTACAAGCTCCAACTCGGTTTTACAGTGAAAACGGCAGGCACTTCAAACCGGCACTAGGAAACAGACTGAGAAACCAGAGTAAGGGTTTCTCCTGCAACCCGTTCCCTTTGTGCTGGATGAACGAACGTCTCTCCACATGCTCAGTTCTGAGAGATAAGTGTGTGTGAAAGCCGTCCTTCACCTAGCTTGAAGGGAACACAAAGTTTCTTTTCAGTTGCCAACTCCACTCCATACATATATCTGGGGAGATACAAGCTCCAACTCTGTTTTACAGTGAAAACGGCAGGCACTTCAAACCGGCACTAGGAAACAGACTGAGAATCCAGAGTAAGGGTTTCTCCTGCAACCCGTTCCCTTTGTGCTGGATGAACGAACGTCTCTCCACATGCTCAGTTCTGAGAGATAAGTGTGTGTGAAAGCCGTCCTTCACCTAGCTTGAAGGGAACACAAAGTTTCTTTTCAGTTGCCAACTCCACTCCATACATATATATGGGGAGGTACAAGCTCCAACTCGGTTTTACAGTGAAAACGGCAGGCACTTCAAACCGGCACTAGGAAACAGACTGAGAATCCAGAGTAAGGGTTTCTCCTGCAACCCTTTCCCGTTGTGCTGGATGAACGAACGTCTCTCCACATGCTCAGTTCTGAGAGATAAGTGTGTGTGAAAGCCGTCCTTCACCTAGCTTGAAGGGAACACAAAGTTTCTTTTCAGTTGCCAACTCCACTCCATACATATATATGGGGAGGTACAAGCTCCAACTCGGTTTTACAGTGAAAACGGCAGGCACTTCAAACCGGCACTAGGAAACAGACTGAGAAACCAGAGTAAGGGTTTCTCCTGCAACCCGTTCCCTTTGTGCTGGATGAACGAACGTCTCTCCACATGCTCAGTTCTGAGAGATAAGTGTGTGTGAAAGCCGTCCTTCACCTAGCTTGAAGGGAACACAAAGTTTCTTTTCAGTTGCCAACTCCACTCCATACATATATATGGGGAGGTACAAGCTCCAACTCGGTTTTACAGTGAAAACGGCAGGCACTTCAAACCGGCACTAGGAAACAGACTGAGAAACCAGAGTAAGGGTTTCTCCTGCAACCCGTTCCCTTTGTGCTGGATGAACGAACGTCTCTCCACATGCTCAGTTCTGAGAGATAAGTGTGTGTGAAAGCCGTCCTTCACCTAGCTTGAAGGGAACACAAAGTTTCTTTTCAGTTGCCAACTCCACTCCATACATATATATGGGGAGGTACAAGCTCCAACTCGGTTTTACAGTGAAAACGGCAGGCACCCTTACTCTGGAGTTGGCAACTGAAAAGAAAACTTTGTGTTCCCTTCAAGCTAGGTGAAGGACGGCTTTCACACACAGTTATCTCTCCGAACTGAGCATGTGGAGAGACGTTCGTTCATCCAGCACAAAGGGAACGGGTTGCAGGAGAAACCCTTACTCTGGTTTCTCAGTCGGTTTCCTAGTGCCGGTATGAAGTGCCTGCCGTTTTCACTGTAAAACCGAGTTGGAGCTTGTACCTCCCCATATATATGTATGGAGTGGAGTTGGCAACTGAAAAGAAACTTTGTGTTCCCTTCAAGCTAGGTGAAGGACGGCTTTCACACACACTTATCTCTCAGAACTGAGCATGTGGAGAGACGTTCGTTCATCCAGCACAAAGGGAACGGGTTGCAGGAGAAACCCTTACTCTGGTTTCTCAGTCTGTTTCCTAGTGCCGGTTTGAAGTGCCTGCCGTTTTCACTGTAAAACCGAGTTGGAGCTTGTACCTCCCCATATATATGTATGGAGTGGAGTTGGCAACTGAAAAGAAACTTTGTGTTCCCTTCAAGCTAGGTGAAGGACGGCTTTCACACACACTTATCTCTCAGAACTGAGCATGTGGAGAGACGTTCGTTCATCCAGCACAAAGGGAACGGGTTGCAGGAGAAACCCTTACTCTGGTTTCTCAGTCTGTTTCCTAGTGCCGGTTTGAAGTGCCTGCCGTTTTCACTGTAAAACCGAGTTGGAGCTTGTACCTCCCCATATATATGTATGGAGTGGAGTTGGCAACTGAAAAGAAACTTTGTGTTCCCTTCAAGCTAGGTGAAGGACGGCTTTCACACACACTTATCTCTCAGAACTGAGCATGTGGAGAGACGTTCGTTCATCCAGCACAAAGGGAACAGGTTGCAGGAGAAACCCTTACTCTGGTTTCTCAGTCTGTTTCCTAGTGCCGGTTTGAAGTGCCTGCCGTTTTCACTGTAAAACCGAGTTGGAGCTTGTACCTCCCCATATATATGTATGGAGTGGAGTTGGCAACTGAAAAGAAACTTTGTGTTCCCTTCAAGCTAGGTGAAGGACGGCTTTCACACACACTTATCTCTCAGAACTGAGCATGTGGATAGACGTTCGTTCATCCAGAACAAAGGGAACGGGTTGCAGGAGAAAACCTTACTCTGGTTTCTCAGTCTGTTTCCTAGTGCCGGTTTGAAGTGCCTGCCGTTTTCACTGTAAAACCGAGTTGGAGCTTGTACCTCCCCATATATATGTATGGAGTGGAGTTGGCAACTGAAAAGAAACTTTGTGTTCCCTTCAAGCTAGGTGAAGGACGGCTTTCACACACACTTATCTCTCAGAACTGAGCATGTGGAGAGACATTCGTTCATCCAGCACAAAGGGAACGGGTTGCAGGAGAAACCCTTACTCTGGTTTCCCAGTCTGTTTCCTAGTGCCGGTTTGAAGTGCCTGCCGTTTTCATTGTAACACCGAGTTGGAGCTTGTACCTCCCCATATATATGTATGGAGTGGAGTTGGCAACTGAAAAGAAACTTTGTGTTCCCTTCAAGCTAGGTGAAGGACGGCTTTCACACACACTTTTCTCTCAGAACTGAGCATGTGGAGAGACGTTCGTTCATCCAGCACAAAGGGAACGGGTTGCAGGAGAAACCTTTACACTGGTTTCTCAGTCGGTTTCCTAGTGCCGGTTTGAAGTGCCTGCCTTTTCCACTGTAAAACCGAGTTGGAGCTTGTACCTCCCCATATATATGTATGGAGTGGAGTTGGCAACTGAAAAGAAACTTTGTGTTCCCTTCAAGCTAGGTGAAGGACGGCTTTCACACACACTTATCTCTCAGAACTGAGCATGTGGAGAGACGTTCGTTCATCCAGCACAAAGGGAACGGGTTGCAGGAGAAACCCTTACTCTGGATTCTCAGTCTGTTTCCTAGTGCCGGTTTGAAGTGCCTGCCGTTTTCACTGTAAAACCGAGCTGGAGCTTGTACCTCCCCATATATATGTATGGAGTGGGGTTGGCAACTGAAAAGAAACTTTGTGTTCCCTTCAAGCTAGGTGAAGGACGGCTTTCACACACAGTTATCTCTCCGAACTGAGCATGTGGAGAGACGTTCGTTCATCCAGCACAAAGGGAACGGGTTGCAGGAGAAACCCTTACTCTGGTTTCTCAGTCGGTTTCCTAGTGCCGGTATGAAGTGCCTGCCGTTTTCACTGTAAAACCGAGTTGGAGCTTGTACCTCCCCATATATATGTATGGAGTGGATTTGGCAACTGAAAAGAAACTTTGTGTTCCCTTCAAGCTAGGTGAAGGACGGCTTTCACACACACTTATCTCTCAGAACTGAGCATGTGGAGAGACGTTCGTTCATCCAGCACAAAGGGAACGGGTTGCAGGAGAAACCCTTACTCTGGTTTCTCAGTCTGTTTCCTAGTGCCGGTTTGAAGTGCCTGCCGTTTTCACTGTAAAACCGAGTTGGAGCTTGTACCTCCCCATATATATGCATGGAGTGGATTTGGCAACTGAAAAGAAACTTTGTGTTCCCTTCAAGCTAGGTGAAGGACGGCTTTCACACACACTTATCTCTCAGAACTGAGCATGTGGAGAGACGTTCGTTCATCCATCAAAAAGGGAACGGGTTGCAGGAGAAACCCTTACTCTGGTTTCTCAGTCTGTTTCCTAGTGCCGGTTTGAAGTGCCTGCCGTTTTCACTGTAAAACCGAGTTGGAGCTTGTACCTCCCCATATATATGTATGGAGTGGAGTTGGCAACTGAAAAGAAACTTTGTGTTCCCTTCAAGCTAGGTGAAGGACGGCTTTCACACACACTTATCTCTCAGAACTGAGCATGTGGAGAGACGTTCGTTCATCCAGCACAAAGGGAACGGGTTGCAGGAGAAACCCTTACTCTGGTTTCTCAGTCTGTTTCCTAGTGCCGGTTTGAAGTGCCTGCCGTTTTCACTGTAAAACCGAGTTGGAGCTTGTACCTCCCCATATATATGTATGGAGTGGAGTTGGCAACTGAAAAGAAACTTTGTGTTCCCTTCAAGCTAGGTGAAGGACGGCTTTCACACACACTTATCTCTCAGAACTGAGCATGTGGAGAGACGTTCGTTCATCCAGCACAAAGGGAACGGGTTGCAGGAGAAACCCTTACTCTGGTTTCTCAGTCTGTTTCCTAGTGCCGGTTTGAAGTGCCTGCCGTTTTCACTGTAAAACCGAGTTGGAGCTTGTACCTCCCCATATATATCTATGGAGTGGAGTTGGCAACTGAAAAGAAACTTTGTGTTCCCTTCAAGCTAGGTGAAGGACGGCTTTCACACACACTTATCTCTCAGAACTGAGCATGTGGAGAGACGTTCGTTCATCCAGCACAAAGGGAACAGGTTGCAGGAGAAACCCTTACTATGGTTTCTCAGTCGGTTTCCTAGTGCCGGTTTGAAGTGCCTGCCGTTTTCACTGTAAAACCGAGTTGGAGCTTGTACCTCCCCATATATATGTATGGAGTGGAGTTGGCAACTGAAAAGAAACTTTGTGTTCCCTTCAAGCTAGGTGAAGGACGGCTTTCACACACACTTATCTCTCAGAACTGTGCATGTGGAGAGACGTTCGTTCATCCAGCACAAAGGGAACGGGTTGCAGGAGAAACCCTTACTCTGGTTTCTCAGTCTGTTTCCTAGTGCCGGTTTGAAGTGCCTGCCGTTTTCACTGTAAAACCGAGTTGGAGCTTGTACCTCCCCATATATATGTATGGAGTGGAGTTGGCAACTGAAAAGAAACTTTGTGTTCCCTTCAAGCTAGGTGAAGGACGGCTTTCACACACACTTATCTCTCAGAACTGAGCATGTGGAGAGACGTTCGTTCATCCAGCACAAAGGGAAAGGGTTGCAGGAGAAAACCTTACTCTGGTTTCTCAGTCTGTTTCCTAGTGCCGGTTTGAAGTGCCTGCCGTTTTCACTGTAAAACCGAGTTGGAGCTTGTACCTCCCCATATATATGTATGGAGTGGAGTTGGCAACTGAAAAGAAACTTTGTGTTCCCTTCAAGCTAGGTGAAGGACGGCTTTCACACACACTTATCTCTCAGAACTGAGCATGTGGAGAGACATTCGTTCATCCAGCACAAAGGGAACGGGTTGCAGGAGAAACCCTTACTCTGGTTTCTCAGTCTGTTTCCTAGTGCCGGTTTGAAGTGCCTGCCGTTTTCACTGTAACACCGAGTTGGAGCTTGTACCTCCCCATATATATGTATGGAGTGGAGTTGGCAACTGAAAAGAAACTTTGTGTTCCCTTCAAGCTAGGTGAAGGACGGCTTTCACACACACTTATCTCTCAGAACTGAGCATGTGGAGAGACGTTCGTTCATCCAGCACAAAGGGAACGGGTTGCAGGAGAAACCCTTGCTCTGGTTTCTCAGTCTGTTTCCTAGTGCCGGTTTGAAGTGCCTGGCGTTTTCACTGTAAAACCGAGTTGGAGCTTGTACCTCCCCATATATATGTATGGAGTGGAGTTGGCAAGTGAAAAGAAACTTTGTGTTCCCTTCAAGCTAGGTGAAGGACGGCTTTCACACACACTTATCTCTCAGAACTGAGCATGTGGAGAGACGTTCGTTCATCCAGCACAAAGGGAACGGGTTGCAGGAGAAACCCTTACTCTGGTTTCTCAGTCTGTTTCCTAGTGCCGGTTTGAAGTGCCTGCCGTTTTCAGTGTAAAACCGAGTTGGAGCTTGTACCTCCCCATATATATGTATGGAGTGGAGTTGGCAACTGAAAAGAAACTTTGTGTTCCCTTCAAGCTAGGTGAAGGACGGCTTTCACACACACTTATCTCTCAGAACTGAGCATGTGGAGAGACGTTAGTTCATCCAGCACAAAGGGAACAGGTTGCAGGAGAAACCCTTACTATGGTTTCTCAGTCGGTTTCCTAGTGCCGGTTTGAAGTGCCTGCCGTTTTCACTGTAATACCGAGTTGGAGCTTGTACCTCCCCATATATATGTATGGAGTGGAGTTGGCAACTGAAAAGAAACTTTGTGTTCCCTTCAAGCTAGGTGAAGGACGGCTTTCACACACACTTATCTCTCAGAACTGTGCATGTGGAGAGACGTTCGTTCATCCAGCACAAAGGGAACGGGTTGCAGGAGAAACCCTTACTCTGGTTTCTCAGTCTGTTTCCTAGTGCCGGTTTGAAGTGCCTGCCGTTTTCACTGTAAAACCGAGTTGGAGCTTGTACCTCCCCATATATATGTATGGAGTGGAGTTGGCAACTGAAAAGAAACTTTGTGTTCCCTTCAAGCTAGGTGAAGGACGGCTTTCACACACACTTATCTCTCAGAACTGAGCATGTGGATAGACGTTCGTTCATCCAGAACAAAGGGAACGGGTTGCAGGAGAAAACCTTACTCTGGTTTCTCAGTCTGTTTCCTAGTGCCGGTTTGAAGTGCCTGCCGTTTTCACTGTAAAACCGAGTTGGAGCTTGTACCTCCCCATATATATGTATGGAGTGGAGTTGGCAACTGAAAAGAAACTTTGTGTTCCCTTCAAGCTAGGTGAAGGACGGCTTTCACACACACTTATCTCTCAGAACTGAGCATGTGGAGAGACATTCGTTCATCCAGCACAAAGGGAACGGGTTGCAGGAGAAACCCTTACTCTGGTTTCCCAGTCTGTTTCCTAGTGCCGGTTTGAAGTGCCTGCCGTTTTCATTGTAACACCGAGTTGGAGCTTGTACCTCCCCATATATATGTATGGAGTGGAGTTGGCAACTGAAAAGAAACTTTGTGTTCCCTTCAAGCTAGGTGAAGGACGGCTTTCACACACACTTTTCTCTCAGAACTGAGCATGTGGAGAGACGTTCGTTCATCCAGCACAAAGGGAACGGGTTGCAGGAGAAACCTTTACACTGGTTTCTCAGTCGGTTTCCTAGTGCCGGTTTGAAGTGCCTGCCTTTTCCACTGTAAAACCGAGTTGGAGCTTGTACCTCCCCATATATATGTATGGAGTGGAGTTGGCAACTAAAAGAAACTTTGTGTTCCCTTCAAGCTAGGTGAAGGACGGCTTTCACACACACTTATCTCTCAGAACTGAGCATGTGGAGAGACGTTCGTTCATCCAGCACAAAGGGAACGGGTTGCAGGAGAAACCCTTACTCTGGATTCTCAGTCTGTTTCCTAGTGCCGGTTTGAAGTGCCTGCCGTTTTCACTGTAAAACCGAGCTGGAGCTTGTACCTCCCCATATATATGTATGGAGTGGGGTTGGCAACTGAAAAGAAACTTTGTGTTCCCTTCAAGCTAAGTGAAGGACGGCTTTCACACACAGTTATCTCTCCGAACTGAGCATGTGGAGAGACGTTCGTTCATCCAGCACAAAGGGAACGGGTTGCAGGAGAAACCCTTACTCTGGTTTCTCAGTCGGTTTCCTAGTGCCGGTATGAAGTGCCTGCCGTTTTCACTGTAAAACCGAGTTGGAGCTTGTACCTCCCCATATATATGTATGGAGTGGAGTTGGCAACTGAAAAGAAACTTTGTGTTCCCTTCAAGCTAGGTGAAGGACGGCTTTCACACACACTTATCTCTCAGAACTGAGCATGTGGAGAGACGTTCGTTCATCCAGCACAAAGGGAACGGGTTGCAGGAGAAACCCTTACTCTGGTTTCTCAGTCTGTTTCCTAGTGCCGGTTTGAAGTGCCTGCCGTTTTCACTGTAAAACCGAGTTGGAGCTTGTACCTCCCCATATATATGTATGGAGTGGAGTTGGCAACTGAAAAGAAACTTTGTGTTCCCTTCAAGCTAGGTGAAGGACGGCTTTCACACACACTTATCTCTCAGAACTGAGCATGTGGAGAGACGTTCGTTCATCCAGCACAAATTGAACAGGTTGCAGGAGAAACCCTTACTATGGTTTCTCAGTCGGTTTCCTAGTGCCGGTTTGAAGTGCCTGCCGTTTTCACTGTAAAACCGAGTTGGAGCTTGTACCTCCCCATATATATGTATGGAGTGGAGTTGGCAAGTGAAAAGAAACTTTGTGTTCCCTTCAAGCTAGGTGAAGGACGGCTTTCACACACACTTATCTCTCAGAACTGAGCATGTGGAGAGACGTTCGTTCATCCAGCACAAAGGGAACGGGTTGCAGGAGAAACCCTTACTCTGCTTTCTCAGTCTGTTTCCTAGTGCCGGTTTGAAGTGCCTGCCGTTTTCACTGTAAAACCGAGTTGGAGCTTGTACCTCCCAATATATATGTATGGAGTGGAGTTGGCAACTGAAAAGAAACTTTGTGTTCCCTTCAAGCTAGGTGAAGGACGGGTTTCACACACACTTATCTCTCAGAACTGAGCATGTGGAGAGACGTCCGTTCATCCAGCACAAAGGGAACAGTTTGCAGGAGAAACCCTTACTATGGTTTCTCAGTCGGTTTCCTAGTGCCGGTTTGAAGTGCCTGCCGTTTTCACTGTAAAACCGAGTTGGAGCTTGTACCTCCCCATATATATGTATGGAGTGGAGTTTGCAACTGAAAAGAAACTTTGTGTTCCCTTCAAGCTAGGTGAAGGACGGCTTTCACACACACTTATCTCTCAGAACTGAGCATGTGGAGAGACGTTCGTTCATCCAGCACAAAGGGAACGTGTTGCAGGAGAAACCCTTACTCTGGATTCTCAGTCGGTTTCCTAGTGCCGGTTTGAAGTGCCTGCCGTTCTCACTGTAAAACCGAGTTGGAGCTTGTACCTCCCCATATATATGTATGGAGTGGTGTTGGCAACTGAAAAGAAACTTTGTGTTCCCTTCAAGCTAGGTGAAGGACGGCTTTCACACACACTTATCTCTCAGAACTGAGCATGTGGAGAGACGTTCGTTCATCCAGCACAAAGGGAACGGGTTGCAGGAGAAACCCTTACTCTGGTTTCTCAGTCGGTTTCCTAGTGCCGGTTTGAAGTGCCTGCCGTTTTCACTGTAAAACCGAGTTGGAGCTTGTACCTCCCCATATATATGTATGGAGTGGAGTTGGCAACTGAAAAGAAACTTTGTGTTCCCTTCAAGCTAGGTGAAGGACGGCTTTCACACACACTTATCTCTCAGAACTGAGCATGTGGAGAGACGTTCGTTCATCCAGCACAAAGGGAACGGGTTGCAGGAGAAACCCTTACTCTGGTTTCTCAGTCTGTTTCCTAGTGCCGGTTTGAAGTGCCTGCCGTTTTCACTGTAAAACCGAGTTGCAGCTTGTACCTCCCCATATATATGTATGGAGTGGAGTTGGCAGCTGAAAAGAAACTTTGTGTTCCCTTCAAGCTAGGTGAAGGACGGCTTTCACACACACTTATCTCTCAGAACTGAGCATGTGGAGAGACGTTCGTTCATCCAGCACAAAGGGAACGGGTTGCAGGAGAAACCCTTACTCTGGTTTCTCAGTCTGTTTCCTAGTGCCGGTTTGAAGTGCCTGCCGTTTTCACTGTAAAACCGAGTTGGAGCTTGTACCTCCCCATATATATGTATGGAGTGGAGTTGGCAACTGAAAAGAAACTTTGTGTTCCCTTCAAGCTAGGTGAAGGACGGCTTTCACACACACTTTTCTCTCAGAACTGAGCATGTGGAGAGACGTTCGTTCATCCAGCACAAAGGGAACGGGTTGCAGGAGAAACCCTTACTCTGGTTTCTCAGTCTGTTTCCTAGTGCCGGTTTGAAGTGCCTGCCGTTTTCACTGTAAAACCGAGTTGGAGCTTGTACCTCCCCATATATATGTATGGAGTGGAGTTGGCAACTGAAAAGAAACTTTGTGTTCCCTTCAAGCTAGGTGAAGGACGGCTTTCACACACACTTATCTCTCAGAACTGAGCATGTGGAGAGACGTTCGTTCATCCAGCACAAAGGGAACGGGTTGCAGGAGAAACCTTTACACTGGTTTCTCAGTCGGTTTCCTAGTGCCGGTTTGAAGTGCCTGCCTTTTCCACTGTAAAACCGAGTTGGAGCTTGTACCTCCCCATATATATGTATGGAGTGGAGTTGGCAACTGAAAAGAAACTTTGTGTTCCCTTCAAGCTAGGTGAAGGACGGCTTTCACACACACTTATCTCTCAGAACTGAGCATGTGGAGAGACATTCGTTCATCCAGCACAAAGGGAACGGGTTGCAGGAGAAACCCTTACTCTGGATTCTCAGTCTGTTTCCTAGTGCCGGTTTGAAGTGCCTGCCGTTTTCACTGTAAAACCGAGTTGGAGCTTGTACCTCCCCATATATATGTATGGAGTGGAGTTGGCAACTGAAAAGAAACTTTGTGTTCCCTTCAAGCTAGGTGAAGGACGGCTTTCACACACAGTTATCTCTCCGAACTGAGCATGTGGAGAGACGTTCGTTCATCCAGCACAAAGGGAACGGGTTGCAGGAGAAACCCTTACTCTGGTTTCTCAGTCGGTTTCCTAGTGCCGGTTTGAAGTGCCTGCCGTTTTCACTGTAAAACCGAGTTGGAGCTTGTACCTCCCCATATATATGTATGGAGTGGAGTTGGCAACTGAAAAGAAACTTTGTGTTCCCTTCAAGCTAGGTGAAGGACGGCTTTCACACACAGTTATCTCTCCGAACTGAGCATGTGGAGAGACGTTCGTTCATCCAGCACAAAGGGAACGGGTTGCAGGAGAAACCCTTACTCTGGTTTCTCAGTCTGTTTCCTAGTGCCGGTTTGAAGTGCCTGCCGTTTTCACTGTAAAACCGAGTTGGAGCTTGTACCTCCCCATATATATGTATGGAGTGGAGTTGGCAAGTGAAAAGAAACTTTGTGTTCCCTTCAAGCTAGGTGAAGGACGGCTTTCACACACACTTATCTCTCAGAACTGAGCATGTGGAGAGACGTTCGTTCATCCAGCACAAAGGGAACGGGTTGCAGGAGAAACCCTTACTCTGGATTCTCAGTCTGTTTCCTAGTGCCGGTTTGAAGTGCCTGCCGTTTTCACTGTAAAACCGAGCTGGAGCTTGTACCTCCCCATATATATGTATGGAGTGGAGTTGGCAACTGAAAAGAAACTGTGTTCCCTTCAAGCTAGGTGAAGGACGGCTTTCACACACACTTATCTCTCAGAACTGAGCATGTGGAGAGACGTACGTTCATCCAGCACAAAGGGAACAGTTTGCAGGAGAAACCCTTACTATGGTTTCTCAGTCGGTTTCCTAGTGCCGGTTTGAAGTGCCTGCCGTTTTCACTGTAAAACCGAGTTGGAGCTTGTACCTCCCCATATATATGTATGGAGTGGAGTTGGCAACTGAAAAGAAACTTTGTGTTCCCTTCAAGCTAGGTGAAGGACGGCTTTCACACACACTTATCTCTCAGAACTGAGCATGTGGAGAGACGTTCGTTCATCCAGCACAAAGGGAACGGGTTGCAGGAGAAACCTTTACTCTGGTTTCTCAGTCTGTTTCCTAGTGCCGGTTTGAAGTGCCTGCCGTTTTCACTGTAAAACCGATTTGGAGCTTGTACCTCCCCATATATATGTATGGAGTGGAGTTGGCAACTGAAAAGAAACTTTGTGTTCCCTTCAAGCTAGGTGAAGGACGGCTTTCACACACACTTATCTCTCAGAACTGAGCATGTGGAGAGACGTTCGTTCATCCAGCACAAAGGGAATGGGTTGCAGGAGAAACCCTTACTCTGGTTTCTCAGTCGGTTTCCTAGTGCCGGTTTGAAGTGCCTGCCGTTTTCACTGTAAAACCGAGTTGGAGCTTGTACCTCCCCATATATATGTATGGAGTGGAGTTGGCAACTGAAAAGAAACTTTGTGTTCCCTTCAAGCTAGGTGAAGGACGGCTTTCACACACACTTATCTCTCAGAACTGAGCATGTGGAGAGACATTCGTTCATCCAGCACAAAGGGAACGGGTTGCAGGAGAAACCCTTACTCTGGTTTCTCAGTCTGTTTCCTAGTGCCGGTTTGAAGTGCCTGCCGTTTTCACTGTAAAACCGAGTTGGAGCTTGTACCTCCCCATATATATGTATGGAGTGGAGTTTGCAACTGAAAAGAAACTTTGTGTTCCCTTCAAGCTAGGTGAAGGACGGCTTTCACACACACTTATCTCTCAGAACTGAGCATGTGGAGAGACGTTCGTTCATCCAGCACAAAGGGAACGGGTTGCAGGAGAAACCCTTACTCTGGATTCTCAGTCTGTTTCCTAGGGGCAAATAGCACCTTGTGAATTTTTTTTAATAAATAAATTATGATCCACTTCCTACCACCGGCAATTATGATAAGACTGAGTATAAGTTCTTACAACAAATAGTGTAGAAATCATAATTTCTACTTGATTCAAACCACTTCTTCTATTAAATTTGAATCTTTTTTCTTCAGACGGATTTGTGCCATTTGACCTAGTGATAAAATTTTCAACTTGCTTTTATTAAAATTGTTCACCATAGTGAGAGTTTATTATATCAACTATTCCTTTATGGGAAACCCTTGTGCCTTGTCACTCTGTTTCATAATATTTCCTGTGGAAAATTCAATCCTTCATTCAGGAAAAGTCTGAGCAATATTTCTCATGGAAATCCGTCCTAAACTGCAACCCAAGAAAATGAAATTGACACTGAGCAGCCCGTGAAGCCGGCAGACACATGCAGTGCACTGTTGTGTTCCCGCCTCGTATTTCTGTAACCAGCAGGGAAATTTGTATCTCAAGAAATAGACATAAACAATTTTCAGGACCTGAGCACACAGTTTCCCTTTCAGGGTTTAGTGGGCTTCCATTTAATTCTATGAGAAATGTTTAAAACAACAGGACAACAGCTGAGATAGGGTTTAAAATAACTTTTATTTCAGTGAAAATAAAGCCAACTGACTGTTATCATTTTTACTTTATTTGATCTCACTCTCTTACTTTACCTTCCCAACCTCCTCCACAAAATGATGGTGAACATCCCCTCCTGGGTCATAAATCTAAGTAGAAATTACCAATCACTTTGAGGTGTGCTTTGTTGTTTTATTTTTCAAAACAACCAAGTTTCATTCATATGATTTAATAATTAAGATCAGAAACAAAGTCTACTCAATAAATGATAGACAACACATGTCGTCATAGCTGCTCATCAGGTTTGGCCCCACGTTACACACTTTTACATGGACATGTGCCATGTGCTGTCATGGGAAACGGTGAGTGGGGACAGGGCCTCTGCTCTCACAGGGCACACAGCCTGGTGGGGCAGGCGGTGTTCAATCATTGCCCTTTTGTCTTTAATATACTTACAAATTATGGGAAATGCTATTTAAAAAGAACAAAATGAGTCACTGAAAGTGAAAAATACAAGGACAGTATTTAGGCTGAGGGAAGACAGGGAATCTCTTTGAAGAGCTGACACTCCACTGAGACCCAAAGGACAACTCTGGCACTGAAGGTGAAGGGCAGGGACACACTGATAAAGGGCTGAAATCCAGAATATACCAAAATTTCTTTACACTCAACAAGAAGGATGAATAACCTGATTAAAAAATGAGCAAAATGCCTGAACACACACCTCATCAAAGAAGAAATCTGGATGCCAAAGAAGCCTTTGGAAAGATGCTCCACAGCACCTGTCATCAAGGGGATGCAGACTGAAACAGCGAGATACCACTGCACACCTGTCAGAACTGCCAAAATGCAGAACACTGACAGCACCGAATGCTGGTGAGGATGTGGAGCACCAGAAATTATAATGCATTGTTGGTGGGAATGAAAAATGGCCCAGGTACTTTGGAAGACGGTCTGGCAATTTTTTACAGAGCTAGACGTAATTCTAACATATGATCCGGCAACTGTGCTCCTTGGTGTTTACTCGATGAAATGGAAACTTATGTTCACACACAAATCTGCATACAGATGTTAATAGCAGCTTTATTCATACTCAACAGGATTCAGAAGCAACTAAGCTCTTCTTCAGTAGGTGAATGGATAAATAAACTGTGGTCCGGCCAGAAAATGGACTATTATTTGGTGCTAAAATGAAATGAGTTATCAAGGAATGAAAAGACATGGAGGAACCTTAAATGCATATTACCAAGTGAAAGAAGCCAATCTGGGAAGTTTCAGCAACTGTCTGATTCCAACTGTATGGTGTTCTGGGAAAGGGAAAAACACAGAGACTGAAAGATCAGTGGCTGCCAGAGGCTAGAGGGGAAAGAGCAATGAATGAGGTGCAGCACGGAGCATTTTAAGGTCACTAAGACACACGACTCTGTATGATGCTGTGATGGTGGATACATGTCATTGTACATCTGTCCAAACCCACAGAGTGCACAACACAATGTGTAAATCCTAGTGTCAACTATGGGCTATGGGTGATGATGACATGTCAGTGTAGGTTCACCCATTGTCACAAATGTACACTCTGGTGCAGGTGTCAATATTGAGGAGGCTGTGGGGGCAAACTGCAGTTCATACACCCAATCCAGCCCCAGCCACCGCTGTTAATAAAGCTCTATGGGTGTGTGGACTATCTGGCTGTTCTGGCATCTAAACAGTAGAGCTGAGCAGCTGCACCAGAGATCAGGAGGTTTTCAGACCCTGAAATATTTACCCCCAAGCCCTTGAAAGGAAAAGTCTGCTGAGCCCTGTTCTAAATGAATCAAGATTCACCCTGATGAGGCAGGACAGCAGGGCCCAAACCAGGCATGGTTAATGGGGCTGAAGCAATGTTTTAGTTCCAACACATTTGCTGAAGTCCTGCAAGTCCAGTGACAGACTGTAGCCAGGAAGCGTCTGCAGGAGGAGTCGGGAGCAGGCCTTCCCGCCAGGCTCCGGGATGCCGGGGGCCGCGTGCCGCACGGGGGCCACCCGCTTGAAGAAGGTGGACTTGCAGTGGAAGCCGATCAACTCGTAGAGCTCGGAGAGGATGCTGCACGGCTGAATTTTCTCCTCGGAACGCTGAAGCACAGGGAGAAAAGCAACAAGCATCTGAATGAAACACGTAAGTGAAAAAAGACCCATAAAAATGGTTTTCCCTTAAAACAGAGACCCGATGACACAGGAAGGAAGAGGAAGGCTGACTTAGTGCACTGATGGGACCGGATGCAGAAACGCAGGGAAGCAGCACTGTGCAGACACTCCAGACCCCCTCTGGGCCCCACCTCTCCGCATTCCACCTGTCCCTTTACTAGAAAAGCCCGTATTCCCTGAAATAGAGGAATCTGCTACCTAAACATGGGACACAGAGAAGGGAAAGAGGAAAAGGAAGGGAAAGTAAAGGAACAACAGTTCATCTAGACCCTAGGGTCTGGGCGGGACTTTCACCAAACACACAACTTCTCAAAGCACAGAGCGCACAGGGAGAGGCTGACAGAGTGATTGCGACTTCTGCTCCTAAAGCACCCAGCTACCTGTCAGCACACGCTGCGCCCATTACTGAATCATTACAATCATCTCAGAAACAACTACTACCCCGGCTCACAGGCAAGGAAATCTGAAACTCGGGGAGGAATTATTATCATCCTGGAAAAAGTCCCACAGCCCAGTAGTCTCAGAGCCTCCGGCAGACCCTGGGCTAAAATGCTCCTCATCACCACGGGCCCTGAGACTCAGGCTGAGGCCACGTCAGGTCTGCACGGGCCCAGAGCACAGTCTGTGGGACAGGGAATGCTCCCACTCGAAGTGCCAGGTCAAGGCCCTCAGGAACTTGTGTAATGAAACCAAATCCCCAAACTCATTTCCAACCCACTGCCCTGTCCGGGAGGACTGCTCGGCACAACTGCGCTGTCACCTGTGCACAGGCTGAGCAAGGGGCCCAGACAGTGATGTGACATCCCAGTGGAAGTGGCTCGGAGACCACTTCATCACAGGACAGATTCTCCCGGCTTCCAACGTTAACTCTCCATTCCATTTCCAACTGGAAAGTAAGTTTAGACTTGTTTTCCTCTCTTAGAAACAAAGAGAGCGGTAACATCAGAGGGAAACTCAAGACTGAGGAAGAGTCTCCTGGTCATTTGCAAGGATAGGCCGGGGAGGGAACAGAGACAGGGATCAGAAAGACCCGTGTTCCAGTCCAAAGTCTGCACGTCACTCGCTTTGACAGTTTCCTTTTTAATACAGGTGATAAAATCTAATTATGATTTTTGGGAAAACTAAATGAAATAACGTATTCCACTAGCATAGGTGTAAAATCCTCCATGAGTGTTCCAGAAATGGACGTGATCGTGGTTAGTTACTGTCTGCCAATTCTTGTGTTCTCAGCTCACATCACCCAACCAGAGATGTGCGAGAGATTGCCTCACCAGCCAGCAGCCTTCTCCAACTTGGAAACTTACAGTGTCCGAAGAGCAGGCAGTGTTGGATGCTTTGCGGCACTCTGGAGGTAGCACTCCAGTGATGACTTTAAAAAGCTGGGGAGAATTTAGGGGACCATACAGTTCAAATACAGAGTACTCATTCCATGTCTACAAATATTCATCTCTAGCCATGATGAGTAAGAGAGGAAATACATATTCAAACATACATCATTTTCCCACATAAGTGCATCAAAACAATTTGGAAAGAGTGTAACTTTCTTCTCTAGATCACACAGCGGGGATTACAAGGTTTGTACTGACAGCCCTACTTGTAAATCATCTGCAAACGTAACTGGGTCCACTACCAGTCATCATAATTTGAAGGGAATGTTAGAAAAGAAAAAAGCCAAGCTAATACTCTCCAATCTTTTGTTTGGTTACGATGTCACAGAGGAGATGGACAGCTCAATAAGGAACCACTCTGCCGTGATCACGGAGCCGGGGAGCGGGATGTGCGGCAAGATGTATGACGCAGCCGCAACTGTGCCCATGATTCTAGGCAGGTACCCAAAGTCACCTTGACAAGGTGTGAAACGTTTATGCCCACGTCCTCATAACCTGACATGTATTAAGGAGAAATGGAAACTTATAAACGGCCAATACCCTTGGTGGATACACCGTCCAAAGAGCAAAGTCACAGTTTGACAACTGGCCATCCCGGTACCTTGGGATTCATTCTTGAAGAACCTTAAAAACCACTCCTCTTTCCTCAAGAAGTGCTGCCTACTAGTCCTATCTTTGGCTCATGGATACCACATGTTGAAGTGAACTTCAATGTCTGCACAGATTTGACTGTCTTTCTCCAGGTTCACTTGTCCATTCTGAAGAGGCCTGAGCTAAGTCCAAATTCCTTAAGATTAATTCCCTCCAGTGACAACTCAACGAGCCTGTAATTACAAGCCAACTGAACAGGACTGTCCTCAGCGAAAAATGTCACCAACCCTTCACTGCTTTCTTAAACTCCTCTCCTGGTTAATTGCAACATACTAACACCACCCTCCACCAAGTTCCCCAACTATGTCAAATAGAAAGTAAGGTCCATAAAAGAGGAGACAACTCCATAGTCACCTTTGAATTCCTAGCATAAAGTAATGTCAATAAATAGAACTATGATTATGGCTTCTTTCCTTTAAAACCTTTCTGGTTATTTAAATGAGACCATGGAAGGGAGGTGTTTGAGTCCAGTATCTTGATCCAGAAGACTCTGGAGGCCTTTTTCAGAATGGCTGTCCACTGATTCATTCAAAACACACCTTCTCTTTCCGGGAGGAGCTGTGATTTTCTGCCATGGGTTTGTGGTCACTCTCATGCCAGAACAGCTTTAAACTAAATCCTTACTTTGGATATGTTATTTTTCCCGCTTCCAAAAAATTTTACTTTCCTTACTTCCTTGCCTTGAGGAATGCTTTTATTCTTTTCTTTCTAATTCAACCTTTTATAAAGCAGGATTCTCAGGATGTGTTTGGCCTTATATAAGAACAGCCATCCAACTCCCAGTGTGAGAGGCCACAGGCTCACCTCCTGCCCTCCTGCCAGGGCAACTGAAACTCAGTTCAGGAGCCAACTGGCACCCCAGGGCTTCTAAGGCTCACGTATCTCCCAGAATCCCTGCTTTCTGGTTTGTCTTGGCTTCTGAGAATTTCCCCTCACTTTCTTGACAATTAGCTGTGCAGCTTGAAAGATGAGGAAGGAAGGTTTTATTTCTTAATCAGAATTTAAAGGAACTTATGTAATGAAGCTTTTCACGAGTTTCTAGAACCCTCCATTGCTGAGAAAGAAAACACACAAGATATTTTCTAAATTTAGCTATCATGTGCATTTTTTCTTTGCTTTTGTTTTGTTAACTGCTAATAGACATTTTTTAATTAAAAAATAAAATAAGGTCCCAAATAAGATAGAAAATTGAAGGGGCAAACAAAATTAAAGAGCAAAGACAGAAAAATGATAAGTACTCTACAAAGTTAATAGAATAAATACACTATGGATCAGACCAGCAATTCTCAGTAACAGCTAATTGAAACCTGACCATGAGGTAAAACGTCTCTCCTGTCAGGAGATGACCAACAGAAAATAGAATTAAATCAACAACCTAAAATTCTAAGTCTGGCGAGGTATAGAAGTCTACCAGCTAAGTTTGTCTTCTTCTGGAAAAGAGGGAGACTCACCAGCTCTTTTCTGTGGAGCCTGAGCCCAGGGGAGGACAGTGAAGTGTGTTCTGTAAGTACCCAATTAGCAAAGTGAGTGATGAATAAAGAGATGTGAGCTTTGATGAGAGATGATACTACTATTCACTTGTCCTGTAAAGTATGTCTTCGCGTTCAGAGATCAATATCTCAGCAGGAAAATGCACAGCCCGGGACCAGACCACTTCTGTGATTGTGACACTGCACTTAGATGTCTCAAGGGCACCTCCAACTCCACCTGCAAAGAGCTAACTTCACGGTGTTCCTCCCATAGCCATCCTGCCCAGGGCCCTTGGTCGGGGGCAAGGTCTCCCTGCCTCTCCCAGCTCAGGCCAATCACTCACAGATGTGACAAGACCCCTCCTTCAGGGGCAAATTTCCTCAGTCAACGAGATCCACCACCCACACCTGTCCTACCAGGTACTCACTGGCACTCCCTCAGCACTGACTCTGTGCTGGGGACCATGCTGCACACTGTGCACACGTTATCTCACTGGATCTACACAGCAGTCCTGGGAGTTCGGTACATCACTGCTTCTATTGATTAGATAAATTGTTTCACTTCCTTGGGTGTGTCATCCAAAGTGACACGGCTACTGAGCCACAAACCTGGGACTGAAAATCACTTGAAAATTGAACACTGCTACACCTCGCAGCCACCCTACTCTGACTCATCACATCACCTCCTGCCGAGCCTTCTAAATGTTTCTAAGCATTCTACAAGACAAAAGTGATCTACGAGAGCATCGCACTAGCCTACTTAAAATCTGTCAATGACGGTCCACTGCTCTTAGGAGAAAGCCCCACCGGGCCTGAGCACAGCCCAACGGCCCGGCATCCGCTTTCCCTGCGCGGCCGCGCCGCCTCACCCACCACGCAGCTCTACATGTGCAGCATCCAGGACAGGGATGCTGACTCCGTACAACCCGGGGCTCGTCTCACTCAAACAATGATCACCCTCTTCAGTGGTTACCTTCTTCAATACTGAATCTCAGAAAAATATTTTCTCTGGATGAATCAATATCTTTTTCCTTACAACTTCCCATCATTGATAATGAGCTCCCCCCAAAAGAGAGAAGACCTAATCCTCAGTCTCCTTATCTGTAAAGTGCAAATAACAGGGAAATATGAGAGGTTTTATTAGAAGTAATATTCATGTGAGGCTGAGGGACAATTCCCAACATACAGTAAGTACTCAATATGTGCTTACTTAATATTAATAAGAATAGATTACATTCCAGCAACCTTAAATCAATGCTTTATGGCTTTGTCTAAAAGACTACCGACAAACTGTTGGACGAACTGTTTTGAGCAGATCAGCACAAGTGTACTGGGCGAGGTAAGCGCTGACTCCAGTTACAGCTGCAACCAACCAGCACTACGGGGCGGGAGCAGTTTGCTCAAACTCTTACATGTTGCTTGAGCATTTAGTTGTAGTTATTGAATAAAGACAGGTATTATTTACTCAAAGCTCCTGAAACATAAATCTTCAAAGATTGATGCAAATTATGTTTCAAGTACAACACTCTCACTAGAAATTACTTGAAAATTATAGTCTTAGCTCCTCCGCACATCAAAACAGCATTTTCCTAATGTATCTGACTATGTACTCTGAAAGGATTGTTTAAAAGAAATTAAGATGAAGCCATCCTGAATAAGATCTCAGTATCATCTACACAAACCCCACCCAAAGGTCTCATTTCTCACTTCCACATAGGTGTTCAGATGGCTTAAGCTGGGTCTTGGTTTCTTATGACACGGGGGTGGGAAGAATTGTGGATAGATCAATGTAGCAAATATAAACCTAGTGTATTTGCTATGTAGGAATCCTAGAAATAAATAAATTGATATATATAGTCCCACCCTTATGAAGCTAAGCCGTTCCATTTACAACTGCATAAAAAATAAAATGAGAGATACATTTAACAAAAGTTTACAAGATTTGTACATTGAATATTTTGAAGTATCACCAAAAAAATTTTAAAATATCTTCATATATGGAAGGCATCCCATGATCATGCAATGGTAGAAAATATTGTTAAAAATGTTAAGACTTCCCAAAGTAATCTACATATTTAATGGAATCCCTATCAAAATTCCAGCTGACTTCTTTGCAAAAATTGAAAAACTGATCCCAAAATTCATATTGAAAGCAAGGGACCCAGGTCAGCCAAAACAATCTTGAAAAAGAAGAGCAAATTTGGAGGACTCACTCAAAGGTTACAGCAAATCTATAGCACTCAAGTCATTATGCTTCTGTCATAAGTTTGGATGCAGAAATCTATGAGACACAATAAAAAATCCTGGGGGGAAACTTACATTTACAGTCAGTTTTCCAGAAATGTGCCAACAACACTCCATTGAAAGTATAGTCTATCCAACAAATGGAGCAGAGACACCTGGGTATCTGAAGGCAAAAGAATGAATCTGGAATCTGGACCCCGTATTTTATATAACAAATATTAATTCAAAATGGATCACAGACAGAAACGTAAAAACTAAATATATGAACTTTCTTAAAGAAGACATAGTATGAATCTTTGTGGTCATAGGATAGGCTATGGCTTCCTAGATACAATACCAAGAGCACAAGTGATAAAACAAAATAGATAAAATGGACTTCATCAAATTAAAATCATTTGTTACAAAGGACAACATCAAGAGTGTGAAATGAAAGGGGAAAGGGGTAGCTCAAATGATAGAGTGCGTGCTAAGGAAGAAAAACAAAATGAATAAATCTAATTACCTCCCCTATAAAGAAATTGTTTTAATGTTTAAAAAAATTAAAGTGAAATGACAATCTGCAGAATAGGAGAAAAATCTTGCAAAGCATATATCTAATAAGAGACTAGTATCCAGGATATAAAACAAATGCTTACAACTGAACAATACAAAGAAAATCGACCCAATTTTTTAATTTGCCAAGGATTTAAATAGATACACAATTGGCCAATAAGCATCTGAAAAGATGGTCAGCATCACTAGCGAAATCAAAATCAAAATGAGATCTCATTTTAAACTCACTAGGATGGTTATAATCAAAACATGGACAATAACAAGTGTCAATCAGGAGGCAGAGAAATGGATACCCTCAATATGCAGCCGTTGGAAAGGGGCAATGGTGCAGCTTCTTTGGAAGAGCCCGATGTTTCCTCAAAAGGTTAGAGTTATGTGGCTGAGCAATTCCACTCCTACATGTAGAGTCATCCTTCAGTGTCCTCGGGGGGTTGGTTTCAGGAACCCCCACCCTGGATACCATAATCCAAGGATGATCAAGTCCCTTTGCAATCAGCCATCTGGATCCATGAAGTGGAAACTACAGATATGGTGGGCCAACTGTACAGCCAACAGAATGGAAATGTATTCTCACAAAAACTTGCACATCAATATTCATAGCAGTATCATTCAGAGTAGCTAAAAGTCACTAAAAATATCCATCCATCAATGAATGGATAAACAAAATTACCAAGAATAGTCCCACAAACTTTTGGTAATTGAATCTTTGACAAAGGAGGTGAGAACATACAATTGAGCAAAGACAGCCTCTTCAGCAAATGGTGCAGGGAAAACTGCACAGCTGCATGTAAATCAATGAAGTTAGACTACCCCCTCACAACATACAAAAAAATGAATTCAAAATGGCTTAAAGACTAAAAATTGTAGACAAGACACTATAAACCTCTTAGAAGAAGACATAGGCAAAACATCTGACATATATCTCAACAATATTTTCCAAGAGCAGTCTACTATAGCAATAGAAATACAAGCAAAAATATACAAGTGGGTTCTAATTAAACTTACAAGCTTTTGCACAGAAAAGAAAACAAAAATTAAAGCAAAAAGACAACCTATGGAGTGGGAGAAAATAGTTGCATTAAATGAAAGTGACAAGGGCTTAATTCCCAGAATATGTAAACAGCTTTTACACTTGATAAAAAAGAAAAACAAACAATTCAATCCAAAAATGGGCAGAAGACCTAAAGAAACATTTCTCCAATGAAGACATACAAATGGCCAATAGGCACATGAAAAAATGCTCAATATCATTATCAGAGAAATGCAAATCAAAACTGCAAACAAGTATCACCTTTCACCAGTCAGAATAGCCATCATTCAGAAGTTCATAGACACTAAATGCTGGAGAGGCTGTGGAGAATTGGGAACACTCCTACACTGTGGTGGGAATGCAGTTTGGTGGAGCCATTGTGGAAAACTGTATAGAGGTTCCTCAAAAGACAAAACCTTGGGGGCCCAGATGACACAGCAATCCCACTCCAGGGCATATATCCGAAAGGAAACGTAATTCAAAAAGACAGTTTCACCCCAATGTTCACAGCAGCATTATTTACAATATCAAGACATGGAAACAACCTAAATGTCCACTGACAGACGACTGGATAAAGAGGTTGTAGTATATATGTCCAATAGACTACTATTCAGCAATAAAATAATAATAAAATAATGCCATTTGCAGCAATATGAATGGACCAGGAGAATGACATTCTAAGTGAAATAAGCCAGAAAGAGAAAGAAAAATACCATATGAGATCGCTCACATGTGGAATCTAAAACAAAAAAAAAAACAAAAACAAAGGAACAAAAAGATAAACTTATCTACAGAACAGAAACAGACACAGAGACATAGAAACCAAACTATGGTTACCAGAGGGGAGAGGGTGTGGAATGAATAAATTGGGAGTTCAAGATTTGCAGATGCTGAGTATGTATACAATAAACAGCAAGTATATACTGTATAGCACAGGAGAATATATTTAATAACTTATAGTAACTTATGTTTAAAAAGAATATGAAAATGAATGCAGGTATGTTCCTATTTAACTGAAGTTTTGTGCTGTACACAAGAAACTGATGCAACACTATAAACTGACTAGACTTCAATGAAAATATTTTTAAATAGACCAAAAACGAAAAAAAAGGAAAAGGATATTATCAAACAAAAAGAATAATGTACTGATTCAGGCTACAATATGAATGAACTTTGAAAATTTATGCTAAAATAAGCCCGTCACAAAAGGGCAAATAGTGCCCTTTAAGGTGAACTGTATCTAAGCATTTATTGTACTACTCCTGTAAATTTTCCGGAGTTTTGAAGTCTATCAATACCAAAATAAAATGTATTATTCATTAAAAACTTAAAACCCTTCCTCACAGGAGGGCTTTAATTATTAAATGCAGAAAAGCATGTAAAACTCTTGGAACAACAATTTTCACGTCCACACACAGTCACTGCTGTCACTGCCACTCAGAGTGTGGTGCCAGCGCTGATGAGATCTGCCTCCACTCGCTCCCCTGCAGAAAGGAGTGAAGGCCTGAGCTCTGACAGGCAGGGTGAGCGTGAACCTGAGTCATACACAGCCACGTTCCAGACTCTGCGTTACCCAACTTTCTTATACAAACTGCAACATGTAATGTAAACACTCTAGAGGGATGTATCTTACAACACAGGGAATACAGACAATGTTTTACAGTAACTATAAATGGAGCACCTATTGTACACCTGAAACATATATTTTAAATCAGCTATGTCTTTATAAAAAATTAAAAAATAATTTAAAAATGTTATCCCTTTAATATTCAATTTGGTTTTTAATTAACTACTAAACAGCTTAGAATATATAAAAGCATTTAAGTGTGATGTTTGTTTACATATTTATTTACTTCAGCCTCCTGCTAAAAGAGAAATTAAACAATTTTTTAAACACAGCTTAACAACCATAACAACAAAAAGGCAAAACTGAGAGTGAAGAGAAAATGGAGATTCAATACTTAAATGAAACCAGGGGGAGGTAAACTCATAAAAATGGATTCCATGAAGTCAGGGCAAGTGTTAAAGGCTGACTAGAAATTCAGCTGTAAGATTCTTGGCAGCTAAAGCAAAAAGAAAAAGATGATGGGGCAGGTGGTAGAGCGTGTGCTTAGTGTGAACAGGGTCCTGGGTTCAAGCCCCAGGGCCTCCACTAACAGATAAATATACCTAATTACCTACCCCCCAAAAGAGTCCCAAAGAAAAGAAAAAGAGAAATTTCTTTCCAAAAAAATCCTGATATTAAATTTGGATTAAATACTTTAAAAATAAAAGGAAAATAGAAAAGATGAGTGACACTGTGAACAAAAACCCCAGCTGGGCTAACAAGCTAAGTCACAAATCTAAGTGTGATAAGTGTCGGTTTACTGATCTAAGTTTTGCTGGGCTAACTCGTAAATCTGAAGTTCAGTGTCAGTTTACTGGGCTAACAAGCTAACTCGTAAATCCAAGGTCAACAATTGTCAGTAACGTGATCTGTTCCAAATTGATAAGCTTCAGTGTACTGATTCCTTGCTTTTTGTTGTTCGAGCCTTATTGGCTAAAAGCCCCATACTTGTAATTAACCCTATAAAACCTCATGTGCACGTCTTGGATGTGCTCAGGGCTTGGGAACAGAAGCCCCTCTGAGCCCGCTGGCATAATAAATCTCAGTACTCCCACCCTCTGAGTGCTGCTTATTTCTTGGCTGGCCTGTTGTTTCCGTAACAACACAAGCGATAATGCCCGTGAGATAAATCTGCAATGGCTGCTGGCAGGTCCCCATGTCTCATGTGGGAAAATCTGAAACATATTTCTCACCACTCAGAGTCATCCTCAGCCCACCCCACATCTCCCGCTGTTAAATGCAGGAACACACGCAGGGCCCGGCCTTTGCTCTCTCTGTGTCATCACAGTGAGACAGGATGGAAGGGGGCAGAGCAAGCCATTCAAGAAAGACCACAGCAATTAACATCAAAATGGTGGAGAATTCAACCCCCAATAGGTCTTGAGGCTCAGGATGAAGAGATTTAACTTCTAGTAGATCCTGAGCTTCATTATACACCCATTGTAATAGTAACATGGTGAATAACACGGCCCCAGGCACCATGGCCGTCACAAGGCTAGCCACAAAAGGTCAAAGGGTGGAAAATGGCCAACTCCCTGGAATCCCAGCCCCTTGCCCTAAGGCTGGTCCTTCTACTTATTAGCATATGAAACCACGAAGCCCAAGAAAAGGAGCAACACAGAGCCACATCCCAGGAACCCCTCTCTCTACCTCTTCGGAGAAGGCCCACACTATTTCTGTGGAGTGTGTGCCTACTTTTAATCTGAGCATCAAACCCCCATACTTCGTGACGTTTCTCATGCCTGTCAATGTATCTCTCTGAATAAATCTACCTTTACTCAACACTGGCTTGTTCTTGAATTCTTTACTGCATGAAGCCAAGGAACAAAATCTGGTGGGGCACATCCCAGGGGCTCAACGGAAGCCTGGGACACAGCCCTTCTCATGCCCCACACATTTTTTCTTGTATCAACAGGACTGGGATGTGAAGTGAGGTCTGAGGCCCCAGCTAAGGGACAGAAGCAGCCTCCAGGTCTCCAATTGGTGGGCAGCCTCTCCCCCATCAGGGGCCATGGGGTCTGCCTGGTTCTGTGTGTTTTTTTGTTGTGCTGACTCCCCAGTCAGAGAGATTTCTCCTTAGGCCTGGCTCCACAAAACCCTTCTCTCCAAAATACAAGCACATCATGTCACAATCCTCTTGTTCAACCATGAATTGTTCAGCCAACTTTTTCCTTCCCCAGTTAAGTACCTAAATGTCCTCCCTGCCATCCCACCACTTCTTTCTTTTTGAGAACTCTGCACTCCCCACACACCATCCTGAACGCAGGTGCCTTGCTGGCTGGGACCGAGATGTTTCAGTCTCAAACATCCTGAGTCCTTTCTCTTTCCACTTGCTAACTTAAAAAGGCCTTCCTGTGTCTCCCACCGCTCTGATTCTGAACGTCAAAAAATGCTCAGGTTACATTCACTCTGTGAATACCTCCCAGGTTTTGGCTAGGTTTCCTTCCCAAGATCTTCATTAAGGAGCTGCATCAAGAAGTTTAAAGGGGCTATTCTTACATTTGAGTGGAGGAGCCTGCAAGAAATTTAAATGGCTTTGAATAGAGAGTTAACCAGGGACAGAGAGGTCGCAGGTCTTAGTCAACAGTGTCATGAGGCAAAATGTTCTTCAAAGGCTCAGAGTGGCTTCTGAACACGGAGTCGGCAGGGAGGAGGTGACAGGCAGTGAGTGGGGTGAGAGACACAGGGTACGGTCCCCCAGCAGGGGAAGAATTGGTTATTTTCTAGTTTTCCAATTTCTTACTACCTTTTTCTCTTATTGCCACATACCATTTCCTACGAATTAAGCATATCCATGTCAGTCATTTGGGCCACTTGGGAGAAGCTGCACGATGCCATTCACAGGGCTGGGACATGACAGCCACACCAGTCTAGGTTGAAAGACCAGTGGGGGTATTTCCATGGTAATCACGGGCATGCAGCAAACTCCCCAGCTTCAATGACCTCCTCTCAAAGTTGGCGCCCATAAAACTACCAAGCAAAATGCGTGATGATTCTGGCCAACATCTGTTTATTAGTTAAGTGCCTGTGACACCTGCCACTTAATAGGGAATGAGTACGATCAACGAGGCCCTGTCTACCTGGCCACACGCGCCCTGCCTTCCTGCCTTGGTGCAGCAGCACAGCTTGTTTAGCTGAGATGAGCGCCCCCAGAGCAGCCCCGATGGGAAAGCTCCCAGCTCTGCACAGCCAGACGTGTTCCTTTCCTTCTCAGAGCTGATCACAATTTGCTGTCGTCTGTTTTTATGTTTATCCCTTTTGTAACTGCCTCTCCTCCGGAGATTTTGCTCAAGCAGCACAGGACCAGGTGTGTCTTGTGGCCTGCCGGATATTCTGGGCTGGGAAACAGCCGAGCCCACATCTGGCTCTGGTGCTGAACGGAGAGAGCAGAAGGCCCAGGAGCCCATGCTGAACCGAGGCCCCTGCACACAAAATTATGGTCTGACTTTGGGCAAATTACACAGTCTTTTTTACCCTGAGATTCCTCATCTGTCCATAAAAATAACTGCCCATGGCACACAGAGTTACAAGTATTAAAGGAAATCACCAAATTCACAAAGTAGCCAAGGGGCTACCAGTGCATCCTAAACAGACACATGCTGCCTTTAAGGCTCTGACACACACCAAGCGTGGTGGTCGAACAAAGTGTACACTGCTAAGTGTCAGTGTGTTAAGTGCTTCATGTGTGCTATAATAATCTTCAGAACTTACAACAAGCCCAGGAAGTAACGAATATTATCATGCCCTTTTCACAGACTCACCATCAGTTTAAGAGAGGTTACATTCAAGTCCAAGGCGCTATGGTGAGTAAATGGCGATTTCAACCTGAATATGGGCCCAGGCCTGGGCTCCATCTCTGTCCCATCCACCTGACCACTGCCTATGAATTCCACCTGTCCAATACCCAAGTTGAAGCCAGCCAGCTCTTAAATGCAATGTGTGTCACCGTTTGTCAATGTTGGTTCATTACCATAAACAGTTCTCAGAAAGCACTTCAGAAAGGAAAGTTGGACTCACATACCTTCCCACAAAGAAGAAGAATTCTGCCTTGCCTTCTCCTGTAACGTGCAGAAACCCTTCCCATTCACCACCGAATCCTTTTGTATGCTTCCTCCGTGTTCATGTTTACACATGGCTTATTAAAGTAGAAGTTACCTGCAGTAATTCCATCTCGGTTCCATTCCAAGCTTCCAGATTATCCATAATCAGGGTAATACCATAATTTTCTGTGAATGAAAACACTACAAATTGAATGAAAATATTGCAACCATGTCACTAAACAAAGAATGCTGAAAACAAGTCATCAGCGGCTGCCGCCACCCCCCAGTGAAGACAGGCCTGCAGCCATTCACAACGGTGCCCTCTGAGCAGACTCAGAATAAGAAAGGACAGATTACTGGCCCTAGATAGCTAGGTGCTTGTCTAAAGTATATATTCAGTCAGCCCAAATGTTGGCTTCCTCCCATATATTGAAAAGCATTAAATTCATGAACTTGAGATACCTGGCTTTCTTTAGATAACAAGCAATGTTTTATTGTTCTGACTACCTGGTCTTTGTTGTAAAGCTCCTATATAATCCTAGCTTCTCCCCTACTCTTGCGAGCAGTCCCTCAGAGTGTTCTGAGAGGCGGTCATCCTGGCTCGAGTCCTTCTGACAAATAAAACATAACTCTTAATATTCAGGCTGCACGTTTATTTCAATCAAGTACCAGAATACACACAACTCATCAATTGTGTAATGGGACACACTGGATCAGGAACCAAAAGAGTGTAGTAGTCCCTAAGAACTACGGCTCCCTCTTTCTTCCTGTCATTATACAATCCCACCAGAACTCATTACTTTACTGTCTGCTCCTCTGGCAACCAAACTCAGAGAAGAGTCAACTCAGCAGAGCGTCCTGCTGGGGAGAACCCCTGCAGCAGCACTGCAGGCTGCCTGCCCTCCCACACGCTCTGACGACTGCTAGTGTCCTCCGTGGAAACCAGGCCAACAGAGCTGTTCCCTACAGCTACAAAGTCCCAAATATTAAATAAAACCTTTCATTTTATACTATATGTTACATATATGCCCATCTCTGAAAACAGCTTTGCCAGAAGCCCAAATCTTCAACATTAATCTGCAAAGGCAAATCAGGTCCCCAAGGGAAAACAAGTCTTAAGACGATGCTAAGACCTCCAAAGTCCTCTCCACGACCATAAACCAAACTGCCTGTAGGTCTGCAGCTGCAGGAGGCTACATGTCTGCTTTTAAAGCAACCCCTTCCTGCCCTCGGGTGCTACAATGCCATTCTACGCCCTCCCATCTCAGGGTAAGAGCACCCACTGCAGAACCTTGCAGGGCAGCACTGACAGGACTGGACAATGAGGATCAGAGCTAAACTAAGCCTTCTGATGACACGAGTTGTCACTCTGTCACTTTACAGATGAAGATATATAGAGAGAGAGGTGGGGTGTTATTGTTCAAAGTCACACAGATAAAAAGTGACAAAGTCTATAACTCTGCTCCTCCCTCTGGTGTGACGCCCCAACTGGGACAACCACAGGGTTCTTTCGTGCCTGCCTGACCAGTTCTTTCCTATCACTCATGACCCACCACAGGGTCTGAAATTAGCCTGCATTTGCAGCATCTTTTCCCTCCAGTTTCTCAGGAACAAGGCTGTTCGGGCCACTTTATGACTTCCAGGTCCCCGAAATCTCCGTGCTCAGGCTGCTCTTGCCTGTGCATCCGGCCCGCTGCTCAGAGGCTCTTCCTCCCCTGCAGGAGGACGTTTCTACTCTTCACAGGGACACCCCCTTAGGGGATCCCTCCTCTCGCCCTCAGCATGGCAGGTGTCCCAGGCCACATCGCGAGATGCCCCAATAGGACTGCATCTGCCCAGGTCTGCTAGTCAGACCAGCAGCCTCAGAGCCAGGGATTATGCCCAGGTCACACTGCAAACCTACTGCCCGCCTCACAGTCCCCAGCCAGCAGGTCACCTGGAAGTCACAGCAAGTGCCCCACCCAATCCAGAAGCCTCTTCATTTCCCAGCACCACTGATGACTGGTTTCCAAACTTTGGTCAGTTTCGCACAAAACAACACCTTCTACTGTGTAGCGGGTGGTTTTTGCTTCTGCACCCCATTCTTACTGAAAACGTTAAGGGAAACCAAAAAGCCTCTTCTCAACCCTTTTCTGATGATACCCTCCCACCCACAATATACATATGCTCAAGAGATTTGGATCCACGTGATTTTGTTTCCCTTACAATAAGTGGCTCAAAACACTGCGGGATTATTTTTCCTTTGAGGGTATTAGGACTCAGTTTCTCGGCTTTAATCTGTTTTTGTCTTTGTCTTCTTTGTTCCTAGCAGTTGCCACCTCTTACTCCCTTCAGCAGCCTCCCTCCCAACTTCTAGTCTAGGAAATCAGCTGTGATGAGGGGCACGGGGGCATTCACAGAAGATGCAACAAAGGCAAAAAGAGGCTATATAATTTGCCAAAGATATCACCTTCAACCCCCAACAGAGTGTGTCATGTCCCTGTGTTTAACTCTTATTCTAAGCAAGTTAACTTTTTGTAGATTATGTTTATAAAGATGAGAAATCAAAATACATACAAGGACACACATCAACTCTAAGATATTCATTAACTCCACTATTTTGTTTCTATTTATTTTATTTGTATTAAAAAATTAAGAACCCCTGCAACCAATATAACAAAATGTTACTGGGTTTTAAATACAGAATATAGAGGGGTTAAGTGTGTCATTACTCATCCTTATATGTATGTTCACAAGATAAAATTATTTGAAAGTCTCTCTCCCCTCTCCCTACTCACTACTGGCTCTCACCTGAGATCCCAGACCACACAACTAACAACCTTTCACTTTACCCACATCTGAACTCATCAGTTTTCCCCCAGAAATCCCTCTGCAGCTTTCCCTCCTCAGAACACAGCAGGACCATCATTTAACTCATTAATCCACCCAGAAACCTGGGCCTTACTCCATCCTACCTTCACAGACAGCTTTAAATCTTTCTTTTTACCATCTAAACATGCCTTCAATCTGTTCGCTTTTACCCACTATCCTACCGCTCAAGTGGAAGCCACCAACACTGCCCACCTGGACTCACGAGTCTCCCAAGTGGCCCCACAGCCACTCTCCCCTACTTGAGACAAATGGGATTGTGTCACTCCCATGCTTTTTGGGCTCTTTTCAGACCCACTGTTCATAGAAGAAACCCCAATTTCTTCACCTTGTGAAGGTGTTTGCCATGAAACTGTCAGCTCATGGAGGGCAGGGCACGCCCTCTCCCCTCAACCCCACTCTCTGGCAGAGCATCAGCTTGGGAGGACCCGCTGAGCTACATCAGCCTGTATCCTAAACCTGGTCTTGGGTTCTTAGCAAACTGCTTCACTTATCCATACATATCCAAGGTAGATAAGAAAGATTTTAGATGTTGAGCTAGACTATTCATTTGGGGATTTTGCACTGGCAACCTGCAAGTATATGTTCTAATGTTTGTGTCTTGTTAAAACCACACCCAGATTAAAGGAGTATTTGTGGAATGTCTTCGGAGTAAAAGGGTTCTGTACTTTTACAGATTTTATGTTTTATAACATGAATAACCCGGACAGGGTCACAAATGGAACCGCCTCACAAGTGACAGAAGACAGGTGAGATGCATATAGCAACAGGTCACAAAGATGGTAAGAGCAAAGTTGTTTCTCCAAACCCCAAAAAAATTCCTCCAAGAACAGAAAACTCAGAATTTTGAAAGTAAAATACTATCATATAAGGAAAGAAAATAAATAATCCTCTTCATCAGGGTTTCAAGATCTGACTGCAGAGTTATTAGCAGGCTATACTGAATCCTAGCACAGAAAATTCAGATGGACTAGTGGTGAGTAAGTTCCAGGAAAACGGCAGTAATTCCTCCACTTGAAAGAGGACACACACTCACTTGTTCAAGGTGATTGCAAACAACATTCTGCAGAAATTCAGAATATTCAGGCACCGCTTCTAGATGGTGATGACACGGAAGGATGGCTTGGATGCATGCTTCTAACTGAGTCACCGGCATTCTTACACTGCAGGGGGAAACGGAGGCCCTCAGCCAAGAGCAGAGATGTTCCTGTCATGTATCCCAGGTCGTGCCTCGGGGACTCAGTGTCCTGTAGCAGTCCGGCCCCAGGCGAGGACCAGCAGCGTGGCCCACCCAAGCAGGAAGGGCACTGTGCTTGAGAAAGCCCACACCAGATGGGAGCAAGAGTGGCTGGTGGGGTTTTGTGAACCTATGAATGCTCATAGAAAAACACCTGCATACATTCAAGTGATACAATTAACAGTAGCATTCTTTTTAACAAAATTTCAAATGTCAGTGGTAATTTTACCATTCCTTTTCTCTTGTCCCCTGCACTCTGAGACAGGCTTAGGTTCTCTCACACTTGCAGCTCTGATGCAATAGTTGTGAAGTTATTTTACTTTACTGCAAGTGTCTTCGCTCCACGTGTCACTGTGACTGTCGTCTCTTAACACAGTCAGATATCTTCCTGGATCTCTCCATGAGTTCCTTGCTCCTGCTTCTCAGATCCTGAGATAAAGAACAGGTGAAGGCACATGACTGGAAAAGTCAATGTGGACTTGAGCAAAGTCCTCAGTGACCCCCTAGGTGAGTGTTGACCACCCCTTAGCTTCGATTCTCAAAGTTCTGCCCAGGGTGACATCCAGACAGGAGGGAGTCCTGGGCCCAATTAAAAGCTGTGTGGCTTGGGTGCGGGGAAAGGTGCAGGAGCTAGTTCCGTAGCCGGGACCCTCCACACCTCTGCTCCTCTCTCTCCCGAGGCCCCGCTGCCAAGCCCCCACGTTCCCTGATATTCTGTCCTTCTCTTCTACTCTACTTCAAGCCCTTTTCCTCTTCCTTTATTCCCTGATTATCTGCAGCTGGAGAGATTTTTCCATCACAAAATCTGAAAAAATTTCCTGCAGCTGAAAAAGAGGTCTCCAGAGGTCAATGCCCATATGGTGGTTCCCGAAGAGAGCCCCTGGTTAGGGGGACCCTCACCAACACTCACGGGACATCCGGTATGTTACAGGGTCGACCACCCCCAACAAGAGTTTGCTGTGACCCCAAGGCACGCACAGCATCCCTGCTCACTAAAGTGTAGTTGTAATCCGTTATTAAGAAACAAAAATAAAAAAAATTTCTCATGTTTCTTACTAAAATTATTTATGAGTTAGAAAAAGAAATTGTAAAAGAAAAGAACAAATTTGACTCCATGTTAGATGTGTTCGTTTGGCTTTAAACCTGTACCTTGTTTTCTAGGCTCCGACTTGCTATCTCTGCACCTTTTGTAAAAAAAAGTTGCCTTTAGCCTGAAATATCCAGGACAGCCTATTCTCCGGGCTCTGATCTTTAAGGATATTAGCTCTTCTACACTTATGTACAGATGGCAAGTTGCAAAATAGATAATAACCTTTCTTTCATTTGGAGGTTTTACGGGGGCACCTTAATTTGACCCACCATGGACAGCTGCAGGAACAAAGGATTCCAAGGACAAACAATTCGTACAGCGAGAAGTTTGCAACAACCAACCACATCCCCGCCGCTTTTTAGTATAAAAGGAGACTGAATTCTGCTTTGGGGAAGAGAGTTCTACTGGATATCAATATGCCATTTTCTGGGTCTGCCAGATTTTCAAATGAAGTCACTATTCCTTACTCCAACATCTCATCTCCCCATTTATTGGCCTGTCATGCAGCAAGCAGAACGAGTTTGGACTTGGTAACAAAATGACTGCATTAGAGGTAGTATGTCTCCACTGTTTCCTCATTTCCAGTATGTCACAACCTATCAATTTTATATGCTGTTTAACAACATGACAAAGACCTATTATACGGAATTGATTCCACAGAAATAAAATTATTTCTACTCCCTCAAGACTTTTTTCTTTTCTATTTTATTTTGTTTTGCTTATTGAAAAGAAAATAAAAGTCAAATCATTTTATCTCATGTATTTTTATAGCTACATAATGTAAATACTACAAAAATATTTAAATTGCAATAAAACTTGTTAATATGTTTGTATAAAGATATATAAACAATCAATGCAGATTAGGAAAGGAGTAGATATTTACTAAAAATCTACTGCACATCCAGTCTTTTACAAGCATATCCTGGAATATAAGCTCTATTATCCAGGGGTCCCCCACCCCCATTCTCACTGCCGATTCCCTTAGTAATCAACTACCAAGGCACCAGCATAGAACCATGCGATCGCTATTTTAGGTATAAATGAATGAATTAGCTCATTCAATTCTAAAACAGAAACCTTAAAATAAATACTGAACTTATTTACAGATAAACAAATTTGGACACAAAAAAGTACAGTTTCTCCCCCAAGACACAAAGATAATAATTGGTAAAGGCAAGATTTGAACTAATCTGCCTGATTATAAAGCTAAGGTGGAAATCCCCTTCGACTGTGTAGGTCCAGCAGCACAGCCCATCACCCTATCTTTGTTCAGATCTGGCTTTAGACAGCCTGAGACAGCACCCCATTCCTATGGAACTCGAGGGGAAACGATAACAATAAGGATTTTATATTCAGTAGTTTCTTAGGTCTCAATTATATAAAGTGTCAGCAGGTCAGCAGAAAACTCTGGGAAATATGAGTGGGTCCAGAGCTTTTCGCTGATAAGAAACTCAATCTATCAGGACAGAGTGACCTTCCCATGAGTGGCCTCATGAACATAAACTAAAGGCAGCTGAAATGAAAACTAGCAAGAACATGGAAGTGAAGCAGGAAGGATCCCTACTATCCCCTGCCCAGTTGCCTCTTCACCCGCGTGGACAAGATGGCAGAAGACCCAGGTTCTTGTCTAACTTACAACATCATGGATTCTCACCCATAAAATGTTGCGACTCTATGCTGTCTTAAGTCCTTTACAACTAAAATATGATGACACCAATATCTCAGCAGAATGTCTATGTCTCCACTTTCTCTCTTCTATTAGGAGACTATATCTATGACCACAAACAGAAATTCAATTAAAAACACCATGCACGAAGCCTGGTGAAAGTCTGTGTAAGAGACATTGTTCTCACTCTCTGTGAATGAAAACTCAGAAAAAGTGGACCTTCTCCCTCTGTAAGTGGGAGGTAGACTGATTGTGTGTGTGTGTGTGTTTGCACGCACATGTGTGTGTGTAAATCATATAAAATATATTCTGGGATTTGCACAGTTTTTTTTATGATACTATCATTTCATGAGGATGAGCCAACCTTTAAAGTAATTTGAATCTATTTTTCTGAGAGGCTCTTTTGGTGGAGGATGGGAAAGGGGAAAGGAAAGGAGGAAAGAAGTAAATGAAGCAAAGCTGTAAGAATACTGCTAGGGAAAGGCAAGACATTAATTTTGTTCCTACTTGCATCACACACAAATTAGGGACTGGCTTTCCCCCATGTCTTGTCAAGCACTGAGCTGCAGAAGAACAAGCGACAGCCCATTTCTCACTGAGCTTGTGACTGTATGTGACATCTTATAGACACAAATTATTTAACCTGATCAAACACTCTAGCAGCAGGATGTAATTCTCCTAATTTGAGAGACAAGAAAACAGGAAGTGAAAGACGGTATATAGCTTGACAAAAGTCAGAGGACAAGTAAACTAAAGAGGATGAATTCAAACTCAGATCTGAATGCAGAGTCTGATATTCCCACTCCCAGGGCTGGAAAATCCTTAACACAAGGTTCCCCAGCTCCTCTGCATTGTTCCTGGCACCAAGCATTTCCCATGGCGATGGTCTCCAATTCTCAGACACAGTGCTCTGTGCAGCCAATAACCTCCATTCGACCTTGATCATCTACCTGCCACGCCTACCAGGCTTCACCATACAGGCAGGAAAGCTGGATTTCAAGTGCATACAAAGCCACCCTGGTTTAAGCTGGACTGTTTATCAGCTTTTCCAGCATAAAGGCAGCCATGAAAGTGCTCACAGTTTGTACATGAGCCACACTACCTCTCTCCATCTGTCTCCCCACCTATACTACTTAGCTATGACCATTTTGAGAATCTTGGAAACAAATTTTTAAAAACAGAAAAGAAAGGATTCTGTAACAAGTACTTAATACTTACAATTTTAAATGAGAAGTTACAAAGTGAGTATTTACAAACCGAATCTGCCTTCCTAGGTGTCAGTTTTAACAGTTAAAAAATATAATAGCAAAAATTTCTCACTTAAAAAATTAACAAAAACATCAACAATAATCTGGAATAAACTCAAAAACAATGCCAATGTTGTACATGGAGAAAGTACAGGACTGTACTGAGGGGTAAAGTAAAAGTGTGAAAGTAGAGACATCAACCTTTTGTATGGAGGAGAGCAGTTTTAAAGATGTACGTTCTCCTAAAGATAATTCAAAATTACTAAAAAATCCCATGACAACACTTATCTTTTTTTTAACTTGAAAAAATTATATTAGAATTCTTCAGGAATAATAAAGTCATAATACAAGCCAAGAAATTTAGGGATCGAAAAAAGAATCAAAAAATTCACACTGTAATATATTAAATAAATTTTTACAATATGTAAGATATAGTGCTAGAGTAACAAAGTAAGATTGACAGAAATAAATCATGAGCTCAAAAAGAGACTCTAGTATACATAAGTATTTTTTACAGGTGGGATTTCAAATTAAAAAGCAAAGTATGAATTTAATAATTGTCTTGTTACAATCAGAGAATACCTGGAAAAAACAAATTCTATTCCCGTCAAAATGACCACAAGAAAAATTACAGAAAATGATGTAAATATTAGAAAGTACTAATAAGAGCAAATACAACTCTTTGCTCATATCAATTCAGCTTCTCCTCACTGTAACAAGTACCATTATCATCTCCATCTTAGAGATTAAAAAAACCTACAGAAGAAATTTATACCATTATAAGAAAGCATTTCTAAGAATAAAACCCAAAAAGAAGACATTTACTATCTTAAGATTATTTTGGGCCACAACAATAATGAAACTACTGAACAAAATGAAAGGCAAGAAATGACAAGTAAAAGCTCTCTGATACATGTTGATGAAGACAAGGGGTTAATGTTCATAATACACATTGAGCTGTCACAAAGCAGCAAGAAGCTCCCCCACTTAAATGTTTGCAAAGGACAAAAGGGATCATTCACTTTTTAAAAGTCAGATGGCTAATGAGTGAAAAATGCTCAAAACCTCACTGGTCATCAAGTGCAAACTAAAATAATGAAAATCATTTTGCTCGTCATATTGGCAAATATGTTTAAAAGATATTATAGCTAGTGTCCATCTTTGAGACAACAAACTGTGAGCGATCTTTTGGAGGATGACATGTCAATGGATATGTAAACTCTGAAAAACGTGTGTGCACACAGGCTGAACTCCACTTTTAGGAATCGTTACATTTAGAAAAAATCAGTTCAAAAAGATGTACTCATCAGAACATTTGCACAGCACTGTTTACAATGGTGGGAAGAAATGCTGAAGTGAAATCATATCCAGCGATAGAGAATTGGTTACATAAGTTATTCTACATCTTTTCATGCCCCACAGGAGAAGGAATTTCAAGATTCACTTGAAAGCATCCTGTGATGTATGAAGTTGTCACATCCAAGGACTAAATTTCCAGAAACCTTAGCTAAAGGAATACTCATACAAGATCACAGGAATGTTTGTACAAGAAGGATGCCAGTCAAACACCCTTTCTGACAGTGGAAAATGGAGAAAACTTAAGTGTTCACCATCAAGACAATGATGCGGTAAATCACGGAGAGCTGTGGGCACTAAAGTTGCAGCGTTTCAGCGTGGTCCAAGGCCTTGTCCACAGTACTCTCCCACAAAAGGTGTCGTTACACAAGAGACCAAACCTGCACATCAGGAGACCCCTTTACTCTATCTGAAAGGACCGGGTGAGTCTGGAGTGGGAGGAGGTCTATGATATATACGTTAGTGAATAAACCGAGCTGCAGAAAACATATAGTATGGCCTTATTTTTCAATAAAGCATATATACACACACATATACATAGATTTCTCATATACGTGTATGTATGTGTGTATATATATATGAGAAAGGCATAAAGGTCATGAAATATATACTCCACATTGTCAGCAGCTTTTACTCTCAGGAAAAAAGGGGAAGGGAAGTAGGGGACTTTCGGTACCACCACAGTTCTCTTTTCAGAATTTCAATTAAGTATACTTGGAATTTAAAAGTTTACTTAAGTACAAAGTAAAATGGACGATGCCTCCACAAAACAGAATGCTATACTGGTCATTAAAAATCATGTCAGGGGAGATAGAATATTGTAGAAAAATGTGTAATAAGCCGAATGGAAAATGGAGGTCTCCACACAGTAAACAGGCACACAGTGCTCACTGGTTTTTATGACAGAGCTGATACACACTGATGAAAAGAACAGAAAATAGATGTTAAAGTGTTAATTATTATCTTTGAGTACTGGGACCAGGATAGACCCTTTTGACTCTTTTTTCAGACTTTTATATTAAATACACATTATTTTTCATCTGAAAAATGCATTTTTAGATGTCTAGTACCACACATTGGAAAAAATACATGAGTAGTTACAGAAACAAATAACTAGGAGACACCGCAGCAGCGTCACACAGTGTAGAAAGGGCGATCCTGAATAACACCACGCAGTTACATAAGGACCCACAAAGTGAGAGCACCCGCTGTAACAGGACGCGGCTCCCTTCCATTTGTCAGTTGTGTCTTCAGGGCTGAGGCATTTCTGAGCACGGCCAGTGTCAGTGCTGGTGTCTGGATGGATGCCACTGGAGGTGAGGGCACCTGCAAGCCGAGAGGAAGAACAGAAGTAATCCTCTGCTTTTTCTGTCTTGTTTCTTTGTTACTTTTAAAGAGAGGCGTAAATAAGATAAACTGAATCTTCCTTACTGAAATTTCACTAATGAAGCCATTTTTAAAGTGTTCACAACTTATATTCTGCCTATAACTGTCTTTTCAAAAAAGCCTCATATTTATTAAATGTTAATTAACTCAGTTAATTAACTACATGTTGAAACCTTTTAAAAAACATGAAATGCACTACGTGAAAGCACCACACATGCAGTGACTAGCTCAGCTGTCTTTACGGCAGTGCAGTCAGCCCCCACCATCCCGAGACCCTGAACTCCTGATGCTGGGAAGAGAGCACGCTGCTTCCTCAGATGGAGAGAAACGGTAAAAGCATTTTCTGAAATCTACAGCACTGACAAAACATAACTGCTTAATCCCAGGCTCCTTGGAGGCTGTCATTTTCCGTTTCTGGCCAACACCCGTCAATGAGCAGAACCACCCCATTCCCGAGTCATGGGACTAACGTGGGCAGCAGTTTTGGAGAAATTTCCAGTTATAGAATGTTAACCAACTATACATAAAACTCTGAAAAAGAAAAGATGCAATACTCAGATTTTGGAAGACACTCAAAATATTCTCCTAAGTCTTAGTATTTGGAAAGGCTGGGCTTCTCCTAAGCCACTTATTTATTTCACAGCCAGTGAGCACCTCCCACAAACCCTGCTTCCCTGTGTGTGCTGGGAGCCTCAGGAACATTGATGCTGTCTATCTTATAAGTCACAAGGCAGAGGCGTGTGTCTCACGCCTGCAACTCTCACACAGGCTCAACTCCGAGCCTCAATTTGTGAACTTGGCCCCATTTTCTCACCTGTTTATTTGGTATCTGTTCTTCTGTAAGCTGCCTGAAGTGCTTCTTGGAACAAGTCAGAAGAATGAGTGGGTAGAGAAATGGACAGATGGACAGGTGAGAGATGGGCAGACAAACAGGGAGACTCCAAGAGAAGGGGAGCAAACAAAATTTCCTATGCAAAACCCTCTTCTAGTCAAGGAAGAAAACCATCACGAAGAAGTGTGAAGAGGCAGGTGGCTTAGGACTGTTTCCTGGATTCCATCAAAAGTCACACCACGTGATGAGAGGGTAGAAGTATAAATAATAAAAGAAAAAAAGCATGCATGTTTGAAAAATATATCTACATTATGTACTTTCTAAAGAATAGATTTATATCAGCAAGGCTCAATAACACAATCTTTGGGTATTTACAGAAGTGAGAATCCCATCTCCAATCCGCAAGACATCCCTTCAGAGCACTGAGGGTCTACACGGTGCGATCATAAAGCCGTAACCGCAAAAGCTGTGCTATCCTGCACTTACGAGGAACGAGCAGCTGTGCTTGGCCTGCCCACGCGCGTCGTTTACAACCCACAGCACCTCTACGGGGGAGGGATGACTAGCGAGCCCTGTCTCTGCAGGAAAGAAAAAAGTCCGGGAGAGGCTAAGCCGACCTACAAGTTCTCCATTTCACAGGACTTGTCACTCCAGAGCAGGACTCGAACTCGGCCCACGTTTGTAACCACAGTACTACCGTAATTTATGTGCTTTTTGTGTGTATAATACATTTGTTTCTGGCATGAAAGTGTATTTAATAAATGATCGGTTGTCTTGTATACTTCATTAGCTCACAATCTTTATATTTTTGAATTGTACTCTTCCCCTGGAGAAATGAACGGAAAGAGCAGTGGTCAGAATGAGGTGGGGCTTCATTCTTTATCTGTTACCTCATCTCATCCAAGTCCCCAAGCAGGGAGAAGGAGCAAATGTTCTCTTCATCTTTTAAAGAGAGGGCTCCAGTGATGGTGATTTACTCAACTCCAAAACTAAGTCTGGGGGAAGGGCACATGCAGCAACGAGAGCAGTATCACCTGTAGGAAGGCAAAAAGAGCTCAGGGGATGGCTCAATGGGTCAGCCTGATTTAATTTCAATTGATAATTCAATAACACACTCTAAAAATACTAGCATGCAATGGATTTGCTCTTTCTTGACATCTAGCAAGTTTCCACAGCCGACATGTAACATTATCATGAACTAGTGAAAAGAAGAGTCCACAGACAAGGAAAATCAATGCCACAGGCAGGCTGAAACCCAGGCTGGAGGAAAGGAAGAGAAAGGGCATATTTAAGAAGAGGGGAAAGTCTGGGAAAAAGATATCATCACAAGGACTCTCAAGCGTCATCCAGCAATCATATAATCATTCTTTCAAGAGAGAGTTACTTAGGTCCTATTTTGTGCGAGATTTTACAAAGGGCAAAGAGAGACCACAGCGTCCATGGTGGCAGCAAGTTGCGGGGCTATAATACAATTCTAATCTTGGTACCTTGCACAATTGTCCTCAGTATAAAGGCAAAAGTTAAAGTAAAATAATACTATGTAAACCATACACATTGCTGAAATAAATTAAAGAAGACCTAAATACCTGGAAAGACAAACCACGCAAATTCCTGGATCACATGACAATATTCTTGGGATGGCAGTGCTCCCCAGAGTGAAGCACACATACAACGTGGTCTTGATCACAATCCCAGCGGGCTCCTCAGCAATAACTGACTAGCTTCTGCTACAATTCATATGGGAATTCGAGGGTCTCAGTAACCAAAACGTACCTGAAAGAGTAGAACAAAGTGAGAGGACTTGTAATTCTCAATTTCAAACATTACAACTGTATCTACAAGTGAGATTAGAGGCCATTTTTAAGGTATTATTGTGTTTATCCTTATTTTCTAAATTCTGTACAACGAATATACCTGTTAGAATAAGAAAAATAAAAACTAAAGTATCTTTTAAAACATGCACACCGATTCATTCATTGGGGAAAATTATTTTAACTATAAAGAGGTAAACAAATATCTAGTGAAAAAGGACCACTTAAAAACAAGTCTGCATTTACAATTTTCATAAATTGAAAACTGAAAAGCACAAACACATCAAATTTCTAGGAAGACTGGTGAAACATATTAATAATTATTTTCAAAAATTCTAATTGCACAATGAAAACACAAGAAAGAGAAAATCGTGATTGACAGGAAACTGCGAACACGTGGAGAGCAAAGGCCTTGAAATCACTGTTCCTTTAACTCTGCTACTAGCTCAATAGGAGAGGAAATTCCTCAGTGAGGGGACAGTGGAATCCCATGCATAAGATAGGATACACAGTACAAACTGCAGTAGTATCGGGAGTGAATATGTTAGAAGAATTCTGAAGTTACAACATTGCTGAAAAACTATAAAAACACTGACAGACAGATTAAAACACACAGTCATACATATTATATAGAAACATGAACTCTGCTCCCATGTTGCATAGAAATACAAACATATTTGTTCATTTATGGGCACTGATTACTTTATCCCAGGTAGAATATTTCAACTAAAACAAATAATCAATATTACACTCCTATTGTCAAATGTACTTGATAACTTACTCTGCTATGTAACCATATGTGTCTAAGATAGATCTAAAATTAGTGAAAAAGAGCTTTGTATGGTTTCTTGAATTCTTCTCAAAATTCCAAGCTTAATTTTAAAATAGATCTGAGCAGTATTTCTATATTATCTTTTCCCTTGTGAAATGAACAACACAGTCTGTTGTCAAAATTCTGTCCTTACAATGATTCACGAGCACCATATCCTCACAAAACTGCTGGACAGCAAGTCACTATCCAGACACTGTGACCAAATAAATGAAACAGAAGGAAGACAGTGATCCTATTCTGGAGGGCTTATAGTCTGTGTCAACACTGGGGTTTTTACTTGATTGGTTTGATTGGGTAGCAAAATAAAATCAATCAAGTACTTTCTTTGAGCATTCTATAAGTCATGACTGTTTTTAGTGTCATTAGCAGGAAAGACTTAAGCATGACTTGGTTAGGTCAACTAGCAACAATCATCACTGGAGAGTGAGTAATAAAGAAGTTAACTGATAGCAATGCTTCTGACTACATGAGACCTAAAATAAATCTACACTGATATCCGAAAGGAAAATAAGGAGATGAGGTCCCCAATGAGAAAACAAACTAACAAGAAATCAAAAAATGAAAGTCATTTTCATTAACGATTCCAGGCAGTAGTGGAGCATGGTGGTGAAGATCACAAATGCTGGGGACAAACATGAGGGTCTGAAATCCCACAGCACTAGGTAGATGTGACACTGATATTTCAGTGAAATTTTCTGCATCTCAGTCTCCTATCCATAGACTGGGGACAACAACTGCACCCATCTCCTATAACGGTCCTAAGAATTAAGTTATTTTATATATAAAAGCTTAAATAAAATACCTCAGAGTTTAAATAATACCCCAAAAGCACAAGAAACAAAGAAAACAGAGACAAATTGCAGTTCATCAAAATTTAAAACTTTGCTTCAAAGGGCACCATCCAGAAAGTGAAACAACAACACAGAGGAGAAAATTTTTTCAAATCACTTATCTGGTAAGGAATTTGTATCTCAAAATGAAGAAAAAAAACCCCTACAACTCAACAATAAAAAGGCAACTCAATTAAAAGGTTAATAAAGTATCTGAAAAGGTATTTTTCAAGGAAAATATACAAATGTCCATAAAGCACAATGTAATGATGTTCAATAGCATTAGCTGTAAGGGAAATCAAGTCAAAACCACTAGGAGAAACCGCTTCACACTCACTACAATAGGGTATAATAAAAAAAAAAGCGTAACAAGCACTAAAGAGGACACAGAGGAAGCGGAGCACGCAGCCCTTGCTGGTGAGGATGTAACACAGCGTGGCCACTTTGGAAAACAGCCTGGCAGGGCCTCAGAGAGTTGAACATTTCGTTTCTGACTTACCCAGCAATTCTGCTCTCTGGGCACACACGTAAGAGAACTGAAAACAAATATCCACATAAATAATACCACATGAGTGTTCACGGCGACATTACTCATCACAGCCAAAAACAGAAACAACCCAAATGCGTATCACCTGATGAATGGGTAAACAGTGGGGCCCAGCCATAGAGTGGAATGTTATTCAGCAATAGCATAGCATAGAATAGTGACTAAGGCCACAACATGAGCAAATATTGAAAACGTTACTCAGTGTGAAAGAAGTCAGTCACAATAGACGTTTCCACTTATATGAAGTGACTCGATTTACATGAAATGTCCAGCACAGGCAAATCCACAGAGAGAAAAGTGGCTCCTTGGGGCTGGGGGAGGATGGGGAAGATGGGAATGTCTGTTTATGCATACAGGGCTTCCTGTTGGGGGGATGAAAATATTCTAAGATTGAATGGGACGCACAATTCTGGGCATAGAGTAAAAACCGATGTACATTTTAATGGGTGAATTGTATTAAAACTCTTAAGAACAAAAGGACCTTGGGCCAGTATCTTCCATAGTAAATGCAAATTGCTAACTTTTATTAGAGGAAAAAGAAACTGCTCTCAGCATGAAAGCAGGAGATCAGCAAATGTGAGTTAACCGAAATTGGACAAGAGCATTTCACTTGAAACAGTTGCTGAGTGTACACGAAATATTCAGAAATAGGAAAATCACCTTGACATCACGAGGAAGCATTCTGTTTCAAATACAGATCAAGGATTCGGCAAGCCCAGCTGCCAGAAATGACCAGAGAAGAAACCTGGTTTATAAAACTAGCACCAGAGACAACAAGGAATGGTGATGAGGAAAGCAGGCGGCAAATATCTGGAACAGTTCACTACAAATAATTTCTCCACCAAAAATTGAAAAATAAAATGAAAGTGATGAAATGCTCTGTTGACATCTCGAGAATGGGCTTCCTTCTGTGCTCGACTGTTCTGTAACCCCGATTGAGAGACTAAGGAGAATCAGCATGGCTCCTGGGGGTCCCCAAAGGACTGCCCACCAGCACGCTGACCACCATCACATCTGCCAGGTTTGAATTGCAGAGAAGAGACCAAGTTCTGAAAGGCACAGGAAATATTGACAAGGGAAGAAAACGCTGAGGTCAGTCCTGGGACAGAGGCCCTCTGAGCAGAGGCCAGAAGGCTGCAGGTGAACTGCAGTAGACCTGGGGCAGGAAGGGATCACGGGGGAGCATATCTCAATTCTCTTCTGTCTCTGCCTCCGGTAGGAGAGATAAAGCCTGCATCCTTCTCACCTGGAACTGTGGGTTCTGGCTGGAAGAAGTCTTACTGACAAGGAATGATTATTCAAGACTCTGTGGAAAAAGTCAAGAAATCGAGAGGGATTAGGGAGCCATCTCCATAAGCCTCTCAAATGCTCCCATATTTATAGGGTATAATCAAAGGAAAACTTCGTTAACAGTTGTGAGATAGTAAGGAGGAAATTCGGGAAAGACAGGATGAGGCAGAGATTGTAGAATACACAATGAGTACAAAGGATTAGTGTATCTTTAGGGAAGTCATGGGGTGAGGGGAACAAGATACATTTTTAGATATGTTCATTAAAAAGCAGACCACCAGACCAGCCAGGTCCTTGTTTTGGGGATAATACATTATCTAACAACACACAAGCCCAGCGTTTATAGCTGAGGGTCTCGGTCCTTGCTTTACAACCAGCAGAGTGCTATCTAAAACCTCAACTACACAAGCAAAGCATTGTCTCTGCTTTTTAAGGCAAGGAGTCTGGAGTGAGGATGCACAGGAACTTGCTTGTAAAGCAGTATCAAAGCATATTTTTTCTTCTTAAAATTCAGAGGCGACTGGGGTGTGTTACAATTTGTTAACCCAATCATCTGCTTCCACATGGAACCATTATGGAGGACACCCTAGGATGAAAATCCTGGATGTGGGTCTCTTCCTGCCATCTTCAGCCACTCTATCAGGGTCTAGGCACATCCGTGAATAACGATCCTACAGTACCACTCACTCTCTTAACTCCTGGTGATTGAAACTTAATTTTAGCTCTACACAACTTAACGTAGAAAAGTTTCAGCAATAAAAGATATAATATTCCATTTATATCTCATCATATTACTGATTTTCTGATTGCTCTAAGCTGCTTCTACTTGGTAAAGCACCTCATTCTGAAGCTGAATTCAGTAATTTCCATTGTGCATTTCTAGCCAGTTTGGGCTCGCTAACTTCTTTTGGTCAAATATCGATATACTTAATTGATTTCTTTGTTTATCAATTTCAACCAGGAGGAGAGGGAGTGTCACTCTTTTCCTCAGACCACCCTCAACTCTTTTCCCATCAACTCAGGCCTCCTGAAAACAAAACAAAGTATTTTTTTCCCTTCTACTCTTTCCACAAACCCAACAGGAAACATCAGCCTGGAGAAAGAATTCAACACAAATGTTAAAACAAAAATCTATAAACCTGAAACAATACCATCTCCGAATCATGATACACAATGACATGAGATTAAGTGTGTCAGGCACAAAGCATGAGGGAGCCTGACTACCTGATTTCTATTCTTCAAAGGAAGGAAGGTTTTCGTATTTTTTATTATCATTCTTGGTCATTGTTTCTGATTATGCCAAAAAATAATTTATGAAATATTTATGCACTGCAATAACTGATTTTTATTGTATCAATTTTAGAAGGCATTCAGAGGGGATAGGAAAACCCACCTCTGTAAAAAATGCAAAATTTCTTCCCCTGTAAAGAACACGTATACAAAATGCAACAGAGAATTCAAATTCTTGTGGAGAGGAGCAAAAGACACAGAATCAAATCAAAGTCATTACAATGAGTCAATTTAAAATTCACTGGACAAACATGCTCAATGCATACAAATAATTTTAAAGGCACACTGCAAACCATTCACTTAATGATCTGCAGGCTAGAGGAAGAATTTCACTCTTTAACAGACAACAGAAATCAATAGGGTGCCCCACCAAACAAAGAGCAGTGAACAATCAGGTTTTTAACAGTTCTGAGAAATCAGCATGTTCTAAAGATCAAAATCCAGAAATTTTAAACATTCATTCAAACCACAATGAAAAAAGCACTTAAAGAAAAAAAAAAAAGAAAGTAAGCACATAGATCATTGCAACAGAACAATGAGAATTTCTTGTACCGCTAGAAGAAAGAACAGGCTATAGCCTTTTACTTGAAAAGAGACTACTTTTAAAAATAACTGCTAAAACACATTTCATCATTCATGTTGCATTTAAAAATCTGAGGTACATGTATCTGATCAGAAAAGCAATTCTGAGTAATAGTATGTTACAATTCAGTGCCAGTTTGCTTTAGAAGAAAAGAGAAAAGTTACTGTTTGTAATTCTGCACAAAGTTTAAAGAACCTCCCTGCCTCTATCTCCTCCCATTTCCTAAGCTCATGCTCCCTAATCCTTCTGAAACAAGTATGAGAAAGTCTTATTCCCAATATGCCAAATGACAACTGAATATCAATTTATTAGTGTAAATATATGCCAACACCTTGAAATGGAGGAGAAAGGTATCAGAAGTCTATATGGAATTTCTTTCTACCTTCCTGAAATCACACACACCAACGTTCACACAGACACAGACACAGACACAGACACATACCCCCTGGATTACTGGGCACTTCACAAGCTTAGTACTTACAACTTGTAGAAGGTAACTTTGTAGTTAATTTAAAATACAAAACTGTCAGCTTTTGAAAGCCTTCATCATCTGCTAAACCATCTAAATATCAAAGAGACCCAATTAGCCTTCTCTGTAGAATGTAATTTCCCTTGATGGCAAAACAGTCTCTAAGAAGTACTGGATCAAAGATTCGTGTTTATCACTACCTATGATCGTTTTTAAGCACATTAACAGATTCAGAAATGTATGTCTCAAAAACATTTATTCCTATTGAAATAGTATACGTGTTCAATTGTCTATACAGTGACTAGGTCCCATGATGGTGTTTAAGAGCTATTTTGTGTATAGCAATATTTACCTTCAAGTGCAGAAAAGGAGGGTGTGTATTACTCAGTTGTAGAGCACCTGCTTAGCATGCACAATGTCCTGGCTTCAGTCCCCAGTACCTCCAAAAAAAATAAATAAAAATAAGTGCATATTTAAAAATAAGAATAAAGTTATAAAAAATGCAGACTAAAAACCACTGCAATCTAGGTGCTACAATTATACTAAAAAAACAAGTGTTTCTATCAAATATTAACTATATGCCAATCACAGAGACAACCAAAAGTCACACCTGAAGCATCACGTGTGATTCTCAGCAACCCTACTAAGTAGACACGGATGAGAAACCCGGCTCTGCGGATGAGGAGACGGAGCTCGGAGGAGCCGGGGACGCTGACTGTCCTGCTCCCCGTGACACCGCGTCAGCCCAGGGCAAGCGCTGACAGAGCTGCACTGAGGGGACACCCAGCTGCATGGAACCTTGGGGCACTGGGGAGTCCCAGAAAACACTAAAAACTTTTCAGTGAAAAACCAGCTAAAATATATTACACTGTGCTGCATCCTTTAAACAGGGAAAGTGACTGAGACCTTTTTGATGCCTCCGTGTCCTTTCTGCCATTATCAGTTACTTGCCCTCACAGTGCGACCAGTGATGATCTGGACCCCATATGAAGTGCACTCAGATGGAAGAGCTTTTAAAGCTGGTTTATGAAGTTTGTAAGACTGTCTATGACTCACAAAGGCGGTCATTCATCACTTCTCACCGGTGTGGACGTACCACCTGAAATCACTCCTTTCTGCTTTTTAAAATCCCTTCATCTACTCCAGACTTTTCAACAGCAAAGAAGTAGCTCAACCACAGACAGTGGACAGCTTTTCACCAAATGGACTCGAACAGCCCATCTGACAACCTGGAAGCCCTTGTCTTCTATTAAACCCACTTCCAGGTACTTCATCATTTTCTGATTGGTGGACTCGGCCTCTGACTGGCCTACTCAGAGAGCTCCCAACCTCACATCCAGGGGTGGGAGAGGACCATGCTGTTGGGGGAAATCAGTGAGGAAGCTGGACATCCTCCAGCCACGTCTGCACGGGTAGAAGTGCCTCAACGTGCTCAGAAATTATACCGTCATCATCCCTGGGCTCCCATGGACTGGTTTCACATTAACCAAGCTCATGAGACACTGATGCAAGGAAACCAGAAACTTAAATTTTTAATGTAACAGAAGACGTGAATCTATGAACCAGACTGAAATATCAGAGTTCAACCATGAGTACATTTTCTCCTCCACGGCCCAATCACGGGCAGGCAGTCACATGGCAAGCATGGACAGAAACGGAGCAGGAAGGGTTTCTAGATTAATTCAATGGACTATATTTCTATTATACGAACAGATCTACTGCCCAGAAGTCAATTAACGCCAATCACGGTGCACTCTCCGTGGACAGCGGCCAAGAAATGACTATGAGCTCCTGTGTAACACTCCTTTCCCTGTCCTTTCTAGGCTAACTGATGCACAGAGGTATAAAGATTCAGGGATGTCGATAATGCTAAACACCCAAAACCCATCTCCGGGAACCTCAAAACCAGACAGCCAGGGTTTAAATACCAGCTCTGCCAATTACTAGTTCTGTGATTTTGCCAACTTAATTACCCTCTGTGTGCCTCAATTTCCACACTGTAAAACTGGGATAACAATCAAACCTTCCTTACTCGCTTGTTGAGAAGATTGAAGGATTCATTTCTGTAAAATGCTCAGAAAAGAATGTAGCACATTTTGGGTGTTCAACAAATGTCAACTTAATATCAAATTGTTTTACAAGTGTCCCCTCTAATCATCTTATCTGTTTCCTGGCTAGCCTAAGTCCCAAATAAAATCCTTATTTCTCCTTTTACACACTCTTGGGGAGCACCCTTATGTTCCATCCAAACACCTGTTTAAACTGAGGGAGTGGATGTCTCCTAACCACTCCTCTGGGCCATGGAGGTGCTTCTCCCTTCACACCCCTGGCCCCTGGCCCACAGCTAGCACTCATTACACTAACAGAGTGAGGTGTGAGTCCGGGGAGACAAGCAGGGCATGTGAAACCCTTCCTTTCACTCCAGTGTTGGTCACCATTGGGAAGCACGTGGGATGCTCAGCTCCATGTCAGGAAAGCCCTGTGCATGAAAGGGCAGGTCTTCTCAAGGGAAGGCTCGCTGTGGCCCAGAGCTACATGGGACAGGGTGAGTCTGTATTTCTGGGACACAGTATGATGACACGCATTTTCCCACAGCCTTGAAGTTCATGGAGAACGTGGCTTCATCAGTAACAAAGAAGACATTTATTGCCTGTATACTCTTTTGTGTCATCTCTCAGTAGGCTGCTGGAGACAACATATGTATAAGTATTGGATCTCCTTAAACCCCAAAATATATGAAGTAACAAATAATTCTGTGGCTTAACATTGGTTTAGGGCGACTGTGTAACAGTTCTGACTCTGCTGATGCTAAATTATGGGTATAGGAACTATGGAACCTCCTCAAATATCTTTCATCATAAAACCATCTCTTCTTATTTTCCTGTTTCTTAGTAATTGCCAAAGACTCTCAAATGATGGCTTCACACAAAACAGCAGCTAAAGTTTAAGAGCCCTCTTGACATACACACTGTGGTAAACACTGCACATAATTTCTAATTCTCACAATTCTACAAATCAGATACGAATGTCCCCATCTCACAGACGAGGGAAAAACTCAAAACGAACTGACTCAGGCTCAAGTGGCTCAGTGGCAGCGCGTGCAGGCAAACCATATCAAAAACTACACCCCTTCGTATATGTACCAAATCTCCTACCACCAATTAACACACAGCGGCGGGGTCAAAACTCAGGGAACTCAATACACTTTTCACCTTTAAGGTCCTCCAGATGCCGCTTCTAGCTGTTTTATAAAATCCCGGCTCACTGGTTTCTAACACTAGAAGAAAAGCCCGATTTTGCTATTGTTTGCACAGCAAGTCTGAAATGTTCACAGTGAGATGACAGAATAAATCTAAGATATAAGCAGAATAACTTTTCCAGTTAGACAGACATAATGGACATTGGGCTATTCTGAAGCATTAAGTAAAGTAATCAAAATAAAATAACGTTGTTTAAGCCTCCTTTTACAAACAGGAAAGTTAAGACTGTAAGTAGGTGCAACAGTGCCACCTATGGGTAAAATGACCTTCCAGGTTACCAGGAAAGATGCAACACAAAAATTGCCTGTAGGATCAGTAACGAGAATCAGATAAATAAAACTTATATAGCACATGCTGCACTTTGATTCGGGGAAAAGGAGGGATATTCAGTATTTAATCTGATATTGCTAATACTCCTGAATATAAACAGAAGATATAGGCTCATGGAAACTCATCTTAGAAGAGGAAAGAATCCAGTTCAGCCACTTCATTTTACAGGAGGGGAAACTGAGACATGGGATCTGTCCTCCTGGCAATCAGCAGCAAAGTTCTCCTATGCCTCATGTCTTGCACTGTAGCAAAAACCAACAGATCTGTACTAGGCCTATATTCATAAAATTCACGTTTGTATTTTTCCAACAGTAGGTTATCTAAGTATCTTGCAAAATACTAAAAGAGCCAGGATATCATACAATTTTGTTGCCATACAAAAACATTTATTTACATAATAAAACAGCATGAGCTTTATTCTCTCTATTAAAAAAGTGACATGTCAAATCAATGTTTTGATATTTTAAACCTGTTAAGAATGTAGAAAAAAATCAAAATTTTCTTTAATCACAAAATAGAGGAGCTTATTCCCTGAAAATGATCAATATGGATTTTACTAAACTTAACGGATCTGGTCAGAATCCCACGAATTTAAATGTCTGAGTGGATGGTTACACGGCAACATAAATTCTGATTTGTAACAATACATATTCTGTGTAAATAATCTTCAAGGTCATCTGATTAAGGCAATTTAACTAGTCCCTGTCTCACTAGAATGATACAGATTTCATTAAAACTTCATACTACACCAAAAAAAAAAATGAATCCTTGTTACTTTAAACCATATTCAAATATATCATACAAATACATATTGAATATGTATCAGAAATAAGCGACACTCTTTAGTATTCAGAGTTGATCCTTCTAAAATATCTGTCATTGTGACAGCACACTTTTATTAAGCACCTCTTGGGTTCTTTGTATACAAGGCATCTACCTCTCACAGTCAGACAAATTAAACGATATTACTCAAATTTCACAAATGAGGAAATGTACTTAAGCCATGAAAATAAAGTACATATTCATCAACAGGAAAGAAAAGAGTAAAGACTTTTCTTACAATATTCACTGACAATCTTTTCTTCCATATTAAAACTACATAAAACCAATTCAGTCTTTGTAAGTGTTTCTGTCAAAAAGGGCCACAAGAGAAAAACAAGCAACATCATTAGCAGTGGTTGGACTTTAAGAGCTCACTTCTCTTTTGCACTATAATTATTTTTAATGTTTTGTTTTTAGTGCTTACAGAGCACTAAAATAAAAAAAATAACTTTTTATGTAATTACCTGAGAATTAAAAATTTGTGAAAATGAACAATTTTAATTTCTGCCACTCTGTCTCAACTTCTCAATGGTGTCTCTCCTTTCAAGGCCTCATCAGTCTGAGGTCACTAAACTCGGCCGTTTATGGAGTCACAGGTGTTCGGGTAACCACTTAACGGGAGGCTGATAAGAGGAGCAATTAAGAATGCATTCTGTGCAGCCTGGGTTCCAGCACCGAGCTAGCCACAGCCTGCTGCGTGTAATTGGGACAAGCTGCTCCATCTCTCAATCCCTCAGCTGCAAAAAAGGAGACACTGATACCTACAATCAAACACCTGCTATGAATTAAAACATGAGGAAAACATTTTAGCCTTAGGTAGGTGTCCACTCACAGTGAGTTTGGTCATTATGATGATGAGGATGGCTGTTAACAAATTAAGCTAGACCAAACAGGAGAAATCCCCTTAAAGGAGAAACATTTTAAGTCAATGAGCATTTCTTTTTGGATGAATTGCAGAATATTCTAATGATTTTTTAATAAACCAAATTTTGTCCATTAATTATAGATTTACAGGTTCATGGACAAGTCTCCAGAAAAAGAATTAGAGGCCTCTTACCTCTGTAAACTAAGAAAGTAAATTTTAACAAAAATCACGGAGGAGATTATACCTCATTTGGGAGAGTAAGTGCTTAACATGCATGAGGCACTCAGTTCAGTCCCCATTAACTCCATTTAAAAACATGGTTTTTTAGGAAATGGAAAATTAAAGCAAAAAGATGGAGGAATACAGAATTTTTTAGAGACTCATCTCAGATTTAAGATGGGGAAGAAACCATCCATTTCTCAGAAGAAATCTTGAGGACTATGTAAACTGGATCTGAGATGTCTAGTCCTTTAACATTATTCAAGAATTCATATTACCAAGTCTTAAAATTACCTGATAACGCACAGTGGTGATACTGATCATAACAGCTTCCATCACGGATCGAGCTCCAGCTAGGACTGCTCTGTTCTGACATCTCTGCCCCTCAGGCCTCACCAGGCTGAGAGCACTAAATTCGGTCATTCAAGAGCATCTTTTGTAAGTCCTCCATTTGTGCTTCTGACTCTCCCCTCACCAGCTCCTCTGAGGGAAGCACTGTTATCATCTTTCCCACTCACAGATAAGGCCACTGAGGCACAGAGACTAAACTCGTTCCAGGTCACATTGGCATTAAAGGAATTCTGTATTTCTGCTGTTTGCTTTTGACAAAGGAATCTGAGATATCAATTCAAGGCAGACTGTTAAATAATCAAGTCTGTCAGGTCTTCACCTCAAAGAGCAGATAGTATAAATTCCTGATGTAGGATGAGGCTGCCGCCACAAACTGACTCAGCTTGAAATTAATATCCAAGATGAAGCAGCGGATACACGTAAATATTCACGATTGTCAAGTCTGCTCACGGGTCTGGGCCCTTCACTGCCTGAACGGGGGTGAAATCCCCACCCGTGTCTGGGAGAGATGCACGGTGCTTCCCAGGCTCAAACAGGCTTCACGGGCTATTTCCTCCCACAGACTGGCCTCAACGATTAAAAGCTCTCAAGGTTTTTACACCATGCAAAACAAAAAGACATTTCTGCAGATGGAGCACTTTCTTAGGCTTAAATCTTTTTTTGCCTACACTCACCCAGGGGGAAAAAAGAAACATGACTCTGCAAAGTCTCTGACCCTCACCACTCACAGGAGTAGAACAGCCACAGCAGAAGATGGCTCTTCACATTGCAGGATGAGAACAAAATAAAGATGCCCCAACAACAGGCACTCCCAGACACAGCGCTCAGCAGTCTTCTGCAAACTCACGGTTGTGTAGCACCCATCACCTTCTATTTCCAGAACACTTCATCACCCCTAAAGAATCCGCCTATCACTAGCAGTCACACCCTAATCCCCCTCCAACCAGCCCCTTCCAGCCATCACCTGCTCTCTGCCTCTGCATGTGCCTTTTCTGGGCATTTCAGATCACTGAAATCAACAATATTTGACCGTTTGTGTCTGCTTCCTTTCAATTAACAAGCTGTTATCAAGGCTTGTATATTTTGAAGTGGTATCAGCATCTCTTTCTTTTTTTTTTTTTGAAAACGTTAAAGATTATTAGAAGGTGGTAAGCACTATCAAAAAGAGTAGAGTGGAGCATAAGTGATTGGGTTTCAAAGGGAAAAGTGTGGGTTGAACAGTCAGGGTGGACTTCCAAAAACAGGTGGCCTTTTTCATTTTCCTCTTTTTTTTTTCTTTTTTATTCACTCTTACGTGTGAATAATCTTCCACTACATGGAGATACTACATTCTGTTCATCCATTCAGCAGCTATTTATGGACGAGTTCCAGAAAACTGAGTGTAAGAGTTGACTAGCATGGATGGCATTTAAGCAAAGGGCAAAATGTGCTTTCAAAAAAAAGCCAACAAACAGAGGCACAAGGAAATTCAGTGCGTTTCTGAGCAAAGGGCTTGCTTGCTTCGGCAGGACTACCGTGCAGGACTGTGGCGGATATTGGCAGGAGTCACGGTGTGGGAGAAACATGAGAAGACTCCCCACTGCAAGTAGCTCAGACAATTCTCCTCCCTCATCCTGTATTGTTAGAGCAATGTTTCTAGGTTACTCTTATTTCAAGTAATAGCACTTTAACTGCACATCTGATCATCTCCATCAGACCACCTTTCCTCCAAGCAACAGAAAAGCATTCAATGACCTGAGCAGCTCCAGGACATAATGGTGATGGATTAGGGAGTCCTGCAGCATTCCAGCCTGCAGGCACAAACCCCACATGTGCCCTGGTGATGTCCAGAAAATAAAATGCATGGAAATATCTCACTGTTTTTACACGACATCTGCCCTCAATTTGCCCCAAAATCATGCTCGCAAAGCACTAATCAACCCTCTCAATACAAAAATAAAAAAGCTAAGAAGGCAAATTTAGGCTCTTTCATTGAAAACCAGCAACCATCACTGCCAGTATCTGAGCTGGAATGCTCCTGACTTTGAAAACCTCTGCGCAGTTACTTTCAAGCGTAAAACTCATATTTGTATTCCATGTAGATGATATTGCAGTAGGATTTTTCTTTTCAAAATTTCCACTTGCAACATTAGCACAAGAAAGTTTATGTATAGGCTTTAAAAAATCAATTATCCTCCACTTTCTTAATTTTGAACTAATTATTATTTTATAAATGTGGCTATGCTGCCTATTATAAACCGTTTGATTTCTGAAAACAAGACCTTTATGACCTCACTATTTCAGAGAAAACTTTAACGATTCTTTGAGAGGTGGGGCCTGGGGCGCCCACTATCAGCTCTTTAAATACTGACAAGGATGTGCTATGAAGTAATGCAAAGGCTCTAACTCCACATTAGCTCAGAAAGCAAAGAAACTACACCAAAGACTTCCTTAAATATTTTATATATTTCTATTCTTTTGAATATTAAAGTTCTTAAATGATATGATTTTTTTGAAAAAGACAACAGCTGTATTAAATTTCCTCTCACCAAGAAAGCAATCTTTATGAAGTAAAAAACCCCTATGGAAATCGAAATGACAGGACGTTTCTAGCTAAGTGAACATCCAGATCTGAACACAAACCTAAATCCGATCAGATCTCACTCGAAGGAGCTCTACAAAGTCCTGGGCAACCCTGGAAATTAGCTCTTTTGTTCCAAATGTTGGCTGAGCTAAGATCATCACACTAGGCAGGGAAGGAGAGAAGAGGAAAATCCACCTGGCGGCCTCCATCAGTTTTCTTCCAGCCACAAAATGCCTCTAGGTCGGCCCGCTAACAAGTCCCCCAATAAGGAAAGCCGGCATCCACACTGCCCCTGCCATCCCCAAGTAGCCCCGATGCCCATATCCCAGCCTGTGAATGGTCTTCTAATGATCCCCCAGTTGGTGGCACCCACCCCCTCTTCCCCGCTATACAAACACAGAGAGCCACGGCAGCCTTCCCAAATCACAAATTTGATTACATCAACCCCCACTTCAAACCCTTTAGAGGCTCTCTGTTAGAGTTCTAGCCCCACCCCAGACCCTGCTCGCCCATCCTCACCTAAGTACACAGGTCCCCAGTGACCACAGGTGCCCCTGACCTGCTCCTACTTCCCACTTGCTCCAGTCTCATTTTGACTGTTTCCCAAGGAAGCCTTCCCTCCCTCCAACCTCCACAATTTGTTCCTCTCTTCCTAGAACATTCTAGGCTAAGTCAACTTCTGACAATGCTAAGCTCTCAAGAATCAAATACATTTTGCTTACTAAAGTGGCTACACGCTCTCTCCCCTAGACTCACAGAAGTGCACGTGTAATGTATAAATGAATGACCGGTTGGGTCTCAAAGGGACAGACATACCTGCTCTCGCCCGTCCCGATCCTTCGGTCTGTAGAATATCAGAAGCAAAACCAGAAGTACCTTTCCTGAGGGTCACTTCTGTTGACACCCTTCACTGCCTACTGTGTCAGTTCTAGTAAAACTCAACTTCTTCCAAAGCCCTACATCCCGGACTCTCTCCAGTGTCCTCCCCAGCAGGGGATCCCTCCACCCTGGACTGCACAGGGCACTCTCCCCGGGTGCCCACGCCAAAAGCCTCCAGGCCTCTGCCCGGGCTGCACCTGCGATCTGAGACACATTCTTGACTCCTTCTCCTGGCTGACCCTTACTCTGTCCTCACAACTGAATGTAGAGCCCATTTCTTCCAGGAATTCCTCTCCGATAATGTCCTTTAGGTCTTGTCTGGTCTCTATCTATAGCAGCAGTACATGGTGACCAACTGGGTGTTTGCCCGCTCCTTTGAGACCACGAACACTTGGGAACCACGTGGGAAGGAGTGAGAGATTACAAGACGGTTGAGGGAAGCAAAAAGCAGAAATCACAGTCCAAGTCCCAAATTCAAGGATACTTTCTCAGAAAAAAGTATAAACTATTTCACACGTGTGCAATTTGGCTACTATTTTTGTGGCTTGGGGACAGCAAGAACTTGGTGTTCTAGTCCAAAACCTAGGTTACATGCAAAGAAATGTATATATTCATATCCAAAGGAAACAAGAGCTGCTCAACAACAGTTTGCAGTTAGAACTGAAAGGAACTTTGATAAAGGCAATCTCTCTCTCTCTCTTCTTTCTTTTCTGGAATCATATAATTTTAGAAGTATTTGCGTGACTAACAGACGTCTACAGCCCGTGATTCTGCACTGAAGTATTTGGGGCTGAGGAAGCCCAGATTACATTCACTCTGTAAATGCAATCACACCAACACACTGATAGGTGCCGTGTGGTGAAACTGATGTTCCAAAGCAGGCAACCTTATTCGGTAAGAGAACTCTGAATAGAAAGGAAGAAATGCAATGTCCTATACTGAATTTCATTTGCTATATGGGCCATTAACTGATAGTATATCTTGACTAATGAAACCCAAAAATAAATTGTCAATGTCGGTTTTCTTCATCTGACCATTTTATGCTAACTTCGGATATTAAATCCTCACTCCATATGGAAGCTCAGCCCTATGCTGCAGCACAGTTACACCCCGTGGAAGAAAGCCGACCAAGGGAGAATTGGAGAGTTTCCCTTTAGAAGCTGCGAAGTGTGGTTTTACACCTGTATATCATTTGCAACCACATCATCGACAATGGAGTTAGACGTTACCTCTGTGGGGCGAAAAGCACTGCATGCTTCAGAACCATCAAAGAACGCTGAGCTTTGTGAAACAGTCCTGAGGCACTTAAATCATACTTTTTCTGAAAGGCTCCAAATCTGACCCACTTCACCATTCCAGGTATAACAGGGAAGTACTGGAAACAGTAGAGAGAACATGCCCTTGAAGTCTGACAAGGCTCTGTTTGAATCCTGCTACAGCATTTATCAACCGCTAAACAAACCAATTCCTTAACCCCTCTGAGAAGGCTTCCCAATCCCCAAAAGGGGGCTGTCAGCGCCCACCTGGGAGTCATGGATGTGAATGAAACACGCAAGTAGGGCGGCCGACTGCTACCTGACACGGGGCCTGGCTAGTTTCGCTCCGCTGCCCTTCTGCCCCTTTAAACTTGCACTGATCCCCCTGGTAAGGATCAAGTCCCCGGAACAGACTGCCCGTATCTTCTGTGTATCCCTGGATACATGACTTACACTTAGGAGGCCAGAAAAACAACTGCCTCCTCCCAAGTCACTAACAATATTCTTAAGAGTCTGGGTATTTTTAACTCTATTTTTCAGGGAGACTATTCCAGAACTTTCCAAGCACCATTCTCCAGGTTGGCTCCCCTCCCAGTGCCCATCCTTCTTACCTCAGATCCTCTGTCTGACTGCCTCCTGTTCATGGGAAAGCGAGTCCGGTAGGGTGGGGACTCCCTAGGCCTCCCTCCCTCCCTCACAGGTGACTGTGAATACCTTCTCCCCACTCCAACTCCAGCTTCTGAGGATTCTAACCTTCCGTATCCTGCAGCCTCTGCACCTTCCTAAGACGCACACGTGGCCAAGACTCTCCCTTTGGATTTCTTTCTGGCTGGCCCTGCTGACCCCCAGGCCCCTTAAGGATAAATGGGATTGCTCTGAAAATGACAAACGCCGCTGGCTGACACACCAAAGCTGCATGGTCTGGGCTTTCCTCCAACCGAGGCACAGCCCTCCCCTCCCTCAGCCTCAGTCTGCAGCTCTCGAGATGATCTAATTCACATGCAAGGCTATGAACACCAGCTAAGAATGACGACTCCCAACTTGTATCTCTAATCCAGCTCCTTCACCTGAGCCCCAGTCTCATAGAGCCGAGTGCCTCTTTGAAGTCCTAACTTGGATGAAAAATGGCATCTTAAAAATGCCTCATGTCCACCATTTACTCTGGAATTCGATTCCTGGCAGGTACCTCCCAGACTCCCCATTTTAGTAACAGCCTCAGCACCCACCTAGTTGTCTCAGCTCACATTCAATTTCCACTGTTCCCTCCCCCCGGCCCTGCCCTGGAATCAGTCCTGTTATTTTCGCCAATAAGCTGATCTCAAGTGTGGTTTTGCAGGGACCATGGCCGGAAACACACAAGCTCACAGCATGGTTCACTAACAGTCCGCCGTAGGGTGCTCCCTGGAGGGGGAGGCATCTCCTGCCGCTGGTCACCTCAGAAGGCACTGGATTCTCACACAGGAGGCCCAGGAGAAGGGACTCAAGATTTTCCCGTGGTCTGAGCTTTGAAGGGCCCGAGGTCTGGGGGAGCTCCTAATTAGCAGACACACTTGCCAGTGAGCAGATGAGGATGGGGGAACCCACGCAAGGCTGTTATCACTCCAACTCCTGGGCTCTCGGGAGCCACGGGAAAGACCTGTGTCCAGTGTACAGCCCAGCCATCACAGATCCCAGCCTGCATTTGCCAACCCGGACAGCCTAGACTCCATCTACTTGCGACACTTACTTCTGTTCTGTTCCCCACCCAGAATGTGATGGACTCATTCAGATATTCTGGCCTGTCTCAAGCGAGACAGATTCAGTGAAAAATGAAGTGTCCACATTTGGACCAGAGCATGAAAGGAGAAACAAGGCCTCATGGTCAGCATGATGGTGGTGGCCACACCCTTCCACCGGGTGAGATGAACCATGGTGAGGGTGAGAATCCAGGGTCCTAGGTCGGCCAAATCATCTTCCTTCACGGTTGTCTGGGGTGTTGTAGACTGACTACCACAAACTAACGACACGGCTGTCAGTGGTGGATGTCAGCTGCAACAGAAACGGATTCAACTCTTTACTGCCAACATGGGTTAAAAGTAAAGCCCGAGGCAGGAAGGTCTGCACGGCTGCTGAGGCAAACCACAGACCCAGCTCTGAATGCCCACTGGCTGGAGCAGAGAGGAAGCTACGGCCCTTTTAGCTGTCCCTGTGTCCAACAGATCCAGGTGAGCCAGCTACTTAGGAGAAGGTCATGTTGTCCTGATACCCAGAAAAACCAGCCTCGTAAAGGGAACAAATAGTGTCATGGATTTTAGACCCAATTCTGCCCCTTTATGAAGGCAAAGTAAAGTAAATGGCACGGGGAAGTTGAATGCAAAAAAAAAAAAATTAAAGAACCAAACGGTGACCGCTTCCTCCAACAGCGTCCCCTGCAGCTGTCACCCCCGAGCCGGCCACTTCCTCACCAGTGACCGCCGGCCAGGAAGCGCCGTCACGCACGTCACACAGCGACAGCCAGGAACCGCGTGCTGAGCACGTTTGTGTAAAAGCAGGAATCGAGCAAAATGCTGCAGAGTTTGACCTTACAAGTTTAAATACTCCATGAAAAGAATCCCTGAGCAGCCGACTAAATCAATTCGCATCTTACTTCTTCAAAACAATCAAACAAATTTAATAAGGGCGCATTTGTCACCAAATAAAAGGAGGACCAAACAGGTCCCTCAAAGCAAGGATTTTAACAGGTATCTAACACCAGTGGGTAATGTGCTAACAAAGCAAATATTCCAAAACATTAGAAAATACAAAATGACTAGGATAATACATGGATCAAGACAGATATTAAGATTTTGCTTTTTAAAGCGATGGAGACAGTATGGAGGGCAATCTGGCTATTTCCAATGCAGGGTGTGCACAGCCCACATTTTCAGATGCAACAACATGCTCACTGGGCAGTACAAATGAAAAAGGAATAAAGAAAAAGGAAAAGAGGAACAAGAGAAAATTAGAAACACACAAGAACAAAAATGATTTTGACAGCATGTACAAGAATTTACGTGAGTGTGTGAGGCCAGGGACGAGGGGATGGTGAGACCCACCCTCACCCCCTGCTCCAGGGAAAGCAGGGACCTAAGGGGAGCGGCGCTGCCGGGGGACCCCAACGTGGTCAGCGCCCCTAACCAAAATTCCACCTACAAGCTTCAAGGCAGCTTTTGAGCTACAAATTGTGGTTGCATTTCAGTCTGGACCGTTTTACTCACTTCCACCAAGAGTAGCAGGAGAGAATTAGGCTCTGCTCCTGTACCAAAGAATTGTTTAAATAATTAATGACTGTGGAATACTAAAAGCAACAATGGGGTAAAAGTGACTGGAGGAGAATGTGCTTGACCCGAGCTCACTGGCCGCGTTATCTCACTGACGTTCAGAAGCTGGCTGAGCCCTTATGGTACCAGAACAGACAGACCCAAAAGGAGGGAGGTTTAATGCGCTGCTGTATTTCGATACTGGGAGCCATGCCTGGTACACGAGGTTCTGGGTAAACAATGGGGACAGTGTCAACCACTGTGGGCTAATTACACATCCGGATACTCCGCCAAGTCCCAAGGGCAGACTTCAAAAGACAAAAACAATCTGGCATTCTCTGGTGGGGCTGCAGACTCAGAGACAAGCATTTGTTGAGCAAAAATATCACCAGTGCCTCCTATGACAAAAGAGGAGGCACTGGCGTGGGGGCTGGGGCAGGGCTCCAGGCTTCCACTGCTCACTCACCAGTCTGTCCAGGGGGAGAAGTGGTCCCTGCTTATGTTGCACTGATGCACCTACCTTGACTAATGCCTGGGGCCTCAGCAGGTGTTGACAGGAGAGGTGAACGGAGCCAGACTTGGTGTAGCACGGTGCTGGCAGCTATGCCCTCAGCAGTGCCCAGGCTCCTATACATGCCAGCTCATCTTAAGAAGCAGATGGCGAGTGCGGGCATGTAGATCACAGGGCCCTGAGAGGACAAGTACAGATCATGGCTACAGCATGCCTCTCCCCTTCCTTAAGTCATAGAGGTATGTCTGGGAGGAACAGAAAATTCATCCAGAGCCCGCTACATTATCTCTCGCAGGTGGGACTCGTGTCCCCTGTGCTTCTCACTCACAGGGCTGGTCTAGACATTCTTTTTATCAATTCTCTAGCATCTTCTCCTCCAACTTACCAACAACCAGAGAGTAGGATCTGATCTTAGCTAAGTTCAAGAGTCACAGAGCACTTCCTTCACAGCGGGCCCAGAAACATGTGCCAGGTTCTCCGACCGTCACCTGTGGGACCACCATGAGCCCTCTCCAGACTCAAGGACAGAGGCCGTAGGCCGGGGGAACACAGCTTCCCTCACTCTCCCCAGCAAAGGTTTCCACGTCTCGGAAAAGGCATCTCACCCTCTTCTGCCTGAGGGACAGCACAACAGATACACCGGGAAACAGAGCTGAAGTTGGGGGGGTAGGCAGCCCAGAAGAGCTCGTCTGTACTTCCGAGGCAATGTGGGGCCGTTGACTTAATCATAGGGAAAAAGTGAGAATGAACATTTCCCTGCTCTGTCCCATACACCGTGATACGCCTTTCCCTGCATAAGGAGTTCATTCGGAAGTCCCCGGCGGTGTTTCTGATGTCCTAACTTGGCATGGAGGCTGTCGGGCAAGAAGAGAGGGCCTGAGCAGAATAGGTGCTGGGCCTGGGAGGCAGGAGACACCGGCTCCAGCCCCAGCTCAACCAGCTCCTCGTTCCGCCTCTCGGGGTTCAGCATCTCATCTATAAGCAAAGGGATGAGACTGTCCCAGGACAGGCTGCCCAACAGAAATGAAATGAGAGCCATGTAAATAACGTTTCCCATTTGCCACGTTTAAAATGGTAAACAAAGAAACAAACCAACAAACAAAAAACAAATACTAGAAACTGATTTTAAGAACAGATCTTACTTAATCTACTGTATGTAAAATACTATCATTTTGACATGTAATCAATATAGGAAGTAAAGAGATAGTTTATATACTTTTACTAGACAAGCCTCAGTGTCTGATGTGCATTTGACCTAGAGCACATCTCAGCTCAGTCCAGCCTCCTCCCCAGTGCTCCTAGCATCAGTGGCTTTGGCTACTTTATTGGACAGCAACCCCAGGGGTCCCACCATGGTCATGGCTGTAAAGCGGGAGTAAGTGTCCACACTAACCCTAAAAGGATCTCTCTGAAACAAAGGCGGATTCACTTTGAAATGTCTGTAAACCGGCGGGCTGCATCTCCATCCCCCCTTGGCTACAAGACAGACTTCTTCCTTGCTGATCCCTTTCTGGATGTAGGGAAGCAATCCGGCACAAAGCCAGGGTGGACTGGCCTCCAGGTAAACTTACCTGCTGTCTGTGTCCAGTCCCATGAAGTCCTCCTTCTCAAACGGGATGCAGGGGAGGGGGATCTTGTCCCCAGAATTCTTGGGGCCACCATCCAGCCACTTGGAATTGAGCAAGATGAAGAGTGACTCAGTGAAGTCCTCGATCCTCTTCTCCACCACCCTGCAGTCCTCTAAATTTGAAGGCAACGTCGGTGCGCGGCTGCTCGACTTCCTCCACATGCAGTACAAAGACAAAGAGCTGAGAGTCATTATCAAGGTGCCATACAGCTCCTCTGCACGTGGAGCTTCTCGAAGGCCTTGGCAGAGAGACAGTCGGTAATGGTGACAAGGCCCACGACCTTGCAGTGTTTCTGGAAGACGCTCCACCCATTCTCGGGCACATAGCGGTGCCTGTAGTGGATACAGAGTGTCCACTGGGAGCCACATGGGCTGATATGGCTCACCGAGGTGAGTAGCTGATAGATGCAAAAGAAATTCTCCTCTGAGATGATCTCCATGGTTTGGACTACAACGGGAAGAGTCTGGTGGTCCTCAGCACACTGCACGTAGTCAGGGATGTTCATGTTGCAGGCCCTGCCGAGACAGGAGAGGAGATCGAGGTACATACTCTGCTGTGTGCTATGGGCCCATCTGGGTTGCGGTGACCTGGTGTGTACCAGACAGAAGGCAAGGGAAGCCAAAGCAAATCCGGGGGTACAGTTTGTCCTCATAGTCTGCACATGGCTACTGTAGCTCGGATCACATTACCCAGCTTTTGGTCTAGGCTTCCTGCCTCTGCAGAGAAAGGTCATTTCTTATTTTCTATTTCCAAGCACCTAGCAAGGCCCTGATGCAAAGTCACTGCTCAAAAATGCTGAATAAAGAAATGAACAAAGGAAATGCTTCCCCAACCCCCTTCAGCAGAATATAAAGAGAAGGACCACAGTAGGATCAAAAGATCTGGATTCCTATTCAATTTATTTGAACCCCTTAGCTTCATAGTAATGGATAAGAAAACTTGCCTTGGGGTAGAGGGTACTGTTCATTGGTGGAGCACATGCTTAGCATGTACGAGGTCCTGGGTTCAAACCCCAGTACCTCATTTTAAAAAATCAAACAAATAAATACACCTAATTTCCCTCCTGAAAAAGTATTTTTTAATTCAAAAGTCAAAAAACACCTTGCAATTGACACAACATTGTAAACTTGACTATACATCAATTAAAAAAAATCCTTGCCTTGCAAGAATATATCTGGATTACGGATGTTTGCAAATGTAAAATGCCTAGGGTACCACCTGCATAAAAAGTTGTGACTGTACAATTGTACTATCCCCCATTTATGAGCTATTCTTCCTTTGGGGGAGTTATAACCTCTCAGAGCTAATTTTCTCAGTTTAAAAAATATAAATATTTCCTGGTTCTCAGTACTGCTGAAGAATCAGATAACCCTAAGAAAGCAACTGACCCACAGAATTTACTCAATAAATGTTTCTTGAATGAATGAATAAACAAGCAAAGTGAATGCTGCTCCCTGCCAAAGACCATCATAATGATACTTCCTGGGAATCCCAAGCCCACGTTCACCAGACTCTGCACTAACAATGTGGGTGACCTGGGCAGGCCTGTGTGCTTCTCTAAGCCCCAATTTAATCGTGGATAGAAATGAGGGCAATAACACAAACCTCAAATTGTTAGTGAGTCAGTAATGAATTGTACCCCAATATTGCAAGATGGAACCATTAAGGAAAACTGGGCAAAGAGTCCATAGGCTCTCTCCATATTATCTCTTACTACCACATGGGAATCTACATTACATCTCAAAATAAAAAGTCTAATTTTTTAAAGAGGTTTTCGAGGTTAGGTGAGCTCACTGTCTCAAATAAGGAACACACAGTACAAATAGGACAATGCCCAGCCCATGAGATACACTCAGTTAACATTCCCACTGAGCCCACTAGTCCCTCCAACTTCTAATGGTGTCCACTTCCAAGAGCCCATGTGACCATCCTTGTTCTAATTTTCTATTTGTAATTTTTTTCTTTTCATTAAATAGAAACACCCAATTCCATAGAATTCTTACCAGATATCATGATGGCAGCCCTTCAAAACCTGACCACAGAGACCATGATGGCAGCCCTTCTTGGTGAAACAATAAAATGAATAGCCATTTTCACAAGACCTCTGAGTAAATCTACTAGGGAACTTCATCCTGGACTGAGGAAGAGGACTGGGGAGGAGGGGGCATTCAGGGGCACAGAGAATCATGGGCCACCTGTCCCACGATGGACTTTAGACTCACCCTCACCCTTCAGGAACTACTAAATACACACAGACAGAGTGCTATGGACAAGATTTTTTTTTTTAAACAAATCCCTGAATCCCTAGCAGGTCTTGTTTCTACCCATACACAAATGGCTTATTTGCATAATGTTTCACAAAAGCCTTAAAATATTATCACCCCAACTTGACACATCAAGAAACTGAGGTAGAGTAGTTTATCACATTCTACAAGATTAGAGAGAGGCCACGTCAGACACCGTATTTAAATCCAAGCCCCTGCTCCAGTGCTCACACTAGAAAGTGTGACATACTGCCCCTTTCCTGCCCTCTCCCTGCAATCAATCTCTGAAGAGTCTTTTCTGTGTCACCTGGAATCACAATCACATTCATTTTCCACAAAGAGCTATGTCACTCCTTGGAGGACTTTTCAAAATCTAAAGGGTTGGTTTGAGAGGAGAGATTTGCATTTTCTGTTTCTCAAAGGAAACATGGCTTTAAAAGAAACTGAAAAGTAGTTATCTAGTCTAAGCCCTCATTGTGCAGAGAAAGAACCGGAGGCTCAGAAGAGATGAGGAAAGGGCCTTATTAACAAATATTGCCTCAGCGCAGCACCAAGCCAGACCTGGCACTTCTAGGGGAGGATCTGGAAGGCCCAGGAGAATGAGTGTTAGAAAACAGAAAGAGAAGAAGCATACAAGGCCCCGTCTCTTCACCACCATAACATGAATTTCCACCAAATTACCCAGAATGGGTGCAGCCAATATTAAGTTTGTCAGAAGAGGTTATAGAATTCTCAACCATAGTGGAAATTCCAACATTTACTGTGCTTTTTTCCCAGTTCAATCATCAATTCAGTGGGCATTCTGTACCAGGGACTACACGAGGCCTGGGATTCTCCCAAATACAGATCTCTATTACCACGTGTGCAAACCACATTAAGGCCACCAGAAGAAAAGCGCCCACAGATAAGATGGAATTACTGAAACTGAAAGCAGCCAAAGAGCATATATTACTAGGAAAAACGGTGCTCCTAGTAATGGACTCATGGACATAGAAAGCAAACTGTGTTTAGCAGGCAGGAAAGGGGGGATTAACAGATACAAATTAGTAAATATAAAATAAATGACAAGGACCTGCTACATAACACAGGGAACTATATTCAATTTCTTGTAGTGATTTATACTAAAAACAATCTAAAACATATATATATACATATGCATATGTTTATAACTGAATCTCTGATGTACACTTGAAACTAACATTGTAAATTGAATACACTTAAATAAAAAATAATTTTAAAAAATAAGTAAAAATAAATGCAATGCCATTAAGAAAAAATAAAAGAACTCTCTAATCCCCTTAACTGTAGGTGGTCGAGAAATCTAGCTGCAAACACCAAGTCCACTGGATCACTCCAGCACTGGCTGTCACTCTTTCTGACCATCAGAGAGTCACTTGCTTCACTGAGGTTACTTTTCTCTTCTGTGAAAGGCTACAGTTGCAACTAACGATGTATAGAATCTCATCATTCACAAGCCCAAAAATTAGTGAGGACTTCACATGGGCCAGGCTCTGGTCAGATGAAAAGATAGGGTCCCAGATATATTCATGGGTAGAAGAAGTTTATGCCATAAAGGTATAAATTCTTCCTGTTTTGATAGACAGATTCATTTCAATTCTGGTTAGAATTCCTACCAGATTTTTCTTGGAATGTAACAAGTGAATTTATGGTCAAGATTAGCCAAGAAATTTCTTTAGAACCACCACTGGGGAGGGGTGGATAGGTCATTCATTTCCACTGCTCTTTCTGAAGTGATAAAAACGTTCTGGAATAATAATGGTTGCACAACTGTGAATATGCTAAAAGCTGCTGAATTTTACCATTTAAATGGATGGAATTCATGGTGTGTGAACTATATCACAATAACGCTGTTATATGAAAAAATATTTCTTGACAAATATTTTTCTTTTTATACCACTAGTCTGTCCCACAATTTAAGAAAAACAAAAAACCAATACAAACCAAACTGTGCCAGGAGTTCTTTAGGACTGCAATATCCCTGGGTCTCCAAGGCCTCTGGTGATGCTGTTCCTGTTAACACACACTAGCTGGGCTGGGCTAGTTAGGGACTGTAACTGTCTTTTTAAAATCGACGGTCACACGTTTCACCCTTGGAGAGGGAAGGAAGGAGGATATCACAGCTTCATGCCTTCAGCTCATTTTTAACAGAACCAAGCCCTGCTTTCACCACTGTTAATCCCTCTCACTATAAAAACACGTGACATCAACAAGCACCGCCATCATAACACCTGAAAGTGTTCAAGGTACTTACCTGCGGCAGAAACACTGAGGGAGGAGACAGAAGCTTGCTCAGCACTGATGCTCCCTTTTCCCGACTCCACCAGGTGAAGCTGGGCGCTACAGCCAGAGGCCCTCAGCCCCGGGAGCAGCACACACGCCACTGAGCTGGTCCTGAGGGAGGGTGAAAGGGAAAGGAGGGCAGCCCTAGGGGGGAGGGAAAGGGGGGTGCGGGCTGCAGCCCCGCTCGGAGGCCAGCCCCAGCACCAGCATAAGCCGCCCGCTCCCGTCCAGGTCCGCAGACCACGCCCACCCGGGAAACAGCCCGCCCATTGGTGGGGACGGGCAGGCGGCCGAGGAGAGGAAGCCCGGGAGGAGAGGACTCGCGGGCGGGAGAGGGGAAGGGGACGCCAGCCGTGGACTGAGGGGATCCCGGCTGCGTGAGAGGTGGCAGGCACACACCTGGACCTGGACAGCTGTGGCCGGGGCGCCGGGGCAGGTGGTGCTGTCAGAAGGGTCTGGCCAGAGAAATTCAGCTGAACAGGGTCTGACTGGCGCTCTTGGGGGCTGTGAAAGGCGGATCACCCTCCCGAAGCCGCCTGAACCCTTTCCCGGGAGCCCCCCACCTTGCACTTCCACAGCCAGAAGCCCCGGCCCCAGGCAGGAACCAAAGGCCTAACGGGCGACAGAGTTGAGAAGCATTTGGGGCCAATCCCCGGCTTGGACATGGAGCTTCGAACCAGCGGACCACCAGGCACCGACAGCGCATGCGCAGGAGGGACATGGATCCTCTGGATTCTGCGAGAGAAGGTGGGACAGCGAGGGAGGGAGAAGATGGGAGCGGGTGGAGAAGAGGGGAAAAGTGGAGGGATACAGATGGACAGGAAGAGCAGAGAAGGGATGGGTCTGGATAGGGGAGTGTCGTAGCGGAGTTGGAGAGAAAAAGCTTTACCTCTAGGGCACCCTGAGATGGCAGACCTACCTCTGTACCCTTCTGTAACCGTTCAAGTCTCGCAGCTCATGTTTTACCTCCCTGATCCAGCCCTCCATCAGATGCTTCTGCAGAAACACTACGGGGATCACACCCGTTGCCCCCATGCGGAGCTGGGTTTTCTGTTGCTCTGAGAACCAAGCACCCGCAGGTGTTGTCGCTCAGAACTTCCTTGGGAAGAGCACATATTCCCCTTTTACACGCTGGGAAACAGGCAGGAAGGATCACTGCCTTAGCTCCACTGTCCCAGGTGTTGGGCTGGGGGGAGTGGTGTGGTACAAGATCAGAGCCCCAGACAGAGCAGACTGCCTGAGTGTTGGTGCATAGTCCCCATCCCTCCTGGGTAAACCATACCCCACCCTAGTGGAAACATCAAGGGCTCACAGTGGTTTCCTGGGGGTGGGAGAGCTGTCCTCATGTGAAGGAAAAGTCCAGCTGGGCTAACAAGCTAAGTCACAAATCTAAGTGTGATAAGTGTCGGTTTACTGATCTAAGTTCTGCTGGGCTATCTCGTAAATCTGAAGTTTAGTGTCAGTTTATTGGGCTAACAACCTAACTCGTAATTCCAAGCTCAACAAGTGTCAGTAACGTGATCTATTACAAATTGATAAGCTCCAGTGTACTGATTCCTTGCTTTTTGTTCTTTAAGTCTTATTGGCTAATATCCCCTTACTTGTATTGAAGTATTTAAAACCTCATGTGCACGTCTTGGAGGTGCTCAGAACTTCGGAGCAGAAGCCCCTCTGAGCCCGCCGGCATAATAATTCTGAGTACTCCAGCACTCCGATTGGTGCTTGTTTCTTGGCTGGCCTGTTTCCATAACACTCAGCTCCAGTGCCCAGCTTTCTAGGTAGATAGGAGTGTTACCAAGTCCAAATTCATTCTCCTCAGTGCAGGACAGGCCAATAAGTTTGGAAACCAGATGTTGGGGCTTGGAATAGCAAGTTTCTGTAGACCTAGTTGGCAAACTAATGTTCTGGAAAACCATCTCCCCAAGTCACAATTCAGGCTCCTTTCCTACGCGCTTGGTTGTTGCAAACTTCTTAGTGTAGGAATTCCTTCTTGTTAGAATCATTTGTTCTTACAGCTATCTGCGTGGGTCAGATCCCTGTAAATCTCCAACAAAACAAACGTTATTTTCTATTCTGCAATTTGCTATCTTTTAATGAATGAAAAAGTGTTAAATATCCTTAAAGGTCAGAGCTTCAGAATAAGCTCTCCTGTGTATTTCAGGCTCTAGGCAACAATTTTTTACAAGCAAGATGAAGCCTAGGAGACAGAGCATAGGGTTAAATTCAAAGGAACAGATCTAATATGGAGTCAGATTTGTTCTGTTCTATTACCCGGGCAGAAGCCACTTGAGGATTTAAATCTCTTTAAGTTAAAAATAACTAAAATTTTAAAGGAATTTACATACATAGGTGGGAATGTGCAAAGCATATCTGGAAAAGCAACCAAAAGATAGTAAACAGTGGCATCTCCAGACAGGGCTGAAAGAACAGAGGATGAGGGAAAACTTCTTTCACTTGTGTATTTTTGTGCTCTGTCTGAGTTTTTTTTTAACCATTTGCTTGCATTTCTTTTTCAGTTAAAATAATGTGTAATGGAGCAAAGGAGTAACTAGCTTAGCAAATACAGCAGCCATGGAATCACTAAGTCATCACTTTTGATTTAAGCCAGAAAGCATTTATTGACTCTCTCCAGTGTGCTCAGTCCTGTTTTAAGACTTCTTTTATATTATTATTATTATTATAATACTATTATTATTTCTAGTACTATTACTATTACTATTATTACTATTATTTTATGAAATAATAACATGGTATACCTCACCCCTGCCCATGGCTGGTGGAAAACCAACTGAGTTTTTCTTGAGCTGTTTTCCAAGGAGTAGAGATGAGTTTATAAACAGAACACATCTTCAGGGCAAAACAGGCAGTGTGCATTACCAGCAGGCCAGACAGCAATGAAGGGTTTTCAATAGAGGCGCCCAGAAGCTGAGAGAGAAAGCCTCCAGGACACTACAAAAAGCTGCCCAAACTGCCATCTCCATGGTACTACTGAAATAGGAAAGAACAAATCTGACTCCATATTTGATCTGTTTCTTTGACTTTAACAAAGCCAAGTTAATATGCTCCGGTCTTTTCATGGGTTATGATGTCACAGAGGAAACGGACAGGTCAACAAGGAACCACTCTGCCGTGATCACGGAGCCGGGGAAAGGGACGGGCTGCAAGATGTATGAAGCAGCCGCAACTGTGCCCGTGCTTCTAGGCAGGTATCCAAAATCGCCTCGACAAGGTGTCAAACATTTGTGCCCATGTCCTCATCAACAGACATGTATTAAAGACAAATGGAAACATATAAAAGGCCAATACCCTTGCTGGGTACACCGTCCAAAGAACAAAGTCTCAGTTTGACAACTGGCCATCTCGGTTCCATGGGATTCATTCTTGGAGAACCTTAAAAACCACTCTTCTGTCCTCAAGAATTGCTGCATATTTGTCCTATCTTTGGCTCAGGGATGCAGCACGTTCAAGTGAACTTTAATGTCTGCACAGATTTGACTGTCTTTCTCCAGGTTCATTTGTCCATTCCAATGAGGCCTGAGCTAAGTCCATCCTCTGTAAGATCTAGTCCCTCCAGTGACAGCTCATTGAGCCTGCAATTAAAAGCCAAGTGAACAAGACTGTCCTCAGCTAAAAATTTCACCCACCCTTCACTGTTTTCTTAATCTCCTCTCCTGGCTAAGTGCAACAGACTAACACCTCCCTCCACCAAGATTACCAACTATGTCATTTTGTCTCCCCAAAGAGAAAGTAAGGTCCATAATAGAGGAGACAACTACATAGTCACCTCTGAATTCGTAGCATATAGAAATGTTAATAAATAAAACTATGATCATGGCTTCTTTCCTTTAAAACCTTTCTGGTTATTTGAATGAGACCTTGGAAGGGAGGTGTTTGCTGTCCAGTATCTTGATCCACAAGACTCTGGAGGCCTTTTTCAGAATGGCTGTTCACTGATTCATTCAAAACACAACTTATCAATCAAGGAGTAGCTGTGCTTTTCTGCCAGGTGTTTGTGGTCACTCTCATGCCAGAACAACTTTAAACTATATCCTTACTTTGGATTTGTTATTTTTCCCCTCTTCCAACAAAATTGACTTTCCTTATTTTCTTGCCTTGAGGAATTTTTTTTTTCCTATTTCACCCTTTAGTAAACCAAGATCCTCAGGATGGGCTTGGCCCATAATATGATCCCCCATCCAACTCCTAGTGTCAGAGGCCTGGGGCTCACATCCTGCCCTCCTGTCAAGGCAACTGAAAATCAGTTCAGGATCGAACCAGCACCCCAGGGATTCTAAGGCTCGCATATCTCCCAGAAACCCTGCTTTCTCATTTGTCTTGGCTTCTGAGAATTTCCCCTCACTTTCTTGACAATTTGTTGTGCAGCTTGAAAGATGAGGAAGGAAGGTTTTATTTCTTAATCAGCATTTTAAGGAACTTGTGTAATGAAAGTTTTCACGAGTTTCTAGAACCCTCCATTGCCGAGAAAGAAAACACACTAGACATTTTCTAAATTTAGCTCCCATGTGCATTTTTTCTTTGTTTTTGTTTTCTTAACTGTTAACAGACATTTTTTAATTAAAAAAAAATAAGGCCCCAAAAAGGATAGAACACTGAAGGGGCAATCAAAATTAAAGGGCAAAGACAGAAAAATGATAACTACTCTACAAAGTTAATATAATACATACACTATGTATCAGATCAGCAATTCTCAGTAACAGCTAATTGAAACATGACCATGAGGTAAAATTTCTCTCCTGTCAGGACATGGCCAACAGAAAATACAATTAAACCAACAAACTAATATCCTAAGTCTGGCGAGGTACAGAAGTCTACAAGCTAAATGTGTCTTCTTCTGGAAAAGAGGAAGACACACCAGCTCTTTTCTGTGGAGCCTGAGCCCACGGGAGGACGGTGAAGTGAGCTCTGTAAGTACCCAATTAGCAAACTGAGTGATGAATAAATAGACGTGAGCTTTGATGACAGAGGTGATACTACTATTCATTTGTCCTGTAAAGTATGACTTCCGTTCAGTGATCAATACTTCGGTGTCCTCAGGAGTTGACATTATTCGAAAATGCACAGCCTTGGCCCAGACCTCCTCTTTCAGCTCGTGACACTGCACTTAGATGTCACAAGGGCACCTCCAACTCCACCTGCAAAGAGCTGACTTCACGGTGCTCCTCCAATAGCCGTCCTGCCCAGGACCTCTGGTCCGGGGCTAAGTTCTCCGTGCCTCTCCCAACTCAGACCCATCACTCACAGATGTGAATGGACCCCTCCTTCAGGGCCCAGATATCCTCAGACACCGAGTCTCACCACCCACACCTGACCTACCAGATACTCACTGGCACTCACTCAGCACTGACTCTGTGCTGGGACCATGCTGCACACTGCAAACGTTATCTCACTGGATCTCCACAACAGTCCTGGGAATTGGGTACATCACTGCTTCAATTGATTAGATAAATTCTTTCACTTCCTTGAGTGCGTCATTCAAACTGACACGGCTACTGAGCCACAAGCCTGGGCCTGAAAACAACTTGAAAATTGAACACTGCTACACCTCGCAGCCACCCTACTCTGACTCATCACATCACCTCCTGCCAAGCCTTCTAAATGTTTCCAAGCATTCTACAAGACAAAAGTGAACTACGAGAGCACCCCACTCTCCAACATAAAATCTGTCAATGATGGTCCACTGCCCTTAGGAGAAAGCCCCACCGGGCCTGAGCACAGCCCAACGGCCCAGCATCCGCGTTCCCTGCGCGGCCGCGCCGCCTCACCCAGTACGCAGCTCTACACGTGCCTTCTCTAGGACAGGGATGCTGACTCCGCACAACCCAGGGCTTGTCTCACTTGAACAATGATCACCTTCTTCAGTGTTCATCTTCTTCTTTGCTGACCCTCAGAAAAATGTTTTCTCATGATGAATCAATATCTTTTTCCTTATAACTTCCCATCATTGATAATGAGCTCCCCCAAAAGAGAGAAGACCTAATTGTCTGTCTCCTTATCTGTAAAGTGAGATTAACAAGGAAATATGTGAGGTTTTATGAGAAATAATATTCATGTGAGGCTGAGGGACAATTCCATCATACAATAAGCACTCAATATGTGCTTAATTAATATTAATAAGATTATATTGCATTCCAGCAACCTTCAATCAATTTTTAATGACTTTGTCCAACAGACTACTGACAAACTGTTGGACGAACCACTTTGAGCAGATCAACACAAGCGTACTGGGATAGGTAAGCGCTGACTCCAGTTGCAGCTGCAGCCACCCAGCACTATGGGGTAGGGGCAGTTTGCTCAAGCTCTTACATGTTGCTTGAGCATTTAGTTGTCGTTATTGATTAAAGACAGGTGTTCTTTAGTCAAAGCCCCTGAAACATAAATCTTCAAAGATTGATGCAAATTAGGTTTCAAGAACAACACTCTCACTAGAAATTATTTGAAAATCGTAGTCTTAGCTACTCCGCACATCAAAAGGGCATGTTCTTAATGTATCTGACTAAATACACCGAAAGGGTTGTTTAAAAGAAATTACGATGAAGCCATCCTGAATAAGCTCCAGTATCATCTGCACAAAGCCCCACCCAAGGGTCTCATTTCACATTTCCACATAGGTGTTCAGGTAGCTTAACTTGGGTCTTGGTTTCTTATAACACGGGGTGGGGAATTGTTGTGGATAGATTTAAGTAGCAAATATATAACTAGGGTAATTGCTGTTAAGGAATTCTAGAAATAAGAAGATTGATATATAGTCCCACCCATAAGAAACTCAGCATTTCCAATTACAGCAGCATTAAAAATAAAATGAGAGATACATTTAACAAAAATTTACGAGATTTGTACATTGAACTTTTTGAAGTATCACCAAAATAAATTTTAAAAGATCTACATATATGGAAGACATCCCATTTCCATGGAATGATAGACAGTATTATTAAAAATATTAAGACTCCTCAAAATGATCTACATATACAGTGGAATCCCTATCAAAATTCCAGCTGACTTCTTTGCAAAAATTGAAAAACTGATCCCAAAATTAATATGGACGTGCAAGGGGCCCAGGATAGCCAAAACAACCTTGCAAAAGAAGAGTAAAGTTGGAGGACTCACTTTAAAAGGTACTAAAATGCTACAGTAATAAGTCAGTATGTTGCTGGCATAAGTTTGGATAAATAAATCTATGAGACACAATAAAAACCCACGGGGAAAATCTTACATTTACAGACAGTTTTCCACTAGGGGGCCAAAAACACCCCATTGAAAGAATAGTCTATTCAACAAATTGTGCAGGGACAGCTGGGTGTCTGCAGGCAAAAGAATCAATCTGGAATCTGAACACCCATATTTTATATAACAAATAAAAATTAAAACAAAGTAGATCACAGACAGAAATGTAAAAATTAAACCTATAAACTTTCTAAAAAAGACACAGTATAAATCTTTGTGGTCCTAGGATAGGCTTTGGTTTCCTGGATACAATACAAAGAGCACAAGTGATAGAAGAAAAAAGCAGATAAACTGGACTTCATCAAAATTAAAACCCTTTTCTTACAAAGGACATCATCAAGAAAGTGAAATGACAGGGGAAATGGGTATCTCAAGTCAGAGAGTGCTTGCTTAGCAAGAAAAATAAAATAAATCAGTACATCTAACTACCTCCCCTGTAAAGAAATTGTTTTAATGTTTAAAAAAATATAGTGAAAGACAATGTGCAGAATAGAAGAACAATTTTGCAAAACATGTATCTAATTAGAGAGTAGCATCCAGGATATATAACGAATTCTTACAACTGAACAATACAATAAAACAGACCCAATTTTTAAATTTACCACGAATTTAGATACATATACAAATGGCCAATAAGCATATGAAAAGATGCTCAACATCACTAGACAAATCAAAATCAAAATGAGATCTCATTTTACACCCACTAGGATGGTTATTACCAAATCACGGACAATAACAAATGTCATTCAGGAGGCAGAGAAACCTCATATGCGGCCAGGGGAAAGGGACAATTGTGCAACTTCTTTGGAGAAGCCTGGTATTTCCTCAAAAGCTTAGAGTTATACGGCTCAGCAATTCCACTCCTATATGTAGAGTCATCCCTCAATACCCTTGGGGGGTTGGTTTCAGGAACCCCACACCCTGGATACCATAATCCAAGGATGTTCGAGTCCCTTTACAATCAGCCATCTGGATCCATGTAGTGGAAACTACAGATATGGAGGGCCAACTGTACAGCCAACAGAATGAAAACATATTCTCATAAAAATTTCACATCAATATTCATAGCAGTATCATTCAGAGTAGCCAAAAGTTACTAACAATATCCATCCATCAATGAACGGATAAACACATTTACCAAGAATAGGCCCACAAACTTTTGGTCATTGAAACTTTGACAAAGGAGGTGAGAACATACAATGGAGTAAAGACAGCCTCTTCAGCAAATGGTGCAGGGAAAACTGCACAGCTGCATGTAAATCAATGAAGATAGACTACTCCCTCACAGCATACACAAATATGAATTCAAAATGTGTTAAAGAATTAAACATATAGACAAGACACTATAAACCTCTTAGAAGCAACCAAAGGCAAAACATGTGACATACATCTCAGCAATGTTTTCCTAGAGCAGTCTACTCAAGCAATAGAAAAACAACCAAAAATATACAAGAGGGATCTAATTAAACTTACAAACTTTTGCACAGCTAAGGAAACAGTAAGCAAAACAAAAAGACAACCAACATATGGAATGGGAGAAAATATTTGCAATAAATGAAACTGCTAGGGGCTTAATTCCCAGAATATGTAAACAGCTTTTACACTTAATAGAAAGAAAAACAAACAATTCAATTCAAAAATTGGCAGAAGTCCTAAAGAAACATTTCTCCAATGAAGACGCACAAATGGCCAGTAGGCACATGAAAAAATGTTCAATATCATTATCAGAGAAATGCAAATCAAAACTGCAATCAAATATCACCTCTCACCAGTCAGAATAGCCATCATTGAGAAGTTCACAGACAATAAATACTGGAGAGGCTGCGGAGAATTGGGAACCCTCCTACACTGTGGTGGGAATGCAGTTTGGTGGAGCCATTGTGGAAAAATGTATAGAGGTTCATCAAAAGACAAAATCTTGACCTCCCAGATGACCCAGCAATCCCACTCCTGGGCATATATCCAGAAGGAACCCTAATTAAAAAAGACACCTACACCCCAATGTTCACAGCAGCACTATTTACAATAGCAAGACATGGAAACAACCGAAATGTCCACTAACAGATGGCTGGATAAAGAGGTTGTAGCATATTTGTCCAATAGACTACTATTCAGCCATAAAATAATAATAAAATAATGCCATTTGCAGCAACATCAATGGACATGGAGAATGTCATTCTAAGTGAAGTAAGCCAGAAAGAGAAAGGAAAATACCACATGAGATTGCTGACATGTGGAATCTAAAAAAAAAAAAAGAAAGGAACAAAAAAATAAACTTATCTACAGAACAGAAACAGACACAGAGTCACAGAAAACAAACTGTGGTTACCAGAGGGGGGAGGGTGGGGGAAGGAATAAATTGGGAGTTCAAGATTTGCAGTTACTGAGTATGTAAAGAATAAACAGCAAGTTTATACTGTATAGCACAGGAGAATATATTTAATATCTTATAGTAACTTATGTTTAAAAACAGTATGAAAATGAATGCAGGTATGTTCCTTTTTAACTGAAGTCTTGTGCTGTAGACAAGAAACTGACACAACATTATAAACTGACTAGACTTCAATGAAAATATTTTTAAATAAACTAAAACCAAAGAAAATGGAAAAGGATATTATCAAACAAAAAGAATAAAGTACTGATTCAGGCTACAATATGGAAGAACATTGAAATTTTATGCTAAAATAAGCCAGACACAGAAAGCCAAATAGTGCCCTATAAGGTGAACTGTATCTAAGCGTTTATTGTACTACTGTAAATTTTCCAGAGGTTTGAAATCTATCAATATCAAAATAAAATGTATTATGCATTAAAAACGCTTCCTCACAGGAGGGCTTTAATTATTAAATGCAGAAACGCATATAAAGCTCTTGGAAAAACAATTTGCACGTCCACACACAGTCACTGCTGTCACTGCCACTCAGAGGGTGGTGCCAGCGCTGATGAGAGCTGCCTCCACTCGCTCCCCTGCAGAAAGGAGTGAAGGCCTGAGCTCTGACAGGCAGGGTGAGTGTGAACCTGAGTCATACACAGCCACGTTCCACACTCTGCGTTACCCAACTTTCTTATACAAACTGCAACATGTAATGTAAACACGCTAGAGGGATGTATCTTACAACACAGGGAATACAGACAATGTTTTACAGTAACTATAAATGGAGCATCTATTGTACACCTGAAACTAATATCATATTTTAAATCACCTATATTTTTATGAAAAATTAAAAAATATTTTTAAAATGCTATCACTTTAATATTCAATTCGGTTTTTAAGTTACTACTAAACAGCTCAGAATGTATAAAAGCATTTAATTGTGCTGTTTGCTTACATATTTATTTACATTCAGCCTCTTGCTAAAAGAGAATTTAAACAATTCTGTTAAACACAGCTTAACAACCATAACAACAAAAATGCAAAACGGAGAGTGAAGAGAAAATGGAGATTCAATACTTAAATGAAACCACGGGGAGATAAACTCATAAAAATGGATTCCATGAAGTCAGGGCAAGTGTTAAAGGCCGACTACAAATTCAGCTGTAAGATTCTTGGCAGCTAAAGCAAAAAGAAAATGATGAAGGGGCCGGTGGTAGAGCATGTGCTTAGCGTGCACGGGGTCCTGGGTTCAAGCCCCAGGGCCTCCACTAACAGATAAATACATCTAATTACCTCCCCCCCAAAAGAACCCCAAAGAAAAGATAAAGATAAATTTCTTTCCCAAAGAACCCTGATATTAAATTTGGGTTAAATACTTAAAAAAAGATAAAAAGAAAAATAAAAAATATAAGTGACACTGTGAAGGAAAACCCCAGCTGGGCTAACAAGCTAAGTCACAAATTTAAGTGTGATAAGTGTCGGTTTACTGATCTAAGTTTTGCTGAGCTACCTGGTAAACCTGAAGTTTAGTGTCAGTTTAATGGGCTAATAAGCTAACACGTAAATCCAAGGACAACAATTGTCAGTAACGGGATCTGTTCCAAATTGATAAGCTTCAGTGTACTGATTCCTTGCTTTTTGTTGTTTGAGCCTTATTGGCTAATAGCCCCATACTTGTAATTAACCCTATAAAACCTCATGTGCACGTCTTGGAGGTGCTCAGAGCTTTGGAAATGAAGCCCCTCTGAGCGTGCCAGCGAAATAAATCTCAGTACTACAACCTTGTGAGTTATACTTGTTTCTTGGCTTGCCTGTTGTTTCTATAACAACACAAGCGATAATGCCCGTGAGATAAATCTGCGGAGGTTGCTGTCAGGTCCCCATGTCTCACGTAGGAAAATCTGAAACATTTTTCTTACCATTCAGGGTCATCATAAGCCCACCTCACACCTCCCACCTTTAAATGCAGGAGCACAGGTAGGGCCCGATCTTTGCTGTCTCTGTGTCATCACAGTGAGACAGGATGGAAGGGGGAAGAGCACAGCCATTCAAGGAAGGCCACAGCAATTAACATCAAAATGTTAAAGGATTCAAACCCCAATAGGCCTTGAGGCTCAGGATGAAGAGATTTAACTTCTAGCAGATCTTGAGCTTCAGTAAACATCCATTGTAATAGTAACTTGGTGAATAACATGCCCCAGGCAACATGGCAGTCCCAATGCTAGCCACAAAAGGTCAAAGGGTGGGAAATGGCCAACTCCCTGGGAATCCTAGCCCCTTGCCCTAAGGCTGGTCCTTCTACTTATTAGCATATGAAACCACCAAGCCCAAGAAAACAAGCAACACAGCGCCACCTCGCGGTCACCACTCTCTCTCCCTCTTTGGGGAAGGCCCACAATGTGTGGAGTGTGTACCTACTTCTAATATGAGCATCAAACCCCCACACCTCGTGAAGTTTCTCTTGCCTATCAATGTATCTCTCTGAATAAATCTACCTTTACTCAACACTGGCTTGCTCTTGAATTCTTTACTGCATGAAGTTAAGGAACAAAATCTGGTGGGGCACATCCCAGGGGCTCAATGAAAGCCTGGGACACAGCCCTTCTCATGCCCAACGTTTTTTATTCTTGTATCAACAGGACTGGGCTGTGAAGGGAGGTCTGAGGCCACAGCTAAGGGACAGAAGAAGCCTCCAGGGCTCCAATTGGTGGGCAGCCTCTCCCCCAGCATGGGTCTTGGGGTCTGCCCGGTTCTCTGTGTTTCTCTGTTGTGCTAACTCCCCAGACATACAGTGTACTCCTAGGCTTGTCCCCACAAAACCCTTCTCTCCAAAATACAAGCACATCATGTCACAATCCTCTTGTTCAACAAGGAAATGTTCAGCCCACTTTTTTTCCTCCCCAATGAAGTACCCAACTGTCCTCGCTCCCATCACACCACTATTTTCTTTGTGAGAACTCTGCACTCGCCACACCCCATCCTGAACACAGGTGCCTTACTGGCTGTGATTGAGATGTTTCTTTCTCACACAGCAAGCGTCCTTTCACTTTCCCCTTGTTACCTTAAAAAAGCATTTCCTGAGTCACTCACCCCTCTGATTCTGAACTAACAAAGTGCTGAGTTTGCAGTCACTATATGCATACATCCCAGTTTTGGCTAGGTTTCCATCACAAGATCTTCATTAAGGAGCTGCATCAAGAAGTTTAAAGAGGCTATTCTTACATCTGAGTGGAGGAGCCTGCAAAAAAGTTGAATGGCTTTGAAGAGAGAGTTAACCAGGGACAAAGAATTTGCAGGTCCTAGTCAAAAGTGTCATGAGGCAAAATGTTCTCCCAAGACTCAGTGTGGCTTATGAACACGGAGTCGGCGGGGAGGAGGTGACAGGCAGTGAGTATGGTGAGTGATACAGGTTACGCTCCCCCAGCTGGGGAAGAAAAGGTTTTTTCCAGTTTTCCAAACAATTTCTTACTACCTTTTTCTATTATTGTCACATACTATTTCCAACGAATTAAGCATATCAATGTCAGTCATTTGGGCCACTTGGGAGAAGCTACACGATGCCATTCACAGGGCTGGGACATGACAGCCACACCAGTCTAGATTGAAAGAACAGTTGGGGTATTTGCAAGGTAATCACGGGCATGCAGCAAACTCCCCAGCTTCAACGACCTCATCTCAATGCTGGGGCCAATAAAACTACCAAGCAAAGTGCGTGATGATTATGGCCAACATCTGTTTATTAGTTAAGTGCCCGAGACAACTGTCGCTTAATGGGGAATGAGTAAGATCAACGAGGCCCTGTCTACCTGGCCACACGCGCCCTGCCTTCCTGCCTTGGTGCAGCAGCAGAACTTGTTTAGCTGAGATGAACACCCCCAGAGCAGCCCAGACGGGAAAGCTCCCAGCTCTGCACGGCGAGACATGTTCCTTTCCTTCTCAGAGCTGATCACAATTTGCTGTCGTCTGTTTTTATGTTTATCCCTTTTGTAACTGTCTCTCCTTCGGAGTTTTTGCTCAAGCAGCACAGGGCCAGATGTGTCTTGCGGCCTGCCGGATATTCTGGGCAGGGAAACAGCCGACTCCATATCTGGCTCTGGTGCTGAACAGAGAGGGCAGAAGGCCCAGGGGCCCATGCTGAACCGAGGCCTCTGCACCCAAAATTATGGTCTGATTTTGGGCAAAATTATACAGTCTTTTTACCACGAGATTCCTCATCTGTCCATGAAAATAACTGTCCATGGCACATAGAATTACAAGGATTATAGGAAATCACCAAATTCATAACCTAGCCAAGGGGCTGCAAGTGCATCCTCAACAGACAAATGCTGCCTTTACGGCTCTGACACATGCTAAGTGGGGCGGCCCCACACAGTGAACACTGCTAAGTGCCAGTGGGTTAAGTGCTTCATGTGTGCTATAATACTCTTTAGATCTTACAACAATCCCAGGGTGAAACGAATATTATGCCCATTTCACAGATTCACCAACAGGTTAAGAGATTTTGAATTCTATTCCAAGGCCCTATGGTGAAGAAATGGCAATTTAAACCGGAATCTGGGGCCAGGCCTTGGCTCCATCTCTCTCCAATCCACCTGACCACTTGCCTTTGAATTCCACCTCTCCAATACACAAGTTTCAGCCGGCCAGCTCTTAAATGCAATTTGTGCAGTTTGTCAATGTTGGTTAATTACCATAAACTGTTCTCAGAAACCACTACAGTAAAGAAAGGTGGACTTAAGGAATTCTGCATTGCGTTCTCCTGCAATGTGCAGGATCCCTTTCCTACACCTCCAAATCCAAGTGTATGCTTCCTCCCTGTTTATGTTTGCACACGGCTTATTAAAGCAGAAGGTACCTGCAGTAATTCCATCTCGGTTGCTTTCCAAGGTTGCAGATTATCCATAATCAGTCTGTGAACGAAAATACTACAATGTGAATGAGAATACTGCAACCATGACAGTAAACAAAGAATACTGATACCAAGTCATTAAAGGCTGCCGCCACCCCCCAGCTAGGACAGGCCTGCCGCTCAGCTGCTACAGCAACTCACAATGGTGTCATCTGAGCAGACTCAGAATAAGAAAGGACAGGCTACTGGCCCGAGATAGCTAGGTGCTTGTCTAAAAAATGAATTCAGTGAGTCCAAATATTTGCTTCCTCTCACACATACAAAAGTACTAAATTCTTGAACTTGAGATACCTGGCTTTCTTTAGATAACAAGCAATCTTTTATTGTTCCAACAACCTGGTCTTTGTTGTAAAGCTCCTATATATCCTAGCTCTGCCTCAACCTCTTGGGAGCAGTCCCTCAGAGAGTTCTGACAGGCTGTCATCCTGGCTCGAGTCCTCCCGCCAAATGAAACATAACTCTTAACTTTTAGGCTGCACATGTATTTCAGTCAACAGTTTTGGACACCATGAAGCACCACAGCAGATTTCTCTCCACCTGAACTCTCCAAGTAACCGGAGCCTTGGTACCAGCAGTGGCCCTTTGTGCCCATCCACCTCCTCGGGGAGTCCAGATGAATTTGGGTGAGTCTCTCTAGGTTCTCGGATCTCACATATTGGTTGATGATCCTAAGTTTTATCTGGCGGTGTATCCAGGTACGTGGCCCTCCAGTTGAAAGAAACTGAGGTGAATTACCCACCCAGTGGAGACATATTGAGTGGGGCCTGGTTGAAAGATAACAGGAAATATCCACCTTGAGGATATGTCCAAAGTGGGGCTGGTGGAAACATATGAGGAAAATACTCACCCAGTGGAGTCATCCTGAGTGAGTCCAAGTTGAAAGACACTGGGTTCAGGACTGAGTGTTTAGGTAAGAGTCTGGTCTAATATTTTCCTCAATTTGGTTACCTCCATTGAATTTTTCAGGATAAAAGTAAAACTCTTATGAGGAAACTTTCAACTCCAAAATTCGGACCATCCTCCTGGCTGGTAACAGCTTTCTCGGGTGACAGAGAATCTTCCAGGAGTGGTAGACACAAAGACTTCATGACACAGAGTTGTCCCTGTGGGAAATCTTACTAGCAAATTTATTCTGAGAACCCAACCTTACAATGGGGAATAGAACTTTCAAAAAAAAAAATAAAGAACAGAAAAGAAAAGAAAAAGAAATGACAGATTGCCAGTCTCCAACTATTACCCCAGCCAGGTTTATGTACATACAAAATTTACAACATTAATTGGGAATAAGAAAAAAAAAACTCACTCTGAAAATAACTAACCAGGCCTGATAAAAACATTTTTTGGAATTCTGAACTTATAAAAACAAAATCCCCTTTAGGGGTAACTTGGATTTCTCTTCCTGTGTCCTTGAAATGTAAATGTTTTATCTTTCTCTGGGTGTTTTAAGTGTGTGTATGTATGTATATGTATGTTTAGTTTATTTTTTAAAGGAAACCTTGGACTCCACCATACACAAGTTTCAAGTATTGTGTACATATGGTGGCCACGCAAATAAATTGGGATTCTAAGCAATTCTTTGATTGTACCAATTTTCAGATATTTTGCCATCTTAAACTTTGCTGCATCAGCCTGGACCACAAAGGCTTTTAGCTTTTGGAGAGTAAACCTTTGAATTTTATTTAGGCAACACCCCGACTCTCATGTGGAAGGGCCTCTGCATCTTATTGGTTTAAAATCACTATATATATATTATATTTATATATAAATTGACGGCCATATGATGGATTTTTTAATTTGGAAAAACTTTTTAATTGGTGAAAGTTTAAAGAGATCTCATTATAAACAGTTGTTTTATGGTTTCTATTAAAATCAAGTTTAAATGTAGAAAAATATATCTAATGGTTAACCTAAGAACTTAGTTAAAAAAATAAAACTGGTTTGAAAAGCTACGTTTGTGTTTTCCTTTCTGATAAATGTTTCTAGATATGCTAATAAAAACTTAGAATAATTAATGTTAATTAGGTTGAATAACTGGAAAAATGATTGTAAAAATGTCGAAAAAAAAAATAAGTGGCTTATCCCAAAAGGATAAATATTTTTATATGGTTATTTTGAATCAAATAAATAAAATGGACATTTTTGGATTTACATACAGGGTTTTGATACTACACAACGTAAAGTTAAAAAAAAAAAGGGCCAAAGAGTTCACCTACTCCCCCCCAAGATTAAAGTTCAAACAAGCCCATTTTACTTACCACAGTTTGAAATATATGTATATATAGACTGAAATACTTGATCAATAATTGGGATAACAGACCAATTAATGAAATTAAAAACTGAGAAGTGCCTAAGCTCTTTGGCTGAATCTTGGGCATCCTAGAGACTTCTATAAAATTATATACAATGCACACACACACAAAAAAAGGTTTCTGGTACTCCTTCTAGAAATAAGAATTATTGATTAAACTTAATAAATATAAAAATTAAAGGTATAAGATTTAATAAAATTGAGATAAAAGTTTGTGAAATTGGTATATTTAAGTGGTCTTTATACAAAACTTTTGCTTGTGTTGTGGGATACATATGTTTAAGAGGAAAAACACTTCCCCTTCTTGGTATTATAAGGCTAGGCACATATCTGTCCCTCTGAAAATATTAATTGAACAAATTAAAATAAACCAATATAGTTACATAAGCCGTCCAATATAATGTAAAACTAAAAACTAATTTGAGTGGCTAATAAAAAAATACAGGTTTACCCTGGGTTTAACTTATAACACAAGGAAAAGAGATCTTACTAAATGCCTTATGCAAGTTTTGGAAGACATATTTAAGTAAGCCTTAAAGTTTTAAAACATGGAATTCTTTGTTTACAGCTCTTCTCACTGATACAAAAATGCCATTTAAGGAGATAAAATACGGCCTGGGTGAGAGAGCAGTTCTCTGGGGACCTGGAAGACAGTGTCTTTGTCTTGCACATCAGAAATATAAATACAACAAACAGTGACCTAGGACTGAGTCTAATTAGCTCAACGAAATAAACCTTAAGGCCAAGAAATTTTTGGCATATTAGAACTCAGAACTCTGAAGGGTCCTTCAGACATTGTGAAGAAATTTTAACTGTCTGTTTCATAAATAGTAAGCCTTAATGATTTGAGCAAGCAAATTCAGCTTACTCCAACTATTATTATACCTATCTTATAAGTAAGTTTTAAAGTGAAGCTATGAGATCTCTAGCTTTTTTCTGATTATAAGCCTGTGTACACATTATAGAAGTGAGATATTTCTACTGCTAAAGAAAAAAAATTCAAAGTCATAGAGCTCTGCTTAATTGACGTAAAAATATAAGAGCTTAAACATTAAGTATTTTTAAAATAACAACTGAACAAATTGACTTTCAGCGTCATGTGAAATGGAAAATATTCAATATTAAGATAATATTTGATATTGTTTAGTTTAAGTATGTTCTAATTAATATAGACATCTTTAAAGTCATCAATATTATGTATAATACCTTTACTGTACCTAGGTTTAATGAAAGTCAAATAAGATCCTGTTATATCTGTTGCAGATTTGTCAAAAAAAAAATAAAAGTAATGTGCTGTGGTAAAATTTTAATTAAATTAAATGCAAATGAGATGAGAGCTTTGGGTAAATATTTAAAATATATTTTTAAAATGTATGTTTAAGATAATCTCTAAGTGTTTGGTATCTTTAAATTCTAGTGTTGTACTAAATTAAGTTAAATAACAAGATTTTATTAAATAGCTATGCCATTTTCAGATAAAATAACATTGAAATACGAATTACTTAACATTTAACTTCCTCTTACAGTGAAACTAAAGGTATATAGAAATATTAATAAATGGTTGGTGCCACACTGAAATAGTCTCTATTAGTAAGGGAATGATCTCAGTATCCTAGGAAAGTAATATAAATGCGTAAAGGAAGGTATAAGAATGGAATTATATTTTGTTAATGAAAAATAGTGACTTTCTCCTGAACCTGGTTACTTCTGAATAGAAGAAAAATAAGGGACACACTAATATAAGTATAGAAAGCTGTGGAAGGCTTGTGGAAAAGGAACCCTGAGGGAAGAGTTTTGTACATGGTCAGAATTGGCTAAGTTTAGAAACAAATTGGGCAACGTAAATGAATCTTAGAAGTAAGCTGGTACAAGATTAGAATTGTTTTTCTCTCTGTTAAGAGGAAAAAATTTTCTTAAAATGTTAATCCTCCTTCAGTAACAGATTGTAAAACTTCTTATACCACTTAGCTGATCTGTTCTGCCTTTACTTTTGACGTATTTTCTTGTTAATGAATTAGTACTACTTTACAGTGATCTATATGTTTATCTGATCAAGTGTTCTGAAATCTTTCAAAAAGCTCCCCAAATATAAAATTCTAATTAATTAAATAAAAATTAATTTAATTAATTAAAATTCTTTTAATCTCCAGTTAAGTTTGGGATGCTACAGAAGGCCCCTGAAACATCCCAAAGAGAGATTTTTAACTATAAAGTTTCATTTGGCATTTTAAATAACATGGAATTGTCAAATGAATCATAAATCTTCTAAGGTTATATTGAATGAGACAATATTATTAATATAGATATTGTAGAAATTATATGGACTCCCTAAAATTCTGGTATATCTGAAATGTTACCAGTGATAATTATGGGTATAGTGAACAGATTTCTTCATTGATTATAGTGTAACGGTGTTTAACCATGCTTTTAAATTTTTGTCATTTATAGACAGTTAATTGTTTTCTTCTGATGGTTTTGCAAAATGCTTTCTCTTCAAGGAGATTTACTGATTCCTAATAAATTTCACACTATAGCACTGAACTAAACTGGGTAAGACATTTTAAAGTTCTAATGAAAACTCTCATTAAAAGAATTAGTTACAAGGGACTGATTAACCTGCTGAATATGGTTATAATTTTTGATATTGTTTGAAATACTACTGGCTTTTAACCTGTTTCCCAGACGTAAAGAATCTCTTCTCCTTAAGCTAGTTATGGTTCACAGCAATTTGATAAATTATACCTATGTAATCACACTTGGAACACTTATCTTTTCTCTCTATTTGATCCCTCAAGAGACTAAAAACACTTAGGTTCCCAGTGGCTCTATCAAACAAATTAGGGAGATCATCTCCTAACAGATATAGGAGTATAAAGATATTTTAAGGATTTTAAAGAGAAAAGAATTTACCTAAATCTGTAAGGCAGAAACCCATGAAAAGCCTTGACGTGTCTTTCTTGGCCTTAGCAAACCTTAACATTCTACCCTGAGACTCCGTATTAAAACTTCCAACACAGCCAATTTAAAAAAGCCTATATGATCAAATAATCAGACTTAACTTGTAAAAAATTAATCTTGATTTGGCTATATTTGAGAAAACTGAGGGTAACTTAAGAGAGAAAATAAATTATATTTTACTGGATATTAAATTCTAGTTTTGTTAATTGAGGTCCATATTTACTAAGACACTTCCCAGATTATTCCTTGCTGTCATGTCACATTACTGTACGGTTTAATTGAATTATGAAAAGGATACTCTAGGTTTGTTTCTGAAGCTCAGAAATCTATCCTTGGGTAAAGTTCCAATGCCCCATGACCTGCAGCCAGGGGATTATACATACTGCAACAGGCATGACTTAAAGAACTGTCTCCAACCTGAATGGAAGGACCCTTTTTCAGGTACTCTTTACCAGACCATACACACCAAAGCTGAAGGAAACGGAGTCTCCGATTCATTTCCTATCTGAAACATCCCCTGCACTGCACTGGCCTATCGAGTGCTGCTCACCTTAAAACAATGCCCAAATGGAGAAAAAGCTACCAGACCAGGATGAGAAGAAGACGACATCTGAGCTAGACAGCTGACCCAAGACACCGGACCAGGACTGTATACCAATTACTTTGATAATTTCTCCAACCTTTGATTATGATCTACTCCACTTGTTAAGTTTATGATAAATTACCTATGTCTAGTACTTCTGTGTTACCTTGGTGGGTTTCCCTACTCCAAGGCTCTAATTAGATAGCCCTCAGAAACGTTATTCTAAAAAGAATTTATAGTTCTGTTTAGGCCACTGTTGATCTTACAAGGTGGGAGATTTCAACTGGCCAATTAATACCTGCTCTGACCCTGACCATAAATATGAACTTTCTCATAGGATCAAACTCAGAAACACAAGCAAAATTTTAACCCAAAAATACAACTTCTCGACTATTAAATTCTTACTCGTGACTTTATTAACGTTACTAGCTGTATTACTTATATCCTGTCTATTTTATAAAATTGTTGTCTGTTACATTTCCCAATGTGTAACTAGGCCCACAAGATTGATGATGGCTAAACATCTTGAAGAAACAGATAAAATTTATAACCCTGAATAAAATAAATATAATAGTGTGATTCTATTTATGGGAATGAGCAAAGATGGGTAAACACTTCCTGGATCATAATAGAGTAGTAAGACAGGTGATCCAGAGAACTTTTAGTATCAACAGGGTCTGACAAAAAAAAACTTACACCTTGAATGGCAACTTAGAAGATTCTTCACCTGAACTAGGAATGAGCCATCCTAGCACCGTGGGACAAAATTGGTCATGAAAGTTCTCTCAAAATATTGGTCAAATTTAGGACCAAGTGGGAGCACTGTGAATGAAAATACTACAATGTGCATGAAAATACTGCAACCATGACAGTAAACAAAGAATGCTGAATCCGAGTCATCAGCGGCTGCTGCCAACCCCCAGCGAGTACATGCCTACAGCCCGGCCTCTCAGCCACTCACAGTGGTGCCCTCTGAGCAGACTCAGAGTAAGAAAGGACAGGATACTGGCCCTAGATAGCCAGGGGCTTGCCAAAGGAATGAATTCAATGACTCAAATGTTTGCTTCTCACCATACATAGAAAAGCAGTAAATACTTGAACTTCAGATATCTGGTTTTCTTTAGATAACAAGCAATATTTTATTGTTCCAATTACCTGGTCTTTGTTGTAAGCTTCTATATATCCTAGCTCCTCCCCTACCTCTTGGGAGCAGTCCCTCAGAGTGATCTGAGAGGCTGTCATCCCGGCTCGAGTCCTCCAGCCAAATAAAACAAAGCCCTTAACATATAGGCTGAACGTTTATTTCAATGACGTTCCAGAATAGACACAACTCATCAATTCTGTAATGGAACACACTGAATCAGGAACCAAAGCGTGTTTTAGTCCGGAAAATCTCCGGGTTCCTATTTCTTCATGTCATTATACAATCCCTCTAGAACTCATTAATTTGCTGTCTGCTCCTCTGGCAACAAAACTCGTAGAAGACTCAACTCAGCAGAGCACCCTGCTGGGGAGAACACCCCGCAGAAGCACTGCAGGCTGCCTGCCCTCCTGCACGCTGTGCTGACCCTTGGTGTCCTCCGTGGAGACCAGGCCAACAGAGCTGTTCCTAACAGCTACAAATTCGCACACGTTAAATAAATCATTTTAGTTTATATGATATTTTACGTATATACACATCTCTGAAAACAACTTTGCAGAAGCTCAAATCTTCAACATCAATCCCCAAAGGCAAATCCGTCCCCAAGAGGAAACAAGACTTAAGACGACGCTAAGGCCTCCAAAGTCCTCTCAAGGACCGTCAACGAAACTGCCTGCAGGTCTGCAGCTGCAGGCTGTTACATGTCTGCTTTTAAAGCAACCCCTTCCTTCCCTCGGGTATTACAGTGTCCCTCTATGCCCTCCCGTCTCAGGGTAAAAGCAGCCGTTGCAGAACCTTGCAGGGAAGCACTGACAGGAGTCGACAAAGAGGATCAGAGCTAAGCTTATACTTCTGATGACACGACCTTGTCACTGTGTCACTTTACAGATGAAGATATATATAGAGAGAGGTGGGGTGATATTGCTCAAAGTCACACAGGTAATAAGTGGCAAAGTCTATAACTCTGCTCTTCCCTTCGGCGTGACGCCCCAGCTGGGACGCCCACAGGGTTGTCTCATGCCTGCCTGAACAATCCTCTCCTGTGACTCATAGCCCACCACAGTGTCTGACCCTAGCCTGCCTTTTCAGCATCTATTTCCTCCAGTCTCTGAGGAACAAGGCCGTTTGGGCCACTGTATGACTTCCGGCTCCCGGAAACATCAGTGCTCATGCTGGTCTTGCCTGTGCATCCGGCCCGCTGCTCAGAGGCTCTTCCTCCCCTGCAGGAGGACGTTTCCAGTCCCTGCAGGGACACCTCCTCAGGGGAGCCCTCTTCTCACTCTCAGCACGGCAGGGCCACATCCCGAGCTGCCCCATTAGGACAGTGTGCGCCCAGGTCTGTTAATCAGACCAGCAGCATCAGAGCTAGGGATTATGCCCGGGCTACCCTGCAAAACTACTGCCCGCCACACAGCCCCCAGCCAGCAGGTCACCTGGAAGTCACAGCAAGTGCCCCACCCAATCCAGAAGCCTCTTCATTTGCCAGCATCGCTGATGACTGGTTTCCAAACTTTGGTCAGTTTCGCACAAAACAGCACCTTCAACTGTGAAGCAGAGGGTTTCGCTTCTGCTCCCCATCCTTACTGGTAATGTCAAGGAAAACAAAGAGGCCTTTTCTCAACACTTTTATAATGACACCCTCCCACCCACAATACTCATATGCTCAAGAGCTTTGGATCCAAGTGATTTTCTTTCCCTTATGATAAGCAGCTCAAAACACTGCGGGATTCCTTCTATTTAGAGGGTATTTGTACTCAGTTTATCGGCTTTAATCTGTTTTTGTCTCTCTTCAATATCCCTAGCAGTTGCCACCTCTTACTCCCTTCAGCAGCCTCCCTCCCAACATCTACTCTAGGAAATCAGCTGTGATGAGGGGCCCTGGGGCAGTCACAGACGATGCAACTAAGGCAAAGAGAGGGTCCATAATTTGCCCGAGAAGATCAGTTTCAACCCCCAACAATGTGTGTCACGTCCCTGTGTTTAACTCTTATGCTAAGCAAGATAACTTTTTGTAGATTATGGTTATAAACAGATGAGGTATAAAAATACATACAAGGACACACATCTACTCTAAGATGCTCACTAACTCCACTATTTTGTTTCTACTTATTTCTATTAAAAAATATTAAGAACCTCTGCAGTCAGTATAGCAAAATGTTACTGGGCTTTAAATCCAGAATATAGAGGTGTTAAATCTGTCATTACTCATACTTATTTGTATGTTCACAATACAAAATTATTTGAAAGTCCCTCTCACCTCCCCCTACTCACTACTGGCTCTCACCTGAGCTCCCAGACCACACATCTAACAACCTTTCACTTTACCCACAGCTGAACTCATCAGTTTTCCGCAGAACTCCCTCTGCAGCTTTCCCTCCTCAGAGCACAGAAGGACCATCATTTACCTCATTAATCCACCCAGAAACCTGGGCCTTACTCCATCCTGCATTCACAGCCAGCCTTCATCCTTTCCTTTTTACCATCTAAACATGCCTTCAATATGTTCGCTTTTAAACACTGACCGTCCCACCGCTCAAGTGGAAGCCACCAACACTGCCCACCTGGACTCACGAGTCTCCTAAGTGGCCCCACAGCCGCTCTCCCCTACTTGAGACAAATGGGACTGTGCCACTCCCGCGCTTTTTGGACTCTTTTAAGACCCACTCTTCTTAGAAGAAACTCCAAGTTCTTCACCAGGTGAAAGTCTTTGCCATGAAATTGTCACCTCAGGGAGGGCAGGACCCGCCCTCTCCCCTCGGCCCCGCCCTCTGGCAGAGCATCAGCTTGGGAGGACCTGCTGAGCTACACCAACCTGTATTCTAAACCTGGTCTGAGTTCTTAGCAAACTGCTTCACTTATCCATACAATTCCAAGGTAAATTAGAAAGATTTTAGATGTTGAGCTAGACTATTGATTTTGGGATTTTGCACTAGCAACCTGCAAGGACATGTTCTAAAGATTCTGTCTTCTTAAAACCACACCCAGGTTAAAGAAGTATTTGTGGAATGTCTTCGGAGGAAAAGGGACTGTACTTTTACAGGCTTTATGTTTTATAACATGAACAACCCAGACAGGGTCACAAATGGAACCGCCTCACAAGTGACAGAAGACAGGTGAGAGGCACAAAGCAACAGGTTGCAAAGATGGTAAGAGTAAACATGATTCTCCAACCCCCCCAAAAAATTTTTGAAACAACCAAAAATTCTGAATTTTAAAAGTAAAAGAGTATCATATAGAGAAATGAAATAAATAATGCTCTTCATCAGGGTTTCAAGATTTCACTCCAGAGTTTTTAGCAGGCCATACTGAATCCTAGCACAGAAAAATCAAATGGACTTGTAGTGAGAAAGTTCCAGGAAAACTGCAGTAATTCCTCCACTTGTGTAAGGACATACACTCACCTGCTGAAGGTGAATGTAAACCGCATTCTGGATAAATTCGAAAGCTTCCAGGCTCCGCTTCTGGATGCCAAGGACATGGACAGCTTGGAAGCATGCTTCTAACTCAGTCATCGGCATTTTTACACTGCAGGGGAAACGGAGGCACCCAGTCAAGAGCAGAGATGTTCCTGTCGTGTCTCACAGGCCGTGCCTCGGGGATTCAGTGCCCTGCAGCAGCCCGGCCCCAGGCAAGGACCAGCAGCGTTTTCCACCCAAGCAGGAGGGGCACTGTGCTTGAGAAAGCCCATCTCCGATGGGGGCAAGAGGGGCTGGTGGGGTTCAGTGAACCTATAAATGCCCACAGAAATATGCCTGCATTCATTCAAGTGATGCAAACAACTGTAGCAGGCTATTTAACAAAATTTCAATTGTCAGTGGAAATTTTGCCATTCCTTTCCGCTTGTCCCCTGCACTCTGAGACAGGCTTAGGCTCTCTTACACCTGCAGCTCTGTGCAATAGTTGTGAAGTCATTTTACTTTACAGATACCACGGTTCTGCCCAGGGTGATATCCAGCCCAGAGAGGTGGCCCAGGCCAATTTAAAGCTATGTGGCTTGCGTGCAGGGACAATTACAGGAGCTGGTTCCGGAGCCAGGCCCCTCCCCACCTCTGCTCCCCTCTCTCCCGAGGCCCCACTGCCAAGCACTCAGGCTCCGTGATCTTATGTCCTACTCTTCTACTCTACTCCAAACCCTTTTCCTTTTCTTTTTTTTCCCTAATTATTCCCAGCTGGAGTGATTTTTCAATCTCAATATCTGAAAAAATTCCTGCAGCCGAAAAAGAGGTCTCCAGAGGTCAATGCCCATATGCTGGTTCCTGAAGAGAGCCCCTGGCTACGGGGACCCTCACCAACACTCACGGGGCATCAGAGATGTTGCAGGGTCGGCCACCCCCTACAAGAGTTTGCTGTCACCCCAATGCCTGCACAGCATCCCTGCTCACAAAATATAGTTGGTACACTTATCGGTTATTAAGAAGCAAAAATACAAAATTGCTCATATTTCTTACTAATATTATCTATGAAGCTGGAAACGGAATTGTAATAAAATGTAACAGTTTTTACCCTATGTTAAATCTGTTCCTTTGAGTTTAAACCTGTGCCCTGTTTCCTAGGCTCAGACTTGGTAGCTCTGCACCATTTGAAAAAGAAAGTTGCCTTTAGCCTGAAATCTGCAGGAAAGCCTATTCTCCTGGCCCTGATCTTTAAAAATGTTAGCTCATCTGCACTTCTGTAGAGATGGCAAGTTGCATAATAGAGAATAGCCTTTGTTTTTTTGGAGGTTTTACAGGGGTACCATGATTTGATCCACATGGACAGCTGCAAGAACAACGGATTCAAAGGACAAACAATTCATAAAGCAAGAAGTATGCAACAACCAACCACAACCCCCCCCTTTTTAGTATAAAAGGAGACTGAATTCTTACTTGGGGAAGATAGTTCTCCAGGACATCAGTCTGCCGTCTTCTGGGTCTGCCAGCATTGCAAGTGAAGTCACTATTCCTTGCTCCAACACCTCATCTCCCGGTTTATTGGCCTGTCATGCGGCGAGCAGAACGAGTTTGGACTCGGTAACAAAATGACTGCATTGGAGGTAGTATGTCTCCAAAGTTTCCTCGTTTCCAATATGTAACATGCACATCATTTATGATCTAGTGCAAATAATTCATCAAAGACAACCACAAAAAGAAACTATACTCACCTAGCTATCAACACTGAAGTCACAACCTGTCAATTTTATATGATGTTGAACAACACAATGGAAAAACCTAACATAGGGAGTTGATTCCACGGAAATAAAATTATTCCTACTCCTTCAATACTTTTTCTTTTCTTTTCTATTTTCTTTTGTTTTGCTTATTGAAAGGAAAATAAAAGTCAAGTCATTTTATTTCACGTATTTTTGTTATAGTTACATTCTTTAAATACTACAAAGAGATTTAAACTGCAAAAAAAATTGTTCATATATTAGTATAAGGATATATACACAATCAATGGGGATTAGGAAAGGAATGGACATTTACTAAAAATCCACTGCAATCTTGTCTTTTACAAGCATATCCTGGAATATAAGCTGTATGATCCAGGGGGCCCCATCCCCATTCTCACTGTTGAGTCCCTTAGCAATCAACTACTAAGGCACCAGCATAGAACCATGTGATCAGTATTTTAGGAATAAATTAGGGAATTAGCACATTCAATTCTAAAACAAAAACCCTAAAATAAATACTGAACTTATTTACAGATAAAGAAAATTGGAACCAAAAAAGTAGTTATTTCCCCAAGGTCACAAAGCTAATAACTGGTAAAGACAAGATTTGAACTCATCTGCCTGATTCTAAAAACTAAGGTGGAAATCCCATTCGACTGGGGAGGGTCCAGCAGCGGAGCCTATCACCCTATCTTTGTTCAGATCTAGCCTTAGACAGCCTGAGACAGCACCCCATTCCTATGGAACTTGATGGCAAATGATAACAATAAGTATTTTATATCCAGTAGTTTGTTAGGTCTCATTTATATAAAGTGTCAGCAGGTCAGCAGAAAAACTCTGGAAAATATGAGTGGGTCCAGAGCTTTCTGCTGATTAGTAACTCAGTCTCTCAGGACATAGTGACCTTCCCATGAGAGGCCTCATGGACATAAACTAAAGGCAGCTGAGCAATGAAAACTAACAAGAACCTGGAACTCAAGCAAGAAGGTTCCCTGCCATCCCCCACCCAGTTGCCTCTTCACCCGCATGGACACGATGGCAGGAGACCCAGATTCTTGTCCAAGTTACATCATCATGGATTCTCATCCATAATAATGTATGACTCTATGCCGCCTTATGTCCATTAAAACTCAAATATGATAACACCAATATCTCAGCAGAATATCTATGTCTCCACTTCCTGTCTTCTAATAGGAGAATATTTTTATGGACAAAAAGCAGAAATCCAATTTAAAAAACCATGCACGAAGCCAGGTGAAATTCTGCTTAAGAGACTGCTCTCACGCTGAGTAAATGAAAACTCAGAAAAAGTGGCCCTTCTCCCTCAGCAAATGGGAGGTAGCCTGATGTGTGTGTGTGTGTGTGTGCACGTGTGTGTGTGTGTAAATCAAATACAATGAATTCTGGGATGTGTACAGTTTTTTTAAGTCACTGTCATTTCATGGGAATGAGCCAACATTTAAATAATTTGAATCTAGTGTTCTGAGAGAGTCTCGGGCTCTTGGTGGAGGAGGTGAAAGGGGAGAGTGAAGGAGGAAAGAGGTACATGAAGCAAAGAAGTAAGAATACTGCCAGGGAAAGGCAAGACGTTAGTTTTGTTCTTCCTTGCACCACATACAAATTAGGGACTCGCTTTCTGCTGATGACTTATCGAGCACTGAGTTGCAGGAGAAGAGGGGACAGCTCATTGCTCACTGAGCTTGTGACTGTACGTGGCATCTTATAGACACAAATCATTTACCCTGATCAAACACTCTAGCAGCAGGCTGTAATTCTTCTGTTTTGAGAGACAACAAAGCAGGAGTTCAAACAGGATGCATAACTTGACAAAAGTCAGAGGTCCAGTAAACTAAAGAGGATTAATTCAAACTCAGATCTGAATGCAGAGTCTGATCTTCCCACTCCCAGGACTGGAAAATCCTTAACACAGGCTCCCCAGCTCCCCTGCATTGTTCCTGGCACCAAGCATTTGCCATGGCAATGGTCACCATTTCTCACAGACACAGCGCTCTGTGCAGCAAATGACCTTGATCAGACCTTGATCATCTACCTGCCACGCCCACCAGGCTTCACCATACAGGCAGGAAAGCTGGCTTTCAAGTGCATACAAAGCCATTCCTTGTCTAACCTGGGCTCTTCTGTGGTTTCTCCAGCCTAAAGGCAGCCATGAAACTGCTCACAGTTTGTACATGAGCCACACTACCTCTCTCCATCTGTCTCCCCACCTATACTACTTAGCTATGAACATTTTGAGAATCTTCGACACAAATTTTTAAAAACAAAAAAGAAAGGATTCTGGAACAACTACTTAATACTTACAATTTTAAATGACAAATTACAAAGTGAGTATTTACAAACCGAATCTTCCTTTCTAAATTTCAGTTTTAAGCGTTTAAAAATATAATAGCAAAAAATTTTCACTTACAAAATTGACAAAAACATAAACAATAATCTGGAATAAGTTAAAAAATAATGCCCATGTTCTAAATGGAGAAACTTCAGGGCTGTACTGAGGGGTAAAGTAAGAGGTGAGAATGTAGAGACATCAACAAATTGCATGGAGGAAAGCAGTTTTGTAAAGATGTAAGTTCTCATCAGAATAATTCAAAACTTACTGAAAACTCCCATGACAACTCCAATCTGATTTTTTTTTAACTTGAACAAAATATTTTGGAATTCTTCAGGAATAATAAAATCATAATACTAGACAAGAAAATTTGGGATGGAAGAAAAGAATGAAAAAAAATTCAGACTGCCAATTATTAAATAAATTTTTACAATATGTAAGTTATGGTGCTGGAGTAAGAAAGGCAGATTGACAGAAGGGAACCATGAGCTCAAAAAGAGACTCTAGTGTACATAAGTATTTTGTAAAGGTGGGATTTCAAATCAAAGAGAAAAGTATGACTTCAGTAATTGTCCTGAGACAATCAGACAATCACCTAGAAAGAATAAATACTATTCCTCTCATAAGGACCACAAGATAATTTACAGACAGTGATGTAAATATAAAAAAGGACTAATAACAGCAAATACAACACTTTGTTCTTATTAACTCAACTTACCCTTACATTAACAAGTACTATTATCATCTCCATCTTAGAGATTAAAAAAAACCTACAGAGGAGATTTATTCCAGTATAAGAAATTATTTTTAAGAATAATTTCAAAGATAAAACACATAAGGAATACATTTATTATCATAAGAATATTTTGAGACACTACCAAAATTAAAATCCTCCCAAACAAAATGAAAGGCAAGAAATGACAAGAAAAAGCTCTGTGATACATGTTGTTGAAGACAAGAAGTTAATGTTCATAACATACAAAGAGCTGTCACAAACCAACAAGAAGCTCCCCCACTTAAATGTGTGCAAAGGATAAAAGGAATCATTCATTTTAAAAAAGTCAAATGGCTAATGAGTGAAAAATGCTCAATACCTCACTGGTCATCAAATGCAAACTAAAACAATGAAAAAGCACTTTTGCTCATCATATTGGCAAATATTTTTAAAAGATATTCTATCTAGTGTCCATCTGTGGGAGAAGAAACCATGAGCGACATTTTCAGAGGACGACATGTCAATGGATATGTAAACTCTGAAAAACGTACGTACACACTGACTCAACACCACTTCTACGAATCGTTTCCTCTAGGAAAAAACAAATTTAGTCCAAAAAGATGTACCCATCAGGGCATTTACACAGCACTGTTTACAATGGTGGGAAGAAAAACTGAAGTGAAATCATATCCAGCAATAGAGAATTGGTTACATAAGTAATTGTGCATCTTTTCATTCCCCTATGGAAGGAATTTCTAGAGTTACTTGAATGGAGTCTGTGATGAATGTAAATGTCATATCCAGGGACTAAATTTCCAGAAGCCTTAACTAAAGGAATACTCATAAAAGATCACAGGAATGTCTGTACAAGAAGGATGCCAGTCAAATATCCTTTCTGACAGTGGAAAATGGAGAAAATTTAACTGTCCACCATCAAGACAATGATGCGTTAAATCACGACGAGCTGCGAGCAATGAGGGAGCCGGCATTTCGCCGTGGTCCAGGGCCTTGTCCACAGCATTCTCTCACCAAAGGTGTGCGTGGGAAAGAGACCACACCCGCAAATCAGGAGACCCCTCCACTCTATCTGAAAGGACCGGGTGAGTCTGGAGTGGGAGGACGTCTATGATATACACCTGAGTGATTAAAGCGAGCTGCAGAAAAACATATAGTATGGTCTCATTTTTAAATAAAGCATATATACACACACGTATACATGGTATTCTCATATGTGTGTATATATGTATGTCATAGGCATAAAGGTCATGAAACATATATATCAAATTTTCAACAGTTTTTACTCTTCGGAAATAAGGGGAAGGGTGGTAGGGCCTTCCTCTACCACCACAGTTCTCTTTTCAGTATTTCAGTTAAGTATACTTGGAATTTAAAAGTTTATTTAAGTCCGAAGTAAAATGGACAATGCCTCCACAAGACAGAATGCTATACTGGTCATCAAAAATCATGCCAGAGGAGATAGAATATTGTAGAAAAACATATAAAAAGCCGAATGGAAAATGGAGGTGTCCACACAGTAAACAGTCACAGAGTGCTCTCTGGTTTTTTATGACAGAGGTGATCCACACTGATGAAAATATACGTTAACGTGTTAATTATTATCTTTGAATAGCGGGACAAGGATAGCCTTTTTTGCCCCCTTTTTCAGAGATATTATTTTAAATGCACATTCTTTTTCATCTGAAAAAAAGCATTTTTAGGTGTGTAGTACTATGCATTGGAGAATAATACAAGAATACTTAGAGAAACAAGTAACTAGGAGACAAAGCAGCAGCATCACACAATGTAGGACGGGCGATCCTGATTAACACCACGCAGTTACATAAGGACCCACAAAGTGAGAGCACCTGCTGTAACAGGGCGTGGCCCCCTTCTATTTGTCAGCAGTGTCTTCAGGGCTGAGGCAGTTCTGAGCACGGCCAGTGTCAGTGCTGGTGTCTGGATGGATGCCACTGGAGGTGAAGGCACCTGCAAGCCGAGAGGAAGAACAGAAATCATCCTCTGCCTTTTCTGTCTTGTTTCTTTGTTACTTTAAAAGAGAGCCATATATAAGATAAACCGTGTATCTCCCCAAATGAAATTTCAGTAATGAAACCGTTTTTAAAGACTTCACAGCTTATATTCTGCCTATAACTGTCTTTTCAACAAAGATCATATTTATTAAATGTTAATTAACTCAGTTAATTAACTCCCTGTTGAAACATTCTAGTAAAGAGCATGAACTGCAGTATGTAAAAGAACCACACCTGCAGTGACTAGCTCAGCTGTCTTGACGGCAGTGCAGTCAGCCCCCACCATCCCGTGGCCCTGAGCTCCTGATGCTGGTAAGAGATTACGCTGCCGCCTCAGATGGAGAGAAACGGTGAAAGCATTTCTTGAACCCTACAGCACTGACAAAACATAACTGACAAATCCCAGGCCCCTTTGAGGCTCTCATTTTCTGTTTCTGGCCAACCCCCATCAATGAGCAGAACCACCCAATCCCCGAGCCATGGGACTCACGTGGGAAGCAGTTTTGGAGAAATTTCCAGGTATAGAATGTAACCAACTATACATAGAACTCTGAAAAAAGAAAAGATGCCATACTCTGATTTTGGAAGACACTCAAAATATTCTCCTAAGCCTTAGTAGCTGGAAAGGCTGGGCTTCTCCTAAGTCACTTATTTATTTCACAGCCAGTAAGCATCTCCCTCAAATCCTGCTTCCCTGTGTCTGCTGGGAGCTTGAAACACACTGCTGCTGTCGATCTTATAAGTCACATGGCAGAGGCATGTGTCTCACGCCTGCAACCCTCACACAGGCTCGCCTCCTAGCCTCACTGTCTGAACTGGGCCCCATTTTCTCACCTGTTTATTTGGTATCTGTTCTTCTGTAAGCTACCTGAAATGCGTTTTGGAACATGTCAGAAGAAGCAGTGGGTTGAGAAATGGACAGATTGAGAGGTGAGAGATGGGCAGACAGAGAGAGAGACTCCAAGAAAAGGGGAACAAATAAAATTTCCTATGCAAAACCCTCTTCTAATCAGGGAAGGAAACCACCACGGAAAAGTGTGAAGAGGCAGGTAGCTTAGGACTGTTTCCTGGATTCCATGAAAAGTAACACCAAGAGATGAGAGGGTAGAACTTTAATAGTAAAAGAAAAAAAGCACGCATGCTTGAAAAATATATCTACAATATGTACTTTCTAAAGAATAGACTGAAATCAGCAGGACCCAATAACACTATACTTGGGTATTTACAGAAGTGAGAATCCCATCTCCAAACCACAAGGCATCCCTTCAGAGCACTGACAGTCTACATGGGGCGGTCATAAAGCCATCACCGCAAAAGCTATGCTACCCTGCACTTACAAGGAATGAGCAGCTGTGCTCAGGCTGCCCACGCACGTCATTTACACCCCACAGCACCTCTACGGGGGGGACGCCTAGCGAGCCCCGTCTCTGCAGGACAGAAAACCAGTTCTGGAGAGGCTAAGCCGACTTACCAGTTCTCCATCTCACAGGACTGGTCTCTCCAGAGCAGGACACGAACTCGGACCCACGATTGTAACCATGGTACTACAGTGCTTTGTGTGCTGTTTGTGTGTATAATACATTTGTTTCTATCATGAAAGGTTATTTAATAAATGATCGGTTGTCTTGTCTATCTCATTAGCTCACAATCAATCTTTATACTGTTGAATTGTACTCTTTTCCCCTGAAGAAAGGAACGGAAACAGCGGGGGTCAGAAAGAGGTGGGGCTCCATTCTTTATCTGGGATCTCATCTCATTGAAGTCCCCAAACAGGGAAAAGGAGCAAATGTTCTCTTTATCTTTTAAAGAGAGGGCTCCAGTGATGGTGACTTATTCAATTACAAAATCAAGGCTGGGGAAAGGGCACATGCAGCAACTAGAGCAGTATCAGCTGTAGGAAGGTCAAAAGTGCTCATGGGAGGGCTCAGGGGGCAGCCTCATTTAATTTCAATCAATAAAACAATAACAAACTCTAAAAATACTGGCCTACAATGGATTAGCTCTTTCTTGACATCTAGCAAGTTTCCACAGCCCACATGAAACATTATCGGGAACCAGTGAAAGGAAGAGTCCACAGACAAGGAAAATCAATGCCACAGGCAGGCTGAAACCCAGGCTGGAGTTTAGGAAGAGAAAGGGCATAGTTAAGAACTGGGGAAAGGCTGGGGAAAAAAATCATCACAAGGACTCTCAAGCATCATCCAACAATCATATAATCATTCATTCAAGAGAGAGTTACTGAGGTCGTATTCTGTGCAAGATTGTACAGCGGGTGAAGCAAGAGTGCAGCGTCCATGGTGGCAGCAAGTTGCGGGGCTCAAATACACTTCTGATCCCAGTACCTTGCACACTTGTCCTCAATATAAAGGCAAAGATAATTAAAGTAAAATAATACTCTGTAAACTCAAAGCATTGTTGAAAAAAAAAGTTAAAGAAGACCTAAATACCAGGACAGACACTCCACACACATTCCCCTATCAAAAGAAAGTGCTCTTGGAATGGCAGTGCTCCCCAGAGCGATCCGTATATTTAACGTGGTCTCGATCACAATCCCAGCGGGCTCCTCTGCAGAAACTGACTATCTGCTGCTACAATTCATATGGGAATTCGAGGATCTCAGTAATCTATACGTACTTGAAAAAGAAAAATTTGAGAGGACTTATAATTCTCAATTTCAAACCTTACAACTGTATCTCCAGGTGAGATTAGAGGCCATTGTGAAGTTATTACTGTGTTAATCCTTATTTACTAAATTCTCTACAATGAATATTACTGTTACAATAAGAAAAATAAAAAGTAAGTTATCCTTTAAAACATGCACACCGATTCATTCATTGGGAAAAAATTATTCTATCAATTAAGAGATAAATATCTATTGAAAAAGGACAACTTAAAAACAAGAGTGCATTTGCATTTTTCATAAATTGAAAACTGAAAAGCACAAAGACGTCAAGTTTCTAGGGAGACCAATGCAACATATTAATAGTTATTTTCAGAAATTCTAATTTAACAATGAAAACTCTGGAAAGGGAAAATCGTGACTGAGAGCCAACTGCAAACACATGGAGAGCAAAGGCCTAGAAATCACAGTTCCTTTAACTCTGCTCCTAACACAATAGGAGAGGAAATTCCTCACTGAGGGGACAGTGGAATCCCATGCATAAGACAGGATACACAGTACAAACTGCACTAGAATTGGGGGTGAATTTTTTAGAAGAATTCTAAAGTTACAAAATTGCTGAAAAACTATTAAAACACTGACAGAAAGATTAAAACACACAGTCATATATATTATATAGAAACATATGTAGTCTGCTCCCATGTTGCATTTAAATACAAATATATTTGTTCATTTATGGGCACTTATGACTTTATCCCTGGTAGAATATTTCAACTAAAACAAATAATCAATATAACACTCCTTTGTCAAATCTACTTGATAAGTTACTCTGCTATGTAAACATAATGTGTCTAAGATAGATCTAAAATTAGTGAAAAAGAGCTTTGTATGGCTTCTTGAACTATTCTCAAAATTCAAAGCTTAATTTTAAAACAGATCTGAACAGTAATTCTATATTACCTTTCCCGTCGTGAAATGAACAACACAGTCTGTTGTCAAAATTCTGTCCTTACAATGATTCACGAGCACCGTATCCTCACAAAACTGCTGGACAGCAAGGCACTATCCAGACACTGTGACCCAACAAATGAAACACAATGAAGACAGTGACCCTATTTTGGAGGGCTTATAGTCTGTGTCAACACCAGGGTTTTATTTGATTGGTTTGATTGGTTGGCAAAATAAAATCAATCAAGTACTTTCTTCTTTGAGCATTCTATAAGTCATGACTCTGCTGTTAGTGTCATGAGCAGGAAAGACTTAAGCATGACTTGATTAGATCAACTAGCAACAATCATCACTGGAGAGTGAGTAATAAAGAAGTTAACTGATAGCAATGCTTCTCCCTACATGAGACCTAAAATAAATCGACACTGATATCCGAAAAGAAAATGAGAATTTGAGGTCCCCAATAAGAAAAAAATCTAACAAGAAATCAAAAAAGTAAAGATTTTTTCATTAACGTTTCCTGGAAAGATTGGAGCATGGTGGTGTTGAGCTCAGATGCTAGGGAAAAACATGAGGGTCTGAATTCCCACAGCACTGGGTAGCTTTGACACTAATATGTCAGTCAAATTCTCTGCACCTCAGTCTCCGATGCATAGACTGGGGACAACAACCGCACCCATCTCCTAGAACGGTCCTAAGAATTAAGTTATTTTATATATACAAGTTTTAATAAAATACATCAGATATTAAATATTACAACAAAAGCACAAGGAAAAATGAAAACAGAGATAAATTGGAGTTCATTAAACTTTAAAACTTTGCTTCAAAAAACACCATCCAGAAAGTGAAAAAACAACACTCAGGAGAAAATTTTTTCAAATCATTTATCTGATAAGGAATTTGTGTATCAAAAAAAAAAATTCCACAGCTCAACAATAAAAAGGCAACTCAATTAAAAAATGAAAAAAGAATCTGAAAAGATATTTTTCAAGGAAAATATACAAATGGCCAATAAGCACAATGAAACGGTGTTCAATAACATTAGCTCTAAAGGAAATCAAGTCAAAACAACTAGGAGAAACCACTTCACATTCACTACAATAGGTTAAAATCAAAAAAAGATTAACAAGCACTAATGAGGACACAGAGGAAGCGGAGCCCGCAGCCATTGCTGGTGAGGATGTAACACAGCGTGACCACTTTGGAAAACATCCTGGCACGTCCTCAGAGAGTTGAACATTTGGCTTCTGAATGATCCAGCAATTCTGCTTCCTGGGCACACAAGTAAGAGAACTGAAAACAAATGTTAACATAAAAACTCCTACAGGAATATTCACCATTACTTTTCGCCATTAATTTTCAGAGCCAAAAAACAGAAACAACCCAAATGTCTATCACGTGATGAATGGGTAAACAAAGGGGCCCAGCCATACAGTGAAATATTATTCAGCAATAGCAAAGCATAGAGTACTGACCCAGGCCACAACGTGGACAAACATTGAAAACGTTACTCAGTGTGAAAGAAGTCAGTCAAAATAGACGGTTCCACTTACATGAAGTGACTCGATTTGCATGAAATGTTCAGCACAGGCAAATCCACAGAGACAGAAGAGTGGCTCCCTGGGGCTTGGGGAGGATGGGGAAGTTGATAATGTCTGCTTATGCGTACTGGGTTTCCTGTTGGGGGGAAGAAAATATTCTAAGATTGACTGGGATGCACATTTCTGGGCATAGAGTAAAATCCGCTGTACATTTTAATGGGTGATTTGTATTAAAACTGTTAAGAACAAAAGCACCTCGGATTAGTACCTTCCATAGTAAATGCAAATTGCTAACATTTATTACAGGAAGAAGAAACTGCCCTCAGCATGAAAGCAGGAGATCAGCAAATATTAGTTAACCGAAATTGGACAAGAGCATTTCACTTGAAACTGTTGCTGAGTGTACAAGAAATATTCAGACATGACAAGGAAAATCAGTTTGACATCACGAAGAAGCATTCTGCTTCAAATGCAAACCAAGGATTCGGCAAGCCCAGCTGCTACAAATGACCAGAGAAGAAACCTGGTTCTTAAAACAAGCACCAGAGCCAACAAGGAAATGGTGGTGAGGAAAGCAGGCGGCCTAAAATCTGGAACAGTGTGCTACAAATAATTTCTCCACTGAAAATTCAAAAATAAAATGAAAGTGATGTAATGCTGTGTTGAACTCACGTGAATGGGCTTCCTGCAGTGCTTGACAGTTCTGTAACCCCGAATGACTCAGGAGAATCAGCATGGCTCCTGGGAGTCCCCAAGTAACTGCCCATCAGCACGCTGACCACCATCACATCTGCCAGGGTTGAATTGCAGAGAAGAGAGCAACCTCTGAAAGGCACAGGGAATGTTGACAAGGGAATAAAAGGCTGCGGTCAATCCTGGGACAGAGGCCCTGTGAGCAGAGGCCAGAAGGCTGCAGGTGAACTGGAGTGGCCCTGGGGCAGGAAGGGACCACAGGGGAGCATATCTCAATTATCTCCTCTCTCTCCCTCGGGTAGGAGGGATAAAGCCTGCATCCTTCTCACCTGGAACTGTGGGTTCTGGCTGGCGGAAGTCTTACCGACACGGAATGAATTTCTCAAGACTGCGGAAAAAGGAAAGAAAGCGAGAGGGATTAGGGAGCCAAATCCACGAGTCTCTCAAATGCTCCCATATTTATTGTGTATAATCAAAGTAAAAAGTCAATAACAGTTGTGAGATAGTAGGCAGGAACTTGGAGAAAGAAGGGATGAGACAGAGATTGTAGACTCCACCATGAGTACTAAGGCTTAGTTTACCTTTAGGGAAGTCATGGGCTGAGGGGAACAAGATACATTTTTTAGACATGTTCATTACAAAGCAGACCACCAGACCAGCCTGGTCCCTGTTTTGGGGATAATAGACTATCTAACACCACGCAGGCCTGGCGTTTATAGCTGAGGGCCTGGGTCATTGCTCTGCAATAAGCAGTGTGCTATCTATAACCTCAAATATGCAAGCAAGGCATTGTCTCTGCTTTTTATGGCAAGGAGACAGGAGTGAGGATGCACAGGTGTTTGCTTTAAAGCAGTTAATAAGCACATTTTTTTTCTTAAAGTTGACAGGCGGCTGCGATGTGTTACAACTTGTTAACTCAATCATGGGCTCCCACATGGAACCATTATGGAGGACATCCTAGGATGACAAATCCTGGCTCTGGATCTTTTCCTGCCAGCTTCGGCCACTCCAGCAGGGTCTAGACACATCCCTGAATAACGATCCCACAGAACCACCTAAACTCTTAACTCCTGGTGCTTGAAACTTAATTTTAGCTCTACACAACTTAATGTAGAAAAGTTTCAGAAATAAAAGATATTATATTCTTTTTATATCTCATCATAAGACTGATTTTTCTGATTGCTCTAAGCTGCTTCTACATGGTAAAGCACCTAATTCTGCAGGTGAATTCAGTACTTTCCTTTGGGCATAACTAGACAGTCTGGGCTGTCTGACTTCTATTAGTCAAATACCGATACACTTAATTGATTTCTTTGTTCATCAATTTCAGCCTGGAGGTGAGGGTCTATCACTATTTTCCTCAGCCCACCCTCTACTCTTTTCTCATCAGCATCTCAGGCCTCCTGAAAACAAAACAAAGCATTTGTTTCCCTTCATCTACACTTTCCACAAAGGCAACAGGAATCATCATGCCTAGAGAATGAATTCAACACAAATGTTAAAACAAAAATCTATAAACCTGAAGCAACTCCATCTCCGACTCATGATACACAATGACATGAGAGTAAGTGTGTCAGGTACAAAGCATGCGTGAGCCTGACCACCTCATTTCTATTCTTCAAAGGAAGGAAGGTTTTCGTATTTTTTATTATCATTCTTTGTCATTGTTTCTGATTAAGCCAAAAAATTTTTTATGAAATAATTAAGCACTGCAATAACAGATTTTCGCTGTATCAATTACAGAAGGAATTCAGAGGGGATAGGAAAACCCACCTCTGTAAAAAATGCAAAATTCCTTCCCCTGTTAAGAACACGAATACAAAATGCAACAGAGAATTCAAATTCTTGTGGAGAGGACAAAAGCCACAGAATCAAAGCAAAGTCATTATTATGACTCAATCCAAAATTCACTGGACAAACATGCTCAATGCATTCAAATAATTTTTAAGGCACACTGCAAACCATTCACTTAATTATCTACAGGCTAGAGGAAGAATTTCCCTCTATAACAGACAACATAAATCAATAGGTTGCCCCACCAAACAAGGAACAAACATCAGGTTTTTTGCAGTTCTGATAAATCAGCAAGTTTTAAAGATCAAAATCCAGAAATTTTAAACATTCATTCACACCAGAATGAATCAAGCACTTAAAAAAAATAAATAACCCAAAGAAACTAAACACATTGATCACGTACCTGGATCAATGAGAAATTCTTGTACAGCTGGGAAAAAAAGAACAGTCTATAGACTTATACTTGAAAAATAAAACTACTTTTAAAGATAACTGCTAAAACACATTTCATCATTCATGTTGCCTTGAAAAATCTGAGGCACTTGTCTCTGATCAGAAAAGCAATTCTGAGTATTAGTATGTTACAATTCAGTGCCAGTTTGCTTTAGAAGAAAAAAGAAAAGCTACTGTTTCTCATCTTGCACAAAGTTTAAAGAACCTCCCTGCCTCTATCTCCTCCCATTTTCTAAGCTCATGCTCCCCAACCCTTCTGAAACAATTATGAGAACCTCTTATTCCCACCAATATGCCAAATCACAAAAGAGTATCAATTTATTTGTGTAAATATATACCTACACCTTGAACTGGAGGAGAAAGATTTCAGAAGGCTATATGGAACTTATTGCTATATTCCTGAAATCACACACATACACGTTCACAGAGACACAGACATATACAAACTGAATTACTGGGCACTTCACAAGCTAAGGACTTACAACTTCTAGAAGATAACTTTGTAGTTAGTTTAAAATACAAAACGGTCAGCTTTTGAAAGCCTTGAACATTGCAAAATCATCCAAATATCAATGAGATCCAATAAGCCTTCTCTGTAGAATGTAATTCCCCATGATGGCAAAGCAGACCCTAAGAAGTAGTGGATCCAAGACTCGTGTTTTTCACTAGCTATGATCGTTTTAAAACACGTAAACAGATTTAGAAAGGTATGTCCCCATGACATTTATTCTTATTGAGATGGCATATGTATTCAATTGTCTATGCAGAAAATAGGACCCATGATGGTGTTTAAGAAATATTTTGTGTATTGAAATATTTATTTTTAAGTGCAGACAAGGAGGGTGGGTATTACTCCATTGTAGAGCACCTTTTGTGCACGCACATGTTCCTGGCTTCAATCCCCTGTACCTTCATGAAAATAAATAAATACAAGTGCTTACTTAAAAATAAGAATAAATTTATATAAAAAAATAAATGCAGACTAAAAACCACTGCAATCTAGGAGCCACAATTATAATAAAAAACAAGTGTTTCTATCAAATATTGACTATACGCCAATCACAGAGACAACCAAAAGTCACACCTGACAACCATCACGTGTGATTCTCAGCAATCCTACTAAGTAGACACGGATGAGAAACCCGGCTCTGCGGATGAGGAGACGGAGCTCGGAGGAGCCGGGGACACTGACCATCCTGCTCCCCGTGACACCGCGTCAGCCCAGGGCAAGCGCTGACAGAGCTGCACTGAGGGGACACCCAGCTGCATGGAACCATGGGGGATTGGGGAGTCCTAGAAAATACTCAAAAGTGTTCAATGAAAAACCAGCTCAAATATGTTACTCTGTGCCCCATCCTCTAAACACAGAACATGTCTGGGACCTTTTTGATGCCTCCGTGTCCTTTCTGCCATCATCAGTTACGTGCCCTCTCAGCGCGACCAGTCATGAACTGGACCCCATACGAAGTGCACTCAGATGGAAGAGCTTTAAAAGCTGTTTTATGAAGTTTGTAAGACTCTGTCTATTCCTCACACAGGCGGTCATCCAGCACTACTCACCGGTGCGGATGTACCACCTGAAATCACACCTTTCTGCTTTTTAAAATCCCTTCATGTAATACAGACTTTTAAACAGCAAAGAAGCAGCTCAACCACAGACAGTGGACATCTTTTCACCAAACGGACTCAAACAGCCCATCGGACTACCTGGAAGCCCTTTTCTTCTATTAAACCCACTTCCAGGTACTTCATCTGATTGGTGGACTCGGCCTCTGAATGGCCTACTCAGAGAGATCCCATCCTCACATCCGGGGGTGGGAGAGGACCCTGCTGCTGGGAGAAATCAGTGAGGAAGGTGGACATCCTCCAGCCATTTCTGCACGGGTAGAAATGCCACATGCTCAGAAATTATTCCGTCAGCACCCCTCGGCTCCCATGGACTGGTTTCACATTAAGCAAACTTATGACACACTGATGCAAGAAAACCAGAAATTTAATTTATTAATGTAACAGGAGATGTGAAACTACAAACCAGATTGAAATATCAGAGTTCAACCATGAGTACAGATTCTCCTCCACGGCCCAATCTCGGGCAGGCAGTCACATGGCAAGCGTGGACAGAAGCAGAGCAGGAAGGGTTTCTAGATTAACTCAATGGACTAAATTTCTGTTATAAGAACAGATCTACTGCCTGGAAAACAATTAATGCCAATCACGGGGCACACTCCATGGACAGTGGCTGAAACACGACTGTGAGTACCTGTATAACTCCACTTTCCCTGTCCTTTCTGGTCTAACTGATGCAGAGGTACAGAGATCCAGGGATGCAGATACCTGTAAACACCCAAAGCCCATCCCTGGGAGCCTGGAAACCAGATAGCCAGGATTTAAATCCCAGCTCTGCCACTTACTAGCTCTGTTACCTTGGCCAAATTACTTACCCTCTGTGTGCCTCAATTTCCACACTGTAAACCTGGGATAACAATCAAATCTTTCTTACTCACTTGTTGTGAAAATTGGAGGATTCATTTCTGTAAAACTCTCAGAAAAGAATGTAGCACATTTTTGGTGCCCAACAAATTTCAATTTAATAAGAAAGTGATTTACAAGTCTCCCATCTAATCATCTTCTGTGTTTCATGACTATTCTGAGTCCCAAAGGAAATCCTTATTTCCCCTCTTATAAACTCTTGAGGAGCACCCTTCTGTTTCAAGCCACCACCTGTTTAATCTGAGGGGGGATTCCCTCCTCCCCACTCCTCTGGTCCATGGGAGACTGCTTCTCCCTTCACACCCCTGACCACTGGCCCACGGCTAGCCCTCCTCACACTAACAGATTGAGGTGTGAGTCCGGGGAGACAAGCAGGGCATATGAAAGCTTTCCTTCCCCTCCAGTGTTGGCCACCCTTAGGAAGCAGCCGGGATGCTCAGTTCCATGGCAAGACAGTCCTGTGCATTATGGGTCAGAATCTCTCAAGGGAATGCTCGCTGTGGACCAGAGTTACCTGGGACTGCGTAAGTCTCTAATTCTGGGACATAGTGTCATGACACTCACTCTCCCACAGCCCTGAATTTCATGGAGAACGTGGCTTCATCAGTAATAAAGGAGACATTTATCGCCTGCCTGTTCTTCTTTGTCATCTCTCAGTTGGCTGCTGGACACAACATGTGTATAAGTATTGGGTCCCCTTAAGCACCAACATATATGAAGTAACAAAAATTCTGTGGCTTAACATTGGTTCAGGGCGACTGTGTAACTGTCCTGACTCTGCTGATGCTAAATTATGTGTATAGGAACTATGGAACCTCCTCAAATATCTTTCATCATAAAACCAGCTTTTCTTATTTTCCTGTTTCTCAGTAATTGCCAAAGACTATCAAATGATGGCTTCACACCAAACAGCAGTTAAGATTATGAGCCCTCTTGTCATACACACTGTGCTAAACACTTTACATAATTTCTAATTCTCACAATTCTACAAAGCAGAAATGAGTGTCCCCATCTCACAGACGAGGGAAAAACTCAGAAAGAACTGACTCAGGATCACGTAGATCAGTGGCAGCGCGTGCACGCAAACCCAAGTCAAAACACCACACCCCTTTGTATATGTACCAAATCTCCTACCACCCATTGACACACAGCGGTGGGGATAATACTTAGGGAACTCAGTACACTTTTCAGCTTTAAGGTGCTCCAGAGGCCGCTTCTAGCTCTTTTATAAAATCCCGGCTCACTGGTTTCTAACACTGCAAGAAAAGTCCGATGTTGCAACTGTTTGCACAGGAAGTCTGAAATGTTCACAGCGAGATGATAGAATAAAACTAAGACATAAGCAGAATAATAGTTCCAGGTAGTCAGACATAATGGACATTGTGCTACCCTGAAGCACTAAGCAAAGGAATCAAAAAAAAAAAAAAAAAACGTTGTTTAAGACTTCCTTTACAAACAGGAAAGTTAAGACTGTAAGAAGGTGTAACAGCGCCACCTATGGCTTAAAAGGCCTTCCTGGTTGCCTGGAAAGGTGCAACACAAAAATTGCCTGTGGATCAGAAACAAGAATCAGATAACTAAAAGCTTATGTAGCACATACTGCTCTCCTAGTCCTCATGTCTTGCACTGTAGCAAAAACCAACAGACCTGTACTAGGCCTATATTCATAAAAGTCATGTCTGTATTTTTCCAACAGGAGGTAATCTAAGTATCTTGCAAAATACTTCTCAAAGAGCCAGGAAATCATAGAAGTGTATTGAAATACAAAAACATTTATTTACATATTAAAACAGCATGAGCTTTTTTCTATTAAAAAAGCTGACATGTCAAATCAATGTTTTGATATTTTAAAACCTATTAAGAGTGCAGAAAAATAAATCAAAATTTTCTTTAATCACAAAAGAGAGAAGCTTATTCCCTGAAAATGATCAATGTGGATTTTTCTAAACTTAATGCTTCTGGTCAGAGTCCTACGAATTTAAATGTCTGAGTGTATAGTTACACGGCAGCATGAACACTGAGTTGTAACAATACACATTCTGTGTAAATAATCTTCAAGGTCGTCTGCTTAAGTCAATTTAACTAGTCCCTGTCTCAATAGAATGATACAGATTTCATTAAAACTTCATACTGCACGCACACACACACACAAAACCCTGAATCCTTGTTACTTTAAGCCATATTCATATATATCCATATTGAATATGCATCAGAAACAAGCCACCCTCTTTAGTATTCACAGTTGATCCTTCTAAACTATCTGTCATTGTGACAGCACATTTTTACTAAGCAGCTCTTGGATGCTTTGTATACAAGGCGTCTACCTCTCACAGTCAGACATGGTAAACGGCATCACTCAAATTTCACAAATGAGGAAATATACTTAAGCCATGGAAACAACGTACATATTTATCATCAGGAAAGAAAAGAGTAAAGATTTTACTTTCAATATGCACTGACAAACTTTTCCTCCATACTAAGACTACATACATAAAACAAATTCAGTCATTGTAAATTATTCTGTCAATAAGCACCACTAGAGAAAAACAAGCAACATCATTAGCAATGATTGGACTTTCAAAGCCCACTCCTATTTTGCACTATAATCATTTTTAATGTTTTGTTTTAGTGCTTACATAGCACTAATATAAAGAAAACATAAACTATTTAAGTCATTACCTGAGAATGCAACATTTGTGAAAATGTACAATTTTAATTTATGCCGCTCTGTCTCACATTCTCACTGGTGTCTCTCCTTTGAAGGCCTCATCAGGCTGAGATCACCAAAATCGGTCATTTATGGACTCACAGGAGTTCGGGAAACCACTCAACGGGAGGCTGATCAGAGGAGAAATTGAGAATGCATCCTGTGCAGCCTGGATTCCAGCACCGAGCTAGGCACCGCCAGCTGCGTTTGATTTGGGACAAGCTGCCCACCTCTCAATCCCTCAGCTGCAAAAAGGAGACATTGATACCTACCGTCAAACACCTGCTTTGAAGTAAAACATGAGAAAAACAGTTTAGCCTTTGGTAGGTGTCCACTCACAGCAAGCTTGGTCATTATGATGATGAGGATTACTTTTAATAAGTTAAGCTAGACCAAAAATTAGAAATCACCATAAAGGAGAAACATTTTAACTCAATAAGCATTTCCTTTTGAATGGATTGATAAAAGTTCTAATGATTTTTTTAATAAACCAAATTTTGTCCATTAATTTTAGATTTACCGGTTTATGGACAAGTCTCCAAAAAAAGAATTAGAGGCCTCTAACCTCTGAATACTAAGAAAGTAAAGTTTAAAAAAATTATGGGGGAGAGTATACCTCAGTTGAGAGAGTATGTGCTCAGCACGCATGAGGCCCTCAGTTCAGTCCCCAGTAACTCCATTTAAAAACTTTTATTTAAAAAAAAGGAGAATTAAAGGAAAAAGATGGAGGACTACAGAATTTTTTTAGAGAATCCACTCAGATTTAAGATGGGGAAAAAATATCCATTTCTCACAGGAAATCTTGAGAACTATGTAAACCGGATCTGAGTTGTCTAGTCTTTAACATTATTCATGAATTCATATTACCAAGTCTTAAAACTACCTGATAACCCACAGTGGTGATAGTGATCATAAAACCTGCCAATGCGGATCGAACTCCGGCTAGGACTGCTCTGTTCTGACATCTCTGCCCCTGAGGCCTCACCAGGCTGAGAGCACTAAATTTTGTCATTCATGAGCATCTCGTGTAAGTCTTCCACTTGTGCTTCTCAGTCTCCTCTCACCAGCCCCTCTGAGGGAAGCACTGTTATCATCTTCCCCACACGCAGATAAGGTCACTGAGGTACAGAAACTAAACCTGCTCCAGGTCACATCGGCATTAAAGGACGTCTGTATTTCTGCTGTTTTGCGGTTGACAAAGGAATCTGAGATATCAATACAAGATAGACTGTTAAATAATCAAGTCTGTCAGCTCTTCACCTCAAAGAGCAGATACTATAAATTCCTGATGTAGGATGAGGCTGCTGCCACAAAATGACTCAGCTAGAAATTAATATCCAAGATGAAGCAGCGGATACACATAAATATTCATGACTGTCAACTCCTCTCACGGGTCTTGGCCCTTCACTGCCTGAATGGGGGTGAAATCCCCACCCGTGTCTGGGAGGGTAGCGCGGCTCTTCCAAGTCTCACCCAGGCTTCACAGGCTGTTTCCCCCTACAGACTGTCCTAAATGATTAAAAAGCTCACAAGATTTTTACACCAGCCAAAACTGAAAGACATTTCTGCATATGGAGCACTTTCTCAGGCTTAAACCATTTTTGCCTACACTCAGCAAGGGGGAAAAAAGAAACATGACTCTGCAAAGTCTCTTAGCCTTACCACTCACAGGAGTTGAATGGTCTCAGCACAAGATGACACTTCACATTACAGGATGAGAACAAAATAAAGCCGCCCCAACAACAAGCACTCCCAGAGACAGCGCTCAGCAGTCTTCTGCACACTCACGGTTGTGCAGCCCTCACCACCATCTATTTCCAGAACACTTCATCACCCCAATAGAACACCCCTGTCACTAGCAGTCACTCCACAACCCCCCTCCACCCAGCCCCTTGCAACCATCATCTGCTCTCTGCCACTGCATGAGCCAATTCTGGGCATTTCTAAGATCACTGAAATCAACAATATGTGGCTGTTTGTGTCTGGTTCCTTTCAGTTAACGTGCTGTTATCAAGGGCTTTCCCATGTTGAAGTGGTATCAGCATGTCTCTTTTTTTTTTGAAAATGTTAAACTTTATTAGAAGGTGGTAAATACTATCAAAAATAGTAGAGTGGGGTATAAGGGATGGGGTTTCAAAGGGAAAAGGCCGGGTTGAGCAGTCAGGGTGGACTACCCAGAGCAGATGGCTTTTTTCATATTCCCCTTTATTTATTTTTTCTTTTTTATTCACTCTTATGTCTGAATAATATTCCACTAAATGGAGATACTACATTTTGTTCTTTCATTCAGCAGCTATATATGGACGAGGTCCAGAAGAATGAGTGTAAGTGGTGGCTAGCAGGGATGGCATTTAAGCAAAGGGCAAGATGTGCTTTCAAAAAAAAAAGTGAACAATCAGAGGCACAAGGAAATTCAGCGCGTTTCTGAGAAAGTGCATGGTTGCTTCAGTAGGACTGCCATGCAGGGCTGTGGGGGATAGTGACAGGAGACACAGTGAGGGAGTCACCTGAGAATATTCCCCACTGCAAGCAGCTCAGCCAATTCTCCTCCCTCATCCTGTATTTTAGAGACATTTTTGCTAGCTTTTCTCTTATTTCAAGTAACAGTACTTTAGTTACACATCTGATCATCTGCATCAGACCACATTAGCTCCAAGCCACAGAAAATCATTCACTGACCGGAGCAGCTCCAAGACATAACATTGATGGTCCAGGGAGTCCTGCAGCATCCCATCCTGCAGGCACAAACCACACATGTTCCCTGGTGATGTCCGGAAAGTAAAATGCATGGAAATATCTCACTGCTGCTGCACGACATCTGCCCACAAATTGCCCACAAATCATGCTGGCACAGCACTACTCAACCCTCGCACTACCCAAAAAAAAAAAAAAAGAGAGAGAGAAAAGAAAAGAAAAGAGAAGAAAAGAAAAGAAAAGAAAAGAAAAGAAAAGAAAAGAATAAAGCTAAGAAAGCAAATTTAGGCTCTTCCATTGAAAACCAGCAACCATCACTGCCAGTATCTGAGCTGGAATGATCCTGACTTCAAAAACCACTGTGCAGTTACTATTCAAATGTGACAGACATATATGTATTTCACTTTGATGATATTACAATAGGATTTTTCTTTTCAAAATTTCCAGTTGCAACAATAGCACAAGAACGTTTATGTTTCATTTTTTAAAAAAAATCAATTATTTTCCACTTTGTTAATTTTGAATCTATTATTATTTTATAAAGGGAGCTATGCTGCAGATTATAAACCAAATATCTGGCTTCTGCAAACAAGACCTATATGACTTCACTATTTCAGAGCAAGCTTTAATGATGCTTTCAAATTGGGGGCGCTCACTAACAGCTCTTTAAATACTGTCAAAGATGTGCTATTATGTAATGCAAAGGGTCTACCTACACATCAACTCAGAAACCAAAGAAACTACACGAAAGCCTTAGTTTATCATTTTAAAATATTCCTATTATTTTGAATATTAAATTTCTTAAAAGATAAGATATTTTTTGAGAAAGACATCAGTTGTATTAAATTTCCTCTCACCAAGAAAGCAATCTTTATCAAGAATTACTACCCCTATGAAAATCCAAAAGACAGGACGTTTCTAGCTAAGTTAACTTACAGATCTCAACACAAGCCTTAATCCTATCTGCTCTCACTTGAACGAGCCCAGCAAAGTCCTGGGCTACTCTGGAACTTAGCTCTTCTGTTCCATATGTTGGCAGAGCTAAGATCATCACACAAGGCAGGGAAGGAGAGAAGAGGTAAGTCCACCTGGCGGCCTCCATCTGTTTACTTCCAGCCACAAGGTGTCGCTAGAGCGACCCCGCTAACAAGCCCTCCACACAAGGAAACCCGGCATCCACTCTGCCCCTGCGGTCCCCAAGCAGTCCCGACGCCCCTCTCCCACTGGTGGCCTCCGAGCCTGTGAATGGTCTTCTAATGACCCTCCCAGTTGGTCACACCCTCCCCCTCTTCCCCGCTACACACACACACACACACACACACACACAGCCAAGGCAGCCTTCCCAAAGCACAAATTTGATTACATCTCCCCCACTTCAAACCCATCAGAGGCTCCCTGGTAGAGTTCTAGCCCCACCCCCGACCCTGCTTGTCCATCCTCACCTCAGTACCAGGTCCCCAGTGACCTCAGGGGCCCCGTGACCTGCTGCTACTTCCCACTAGCCTCCAGGCTCATTTTAACTGTTTGTCAAGGAAGTCTTCCTTCCCTCCAACCTCCGCACTTTGGATTAGGTGCCCTGCTGTGTTAATAAAACATTTTAATCTAAGTCAACTTCTGACACTGCTAAGCTCTCAAGAAGCAAGTACATTTTGCTTACTACTGTGGGTCCTCCCCCTCTCCCCTAGACACTCAGAATTGCGTGTTTTGTGAATAAAAGAATGAAGGGGTGGGACTCAAAAGGACAGGCAGAGCTGCTCTCCTAAGGGTCACTTCCTGCTGACACCCTTCACTGCCTCTTCTGTGTCAGTTCTAGTAAAAACCAAGCTCCTCCAAAGCCCTCCACCCCTAGGCCCTCTCCAGTGTCCTTCAAAGCAGGGTCACCCACCACCCTGGACCACACAGGGCAGTCTCCCCGAGTCCCCACCCCACAAGCCTCCAGGCCTCTACCCGGGCTGCTCCTGCCACCTGAGTCACCCTCTTGATTCCTTCCCCTGGCTGACTCTTACTCTGTCCCCAGAACTGAATGTAGAGCCAATTTCTTCCAGGAAGTCCTCCCTGATGATGTCCTTTAGCTCTTGGCTGGGCTCCATCTACAGCAGCACTGCTTGGCGACCAACTGGTATTTGTCCACCTGCTCTTATGAGACCATGACCTCTTGGAGGCCACGTGGGAAAAAGGAGTGAGGTGACAAGAGGGGTGGGAAGAGCAAACAGGAAAGTCGCAGCTCAAGTCCCAAATTCAAGGATTCTGTCTCAGATAAAAAGAATAAACTGTTTCATACGTGTGTCATTTGGCTATGATTTTTGTGGCTCATGGAAAACAAGAGCTTGGTGTTCAAGCCTGAAATCCAAGTTACATGCAAAGAAATGTATATATTCATATCCAAAGGAAACCAGAGCTGCTCAACAACACTTTGCAGTTAAAATCCAAAGGAACTTTGATAAAGGCAATCTCCCTCTCTCTCTTTATTTTTATTTATTTATTTTTTTTGGTATCATATAGTTTTAGAAGTATTTGTATAACTAAGTGATGGCTACAGCCTATGATTCTGCACTGGAGTGTTTGGGGCTAAGGAAGCCCAGATTACATGCACTGTGTAAATGCAATCACACCAACACAATGACAGGCGCCCTAGTGGCTGAGCTGAAGTTCCAAAGCAGAGAACCTTATGTTGGAAGACAGCTCTCAGTAGAAAGTAAGAAATGCAATGTTCTGTACTCAATCTCATTAGCTTTATGAGCCATTAACAGATAGTATGTCTTGTCTAATGAAACCCCAAAATATATTGTCATCTTCGATTTTCTCCATCTGACTGTTTTATGCTAAATTTGGATATCAAACCCTCACTCCATACGGAAAGCTCAGGCCTTAGCTGCAGCACAGTTACATCCCGTGGAAGAAAGCCGATCAAGGGAGAACAGGAGAGTTTCCCTTCAGAAGCTGCTAAGTGTGGTTTTGCACCTGTATGTCATTTACAACCACGCCATCGTCAAAGGAGTAAGACCTTACATCTGTGGGGCAAAAAGCACTGCGGTGGTTCCGAACCATGAAAGAACACTGAGCTTTGTGCAACAGTCCTGAGGCACTTAAAGCGTACTTTCTCTGAAAGGCTCCGAAACTGACTCACTTCACCATTTCAGGTACAACCGGAATTAGTAGAGAGAACATGCCCTTGAAGTCTGACAAGGCCCTGCTGGAATCCTGCTACAGCATTTACTAGCTGCTAAATGAACCAATTCCTTAAACCTCTGAGGAGGCTTCCCAATCTTCAAAACGGGGCTGCCACCGCCCACTTGGGAGGCATGGATGTGAATGCAACACGCAAGTAGGGCGGCCGACTGGTACGTGACACGGGGCCTGGCTAGTTTCCCTCCGCTGCCCTTCTCCCCCTTTAAACTTGCACTGTTCCCCCTGGTAAGGGTGAAGCCCCAGGAACAGACTGCCCGATTCTTCTGTATATCCCCGGATACATACCTTACCCTTAGGAGGTCAGAAAAACAACTGCCTCCTCCCCAGTCACTATCAATATTCTTAAGAGTCTGGGTTTTTTTAACTCTATGTTTCAGGGAGACTATTCAAGAATTGTTCAACCACCGTTCTCCAGGATGGCTCCTCTCCCAACGCCCATCCCTTCTTACCTCAAATCTTCTGTCTGATTGCCTTTTGTTCGTGGGAAAGAGAGTCCGCTAGGGTGCGGACTCCCTAGGCCTCCCTCCCTTCATCACAGGAGAGTGTGACTACATTCTCCCAACTCCCCACTCCGACTCCAGCTTCTGAGGAGTTTCCCCTTCTGGACCCTGCAGCTTCTGGATCGTCCCAAGACGCGCACACGTGGCCAAAACCCTCTCTTCAGATTTCTTCCTGTGTGGCCCTGCCCACCCCCCAGAACCTTAAGGATAAATGCCATTGCTCTGAAAATCACAAACGCCGCTGACTGACACACCAAAGCTGCATGGTCCGGGCTTTCCTCCAAACCAGGCACAGCCCTGCCCCCCCTCAGACACAGTCTGCACCTCTTGAGATGAGCTGATCCACTTGCACGGCTGTGAACACCAGCTAAGAATGACGAATCCCAATGTGTATCTCTAGTCCGGCTCCTTCACCTGAGCCCCAGGCTCATAGACACGAGTGCCTCTTGGAAGTCCTAACTTGGATGACAAATGGCATCTTAAAAATGCCATATGTCAAAAAAAAAGGCCTTATGTCCACCATTTACTCTAGACTTCGATTCCTGGCAGGTACCTCCCAGGCTCCCCATTTTAGTAACAGCCCCAGCACCCACCTAGGTGTTTGAGGTCACATTCAATTTCCACTGTTCCCTCCACCTGGCCCTGCCCTGGAATCAGTCTTGTTATTTCTGTCGCTAAGCCAGTCTCAAGTCTGGTTCTGCAGGGAGCACGATGGAAACCCACAAGCTCACAGCAAGGTGCACTGAGTCACAGTCCTCCGAAGGGAGTTCCCTGGAGGGGGAGGCATCTCCTGCTGCCAGTCACCTCAGAAGGCACTGGATTCTCACAAAGAAGGACCAGAAAAAGGACTCAAGGATCTCCCGTGATCTGAGGTTTGAAGGGCCCGAGTTCTGGGGGAGCTCCTAGTTAGCTGACACTCCTGTCAGTGAGCAGATGAGGATGGTAGGAACCCAGGCAAGTCTGTTCTCGCTCCGACCCCTTTTCTCTCGGGAGCCACGGGAAAGGCCAGTTTCCAGGGCACAGACCGGCCATCACAGATCCCAGCCTGCATTTGCCAACCCAGACAGCCTAGACTCCTACTTGCGACTCTTACTTCTGTTCTGTTCCCCCCCAGAATGTGATGGACTCTTTCAGAAAGTCTGGACTGTCTCAAGCGAGACCAAGTCAGTGAAGGATGAAGTGTCCACATTTGGACCAGAGCATGAAAGGAGAAACAAGGCCTCATGTCCAGCATGACGGTGGTGGCCAAGCCCTTTCCCTGGGTGAGATGAACCAGGGTCGGGGTGAGAATGCAAGGTCCCTTCACGGCTGACAGGGGTGTTGGAGACTCACTACCGCAAAATAACCACACGGCCGTCAGTGGTGGACATCAGCTGCAACAGACACAGAGTCAGCTATTTACTGCCAAAAAGGGGTAAAAGTAAAGGCCGGTGCAGGGAGGCCTGCACGGCTGCTGAGGCAAACCACAGACCTGGCTCTGAATGCCCACTGGCTGAAGCAGAGAGGAAGCTACGGTCCCCTTTAGCGGTCCCTGTGTCCACCAGATCCAAGTGAACCAGTTACTTAGGACAAGGCAATGTTTTCCTGATACTTAGAAAAACCAGCCTCATAAAGGGAACAAAAGAGTGGCATGGTTTTAGGCCCGCTCCTGCCCCTCTATGAATGCAAAGTAAAGTAAATGGCACTGGGAAGGTGAATGCAAAAAAAAAACCAAAAAACAAAAAACCGGTGACTGCTTCCTCCAACAGCGTCCCCTGCAGCTGCTCACCCCCGAGCCGGCCACTTCCTCACCAGTGACCGCCGGCCAGGAAGCGCCGTCACGCACGTCACACAGCGACAGCCAGGAACCTCGTGCCGAGCACGTTTGTGTAAAAGCCAGAATCAAGCAAGGTGCTGCAGAATTTGACTTTCCAAGTTTAAATACTCCATGAAAAAAATCCCTCAGCAGCCGCCTAAATCAATTCGCATCTCACTTCTTCAAAACAAATAAACAAAATTAGTAAGAGAGCATTTGTTACCAAATATAAGGACGAACTAACAGGTTCCTCAAAGCAAGGACTTTAACAGATATCAAACTCCAGTGGGTGATGTGCTAACATAGCAAAAATTCCAAAAAAGTAGAAAATAAGATGACTAGGATAATATACGAATCATGGCAACTGTTAAGTTTTTGCTTTTTATAGCGATGGAGACGGCACAGAGGGCGATCTGGCTATTCCAATGCAGGGTGTGCACAGCCCACATTTTCAGACCCAACAACATGCTCACGGGGTGGTATAAGGGAAAAAGGAAAATAGAAAAAGGAATAGAGGAACAGCCAAAACTAGAAACACACGAGAACAAAAATGACTTTGACAGCATTTACAAGAAATTACGTCAGTGTGATGAGGACAGGGACGCAGGGACGGTGAGACCCACCCTCACCTCCTGATCCAGGGAAGGCAGGGGCCTGAGGGGAGCGATGCTGCCGGGGGACCCCAACGTGGTCAGCGCCCCAAACCAAAACTTCACCTAGATGCGTGTAGACAGCTTTTGAGCTACAAAATGTGGTCGCATTTCAAGCTGGACAACTTTACTCACTCCCACCAAGAGGAACAGGGGAGAATTAGGTTCTGCTCCTGAACCAAAGCATTGTTTAAAAAATTAATGACTGTGTAATAGTAAAAGCAACAATGGAGTAAAAGTCACTGGCGGAGAACGTGCTTGACCCGAGCTCATTGGCCACGTTATCTCACTGACGTTCAGATGCTGGCTGAGCCCTTATGGTACCAGAACAGACAGACCCACCAGGAGGGAGGTTTAATGCGCTGCTGTATTTTGATGCCGGCAGCCATGCCTGGTACACAATGTTCTGGGTAAACAATGGTGACAGTGTCAACCACTATGGGCTAAGCACACATCCAGCTACTCCGCCAAATCCCAAGGGCAGACTTCAAAAGGCAAAAACAAGCTGGCATTCTCTGTTGGCTCTGCAGAATCAGAGCCAAGCAGTTGCTGAGCAAAAATGTCACCAGTGCCTCCTATGACAAAATAGGAGGCACTGGCGTGGGGCTGGGGCAGGGCTCCAGGCTTCCACTGATCACCCACCAGTCTGTCCAGGGGGTGAAGGAGGTCCCTGCTTTCATTGCACCGATGCACCTACCTTGAATGACGCCTTAGGACTCAACAGGTGACAGGTGAGGTGAACGGAGCCAGCCTTGGTGTAGCACGGTTCTGGCAGCTATGCCCTCAGCAGTGCCCAGTTTCCTAAACCTGACACCTCATCTCCAAGGAGCAGAAGTGTAGTGTGGGCATGTAGATCACAGGGCCCTGTGAGGACAAGTACAGATCATGGCCACGACATGCCTCTCCCCTTCCTTAAGCCATAGAGGAATGTCCGGGGAGGAAGTGAAAATTATTCCAGAGCCTGCCAGGCACCACACGCAGGTGGGACACGGATCCCCTGTGTCTGTCATTCACAGGACTGGTGTGGATTTTCTTTTTATCAATTCTCTGGCATCTTCTCCTCCATCTTACCAACAACAAGAAAGTAGAATCTGACCTTAGAATCACAGAGAATCACAGAGCCCCTCCTGCACAGCGGGCCCGGCAGCACGTACCATGTCCTCCGACCGTCACCTGTGGGACCGCCATGAGCGCTCTCCAGACTCAAGGCCCGAGGCCGTAGGCCGGGGGGACACAGCTCACCTCACTCTCCCCAGTAAAGGGGGACCACCTCTCGGCAAAGACGTCTCACCCTCTTCTGCCCGAGGGACAGCTTGAAAGATACACAGGGAAACATAGTAGAGGGTGAGGGGTTAGGCAGCCCAGAAGTGATCGTCTGCACTTCCAAGGCAGAGTGGGGCCTTTGACCTAATCACAGGGACAATGTGAGGACGAATTTTTCCCTGCTGTGTCCCATACACCGTGACACGACTTTCCCTGCGTAAGGAGCTAATTCGGAAGCCCCTGGCAGTGTTTCTGATGTCCTAACTTGGCATGGTGGCTGTCAGGCAGGGGAGAGGGCCTGAGCCGTGCTGGTGCTGGGCCTGGGAGGCAGGAGACATCGGCTCCACCCTGAGCTCAACCAGCACCTCATTCTGCGTCTCGGGATTCAGAGTCTCATTTATAAGCAAAGGGATGAAACTGTCCCAGGACAGGCTGTCCAACAGGAATGAAATGAGAGTCATGTAAATAACGTTTCCCAGTTGCCACGTTTAAAATGTAACAAAAAAAAAACCAAGCAACTGATTTTAAGAACAGACCTTACTTATTCTACTGTATGTAAAATACTATCATTTTGACGTGTAATCAATATAGAAAGTAACAAGATAGTTTATATTCTTTTTACTAGACAAGTTTCAGCGTCTGATGTGCATTTAACTTACAGCACATCTCAGCTCAGACCGGCCTCCTCCCCAGCACTACTAACATCAGTAGCTGTGGCTACTCTATTGGACAGCAACTCCAGGGGTCCCCCCAAGTGTCCTGGCTGAAAAGGGGGAGTAAGTGTCCACACTAACCCTAAAAGGATCTCTCTGAAACAAAGGCGGATTTAGTTTTAAACATCTGAAAACCGGCGGGCTACACCTCCTTCCCGCCTTGGCTACAAGAAAGCCCTCCTCCTTGATGATCCCATTCTGGATGTAGGGAAGCAATCTGTCACACAGCCAGGGTGGCCCGGCCTTCAGGTTGACTTGCCTGCTGTCTGTGTCCAGTCCCACGAAGTCCTCCTTCTCAAATAGGATGTAGAGGAGGGGGGTCTTCTCCCCAGAATTTTCGGGGTCCCCATCCAGCCACTTGGACTTGGGCAAGATGAAGAGTGACTCAGTGAAGTCGTCGATCCTCTTCTCCACCACCCTGCAGTCCTCGTAGATTGAAGGCCACGTCGGTGTGCGGCTGCTCGGCCACCTCCCCATACAGCACAAAGACAAAGAGCTGAGAGTCGTAGAGCGTGGTGCCATACAGCTCCTCTGTGCGTGGAGCTTCTAGAAGGTCTTGGCCAAGAGGCAGTCAGTAATGGTGACAAGGCCCATGACATTGCGGTGGGTCTGGAAGTCACTCCATCCATTCTCGGGCGCATAGAGATACCTATAGTAGATACAGAGTGCCCACTGGGAGCCGCACGGTCTGATCTGGCTCACCAAGGAGATTCCATTATAGATGCAAAAGAAATTCTCTAAGATGATCCCCACGGGTTGGACCACAATCGGGAGAGTCTGGTGGTCCTCAGCGCACTGCATGTAGTCAGGGGCGTTCATGTTGCAGGCGCTGCCGAGAAGGGAGGGTAAATCGATGTACATACTGTGCTGTGGGCTGCGGGCCTCACTGGGATGCGGCGACCTGGTGTGCACCAGCCAGAAGGCAAGGGAAGTCCAAGCAAATCGGGGATAAGTTTGTCCTCAGCGTCTGCACATGGCTACTGAAGCTCAGATCACATTACCCAGCTTTTGGTCTAGGCTTCCATCCCCTGCAGAAAAGGATCATTTCTTGTTTTCTGTTTCCAAGCACCTAGGCAGGCCCTGATGCAAAGTCGGTACTCAAAACTGCTGAATAAATGAATGAATAAAGGAACTGCTTCCCCACCCCTCAGCAGGATATAATGCAAAGAACCATAGTAGGATCAAAATATCTGGATTTCAACGCCAATTTATTTGAACTCCTAAGGTGCAGAATAATGGGTAAGAAAACTTGCTTTGGGGAGGAGGGTACAGTTCAGTGGTAGAGCACGTGCTTAGCATGTTCAAGGACCTAGGCTCAATCCTCAGTACCTCATTTTAGAAAAATGAAACAAATAAATAAACTTAATTAACCCCCTCAAAAAATATTTTCTCCATTCAAAATTCAAAAAAAAACCACCTTGCAATTGACACAACATTGTAAACTTGACTATACTTCAATTAAAAAAAAAACTACTTGCCTTACAAGAATATATCTGGATTATGGAAGTTTGCAAATGTAAAATGCCTAGGGTACCATTTGCATAAGAAGAAGGAACTGTACAAATGTACTATCCCTCATTTATGAGCTATTTTTCCTTTGGGGAGATTATAACCTCTCAGAGATATTTTTCTCATATTAAAAAAAAAAAAAAGAAAACATTACCTGATTCTCCATACTGCTGAAGAATCAGATAACCCTATGAAAGCATCTGACCCACAGAGTTTATTCAATAAATGTTTGTTGAATGAATGAATAAACAAGCAAAGTGAATGCTGCTCCCTGCCACAGACCATCATAATGGTACTGCTTGGAAATGCCATGCCCACGTTCCACCCAAATCTTCACTAACCACGTGGGTGACCTGGGCAGACCTGTGTGCTTCTCTCAACACCAGTTTATTCATAAATAGAAATGAGGGCAATAACACAAACCTAAAAGGGTTAGTGAGTCACGAATGAATAGTACCCCAACTTTGCAAGATGGAACTATTAAAGAAAATTGGGCAAAGAGTCCATAGGCCCTCTCCATATTATCTCTTACAACTACATGGGAATCTACATTACATCTAAAAATAAAAAGTCTATTATTTTAAAGAGGCTATTGAGTTTAAATCAGCTCACCATCTCAAATAAGGAACACACAGTACAAATAAGAGAATGCGCAGCCCATGAGATGCACTCAGTAAATATTTCCACTGAACCCACTGGTCCCTCCAAATTCAGAGCATGAGGATGTGTCCTCGTGGCCAGAGGCCACTGCACCTGAAGCTAAAAAAGCTAATGGTCCCCACTTTCAAAAGCCCCTGCCACCAACCTAGGTCTAATTTTGTATTTGTAATTTTTTTTCTTTTTATAAAATAGAAATCCCCAATTGCATAGCCTTCAGGTCACCAAAACCTGACCACAGAGATCATGATGGCAACCCTCCTTGGTGAAACAATAAAATGAAAAGCCATTTCCACAAGACCTGTGTGTAAATCTACTAGGGAACTTCATCCTGGACTGAGAGGAAGAGGACTGGGGAGGAGGGGGCAATCTGAGGCACACAGACCCATGGGCCACCTGTCCCACGATGGACATTACACTCAACCCTCACCCTCCAGGAACTTCAAAATACACACAGACAGAGTGATGTGGACAATATATATGTATTTTTAAAGAAATTCCGACTCTCTAGCAGGTCTTGTATCTACCGAGACACAAATGGCTTATGTGTATAATGTTTCACAAAAGCCTTAAAACATTACCACCCCAACTTGACACATTAAGAAACTAGGGATAGAGGTTTATCACATTGTGCAAGATTAGAGAGATGCCACATCAGACACTGTATTTAAACCCAAGCCTTTGCTCCAGTGCTCACACAAGAAAGTGTGACATACTGCCCCTTTCCTGCCCTCTCCCTGCAATAAATCTCTGAAGAGTCTTTTCTGTGCCACGTGGAATCACAATCATATCAATTTACCACAAAGAGCTATGTGACTCCTTGGAGGACGTGTCAAAATCTAAAGGGTTGTGATGGGAGGAGAGATTTGAATTTTCTGTTTCTCAAAGGAAACATGGCTTTAAAAGAAACTGAAAAGCACTTATCTAGTCTAAGCCCTCATTGTGTAGAGAAGGAAATGGAGGCTCAGAAGAGATGAGGAAAGGGACTTATTAACAAATATTGCCTCAGTGCAGCACCAAGCCAGCCCTGGGCCCTTCTGGGGGAGTACCTGGAAGGCCCAGGAAAATGATTGTTAGAAAAAGGAAAGAGAAGAAGCATACAAGGCCCTGTCTCTACACCACCATACCATGAAGTTCCACCAAATTATCCAGTATTGGGTGCAGCCAAAATTTAGGTGGGCTAAAGAGGTTATAGAAACCTGGAAGTCTCAACCATAGTGGAAATTCCAACATTTACTGTTTTTTTCCAAGTTCAAGCATCAGTTCAGTGGGCGCTCCATACGAGGGACTACACGAGGCCTGGAGTTCTCCCAAATACAGATCTCTATTATCACGTGTGCAAACCACACACAGGCCCACCAGAAGAAAAACGCCCACACATAAGATGGAACTACTGAAACAGAAAAGAGCCAACCAGCATATATTGCTAGCAAAAACGGTGCTGCTAGAAATAGACTCATGGACATAGAAAGCAAACTGTTGTTAGCAGGCAGGAAAGGGAGGATTAACAGATACACATTAATAAATATAAACTAAATGACAAGGACCTACTATATAGCACAGGGTACTATTTTCAATTTCTTGTAATGAGTTGTACTAGAAACAATCTGAAAAACATTTATATACATATGCATAAGCTTATAACTGAATCTCTGCTGTACATCTGAAGCTAACATGGTAAATTTACAACACTTCAATAAAAAATAATTTTATATAATAAGTAAAAATAAAAGCAACGCCATAAAAAAAAAAAGTAAAAGAACACGGTAATCCCCTTAGCTGTAGGTGGTGGAGAACTCTGCAAGCACCAAGTCCACTCGAATACTCCAGCACTGGCGGTCTCTCATTCTAACCATCAGAGAATCACTTGGCTTCTACGAGGTTACTTTTCTCTTCAGTGAAAGGCTACAGTTCCATCTAATGATGTATTGAATCTCATCACTCACAAACCCAAGAATTAATGAGGATTTCCCATAGGCCTGGCTCTGGACAGATGAAAAGATAGGGTCCCAGATATATTCATGTGTAGAAGAAGTTTATGCCATAAAGACATTAATTCTTCCTGCTTTGATAGACAGATTCATTGCAATTCTGATTAGAATTCCTCCCAGATATTTCATGGAATGTAACAAGTTAATTTATGGTCAGGAACAGCCAAGAAACTTCTTTAGAACCACCACTGGGAAGGGGTGGATAGGTCATGCATTTCAACTGGTCTTTCTGATGTGATGAAAACGTTCTGGAATAATAATGGTTGCACAAATGTGAATATGCTAAAAGCTGCTGAATTGTAACATTCAAGTGGGTGGACTTCATGGTGTGTGAACAATATCACAATAAAGCTGTTATATGAAAAAATCCTTCTTGCCAATTATTTTTCCCTCTATACTACTAGTCTGTCCCACAATTTAATTAAAACAAACAAACAAAAAAAACCAAAACAAACCAGATTTTGCCAGGAGCTCTTTAGGAGTGCAATGTCCCTGGGTCTCCAACGCCTCAGGTTGTGCTGTTCCTGTTAACACACAATAGCTGGGCTGGACTAGTTAGGGACTATAAGTATCTTTTTAAGATCGACGGTCTCACGTTTCACCCTGGGAGAGTGAATGATGGAGGATGAGACAGCCTCATGCCTTCAGCTCATTTTTAACTGAACCAAGCCCTGCTTTCACCACTGTAATCCCTCTCAGTATAAAAACATGTGACATCAACAAGCACCGCCATCATAACACCTGAAAGTGTTCAAGGTACTTACCTGGGGCAGAAATCCTGATCAAGGAGACAGAAGCTCCCTCAGCACTGCCGCTCCCTTTTCCCGACTCCACCAGGAGAAGCTGGGAGTTACAGCCGCGGGCTCTCAGCCTGGGGAGCAGCGCCCACGCCGCTAATCTGGACCTCAGGGATCGGGAAAGGGAGAGGAAGGCAGCCCCGGGGTCGCGGGGCAGGGAGAGCGGGGTGGGGGACGCGGGCTGCAGCCCCGCTCGGAGGCCAGCCCCAGCCCCAGCCCAAGCCGCCCGCCCCGTCCGGGTGTGCAGACCCCGCCCGCCCGGGACACAGCCCGCCCAGTGGTGGGGACGGGTCGGCGGCCAAGGAGAGGAAGCCCGGGAGGGGAGGACTCGCGGGCGGGAGAGGGGAAGCGGACGCCAGCCGCGGACTGAGGGGAGCCCGGCTGGGCCAAGAGGCGCAGGGGCACACCTGGCCCTGTACAGCTGTGGCCGGGGCGCCGGGGCAGGTGGCGCGGGCAGAGGGCTCTGGCCCGAGCAATCCAGCTGAACACACGCTGACTGGCGCCCTGGGGGGCTGTGACACGCCGACCGCCCTCCCGCAGCCGCCTCACCCCTTTCCCGATATCCCCTCACCTTGCACTTCCACAGCCAGAGGCCCCGGCCCCAGGCAGTAGCCAAAGGCCTACAGGGCGACAGAGCTGAGAAGCCATTGGGGCCGATCCCCGGCTCGGAGCTGGAGCTTCCAACCCGCGGTCCAGCTGGCAGCAACTGCGCATGCGCAGGAGGGCCAGCGATCCGCTCTGGGTCCTGAGAGAGAAGGGGAACCGAGGGAGGGAGAATAGGGGAGGAGGAGGGGAGGCGGGGAAAAGTGGAGGGAGACACATGGACAGGAGGAGCAGAGGGAAGGCAGTTATCTGGAATTGGGAGGGGAGTAACAGAGATGGGGAGAAAGCGTTTTACCTCTTGTGGCACCCCGAAGGAGGCAGCAGTCCTGCCTATACACCCTTCTCTTACCCGTCATTGCCCACAGCTCATATTTTACGTCCCTGGCCCAGCCCTCCAGCTAAGGTCTCTGCAGAAACCCTACGGGTATCATACCCGTTGCCCCCACAAGGAGCTAGGTTTACTGTTGCTCAGGGAACCAAGCACCCGCAGGTGTTGTTTCTCAGAACTACCTTGGGAAGAGTACATATTCCCCTTTTACACGCTGGGAAACAGGCAGGCACGATCTCTGCCTTAGCTCCACTGTCCCAAATGTTGGGCTGGCAGGGAGCGGGAGGTAAAATGTCAGAGCCCCAGAAGGAGCAGACTGCCTGAGTGTTGGTGTAGAGTCCCCATCCCTCCTGGGTAAACCACACCCCAACCTCGGGGAATAATCAAGGGCTCACCGTAGGCCCCTGTGTGTGGGAGAGCTGCCCTCAGTCCCAGTGTCCAACTTGCTAGGTAGGTAGAAGTGTTATTGAGTCCAAATTCATTCTCCTCAGTGCAGGACAGGCCAGTAAGTTGGGAGACCAAGTGTTGGGGCATGGAATAGCAAGTTTCTGTAGACCTAGATGGCAAACTAATGTCCTGGAAAACCATCTCCCCAAGTCAGAATTCAGGCTGCTTTCCTATGTGCTTGGTTTTTGCAAACTTCTTGGTGTAGGAATTCTTTGTTTTTAGAATCCTTTGTTCTTGCAGCTATCTCCCTGGGTCAGATCCCTGTAAACCTCCAACAAAACAAACGTTATTTTCTATTCTGCAACGTGTTATCTTTATATGATTGGAAAAGTGTTAAATACCCTTAAAGGTCAGAGCCTTCAGAATAGGCTCGCCTGTATATTTTAGGCTCTAGGCAACATTGTTTTACAAGCAAGAAGAAGCCTAGGAGACAGAGCACAGGGTTAAAGTCAAAGGAACAGATCTAATATGGAGTCAGATTTCTTCTTTTCTATTACTGTGGCAGAAGCCACTTGAGGATTTAAATCCCTTAAAGTTAAAAATAAGTAAAACTTTAAAGGAATTTACATACATTGGTGGGAACTTGCATAGCATATCTGGAAAAGCACACAAAGGATTGTAAACATTGGCATCTCCAGGGAGGCGTGTAAGAACAGAGGATGAGGGAAAACTTCTTTCACTTGAGTATTTTTTGCTCTGTTTGAATTTTTTTAACCATATGCATATATTTCTTTTTCAGTTAAAATAAATGTGTAATGGAGCAAAGGAGTAACTAGTTCAGCAAATACAGCAGCCATAGACTCACTGAGTCATCATTTTCGATTTAAGCCAGGAAGCATTGATTGTCTCTCTCCTATGTGCCCAGTGCTGTTTTAAAACATTTTTATATATTTTTTTTATAAAATAATAACATGCTATCCCTCACCCCTGCTCAGGGCTGGTGGGAAACCAACTGAGTTTTTACTGAGTTGTTTTCCAAGGAGTAGAGATGAGTTATAAACAGAACACAACTTCAGGGCAAAACAGGCGGACTGGTTTTCCAGCAGGCCAGATAGCGATGACGGGTTTTCAATAGAGGCGCACAGAGGCTGAGAGAGAAAGCCTCCAGGACCCTACAGAAAGCTGCCCACAGTGCCTTCTCCATGGCACTACTGAAATAGGAAAGAACAAATCTGACTCCATATTAGATCTGTTCCTTTGACTTTAAACCTGTGCCCTGTTTCCTAGGCTTAGTCTTGCTGTTTCTGCACCTTTTGTGAAACAATGTTGCCTAGATCCTGAAATATACAGGAGACCCTATTCTCAAGGCTCTGACTTTGAAGGATATTATCACTTTTCCATTCGTATATAGATAACAAGATACAGAATAGAAAATAACATTTGCTTGTTGGAGGTTTACACGGATCTGACCCAGGTGAAGAGCTGCAAGAACAAAGGATTCTAAAAACAAAGAATTCATACACCAAGTTTGCATCAACCAAGCATTCCCGCTTCCCCTTTTTAATATAAGAAGAGCCTGAATTCTGACTTGGGATGATGGTTCTCCAGGACATTGGTCTACCATCTTCTCCACTGGCTTTACAAATTAAAGCTGCTATTTCTTGCCCCAAATCCTTGTCTCCTGATGTGTTGGCCTATAATGCACGAGTAGAACAAGCGTGGACTCGGAAACACAAACATACATTGAAAGTACGCATTTGGTATATTAAATGACCTGCTTCCACTCGTATTCCTGAAGGTTTTCTTCTCTTGACCACTCCTACTTTATTTATGAAAAACCTGTCATGTGGACACATTTCCTTCTCTAGCCACTACCCTTCCATGTAAAAACTGATGCCAAGAAGGCAATGGAAGTTGCTAGAAGGTATTACCTGGCCAAAAAAGAGCAGAAGTGGGTTCTGGCTGATGTTCAGGAGCAGGCCGGGGCACCTGACAAGATGTCATAAGTACGGATAGACAGCTGGGCACCAAAGGAGAAGCTTCTAAACTTCCATGAGGGACTTGGATAGGAAGGAACAGTCCCAGACTATAGCTCTGATCCCACCACGAGCTTCCTGGGCAAGGCTGGGCAAGTCATTTAAATTCTCTAGACCCGTGCTGTCCAACACGGGAGCCACCAGCCACATGCAGGATTATGATGTTATTCTGTAGCCAGACAGAATTATAAAAAACACTTTATTGCAAAGGGTCAGCAGGTATAATATTTAAAAACATTATTGGTTATCTTGCCTTAACAAGTTATTTTTGTATGTCTAGCTTTCTGTGGGTTGTAATGCCTGCGACTAATGTTTCCCTTACAGTGAGGTATTTTGAAATTATAAGTTACTGGACACAGTACACTCATATCACAGTTGAAAAAAACTGATTAAATAAGCAAGGTGATCTGACTTAGTAGTTATGAGCAGGGGCTCTGGGGCCAGCCTGCATAAGTATTAATTCTCACTCTCCCTCCAGGGAGTTCTGTGTGAATCTTGGACAAATTATTGTTGCTGTTGTTGTTGTTGATGTCGTTGTCATTGTTATTGTTTGTGCCTCTTTTCCTTACCTTTTAAATAGCGAGGAAAATGTAGACTCTATCCCCTACAGTGTTGGCAGGATTAAATGAGTAAACGTCTGTGCTGCCCACTTCCCTGGGTTTCAGCATTCTCCAGGCAATCAGTGCAAAACACAGTGGCATTCTCCACTGTCTTCGTCAGTCTGGGATTCTGTAACAAATTACCGTGTGTCGGGTGGCTTAAACAACCAGCATATTCCTTATGGTTTGGAGGCTGAGGCTTTCAAGGTCAATGTATCTGGGAGAGGATTGCCAGCTTGAAGATGGCTGTCTTCCCACTATCTTCATGGCCCAGAGAGGAGAGAGAAGCAAGCACTTTGGGGCCCTGTATAAGAACACTAATACCATTCATGAGGGCTCTACTCTCATGACCTCATTTTATCCTACTAATCACCTCCCAAAGGCCCCGCATCCCTATATCATCACCCTGGGAGATGAGGTTTCGACATATGGATTTTGAGGGGATGCATTCAGTCCACACATCGGCTAACTCTCCCAAACATGCAGTCATCAAACCTGTAGCTAATTTCAAAATAATGTTTATATCTCTCTGCCCATTTCCATTCCTACATCTACTAACACTGAAGCCCTGCTACATTTTATTTCTTATTTTCCTTGTGAGGTTTAATTGATTCCTCTAACTCCAAGGATTCGCTCACTCCAGTCTGCTTGACAGCCCTGCCAGGTAGGTCTTCCTTAAAACACCTTCCCACTTCACCTGGTTGTTTTTTAGGTGTAAATGTCAGAATTCTCTCCACACCCCATCCTAGACCTTTAATCCCTTACACTACCACTCACTATGTTATTTTCCTATTACCACTGTAACAAATTCCCATTAGCTTAATAGCTTAAACCAGCACAGACTTATTAGCTTATGGCTGTGGATGTCAGAGATCCAACATAGTTCTCATTGGGATAAATTCAAGATACCAGCAGGGTTCCTTCCTTCTAGAGGGTCTAGAAGAGAATGTTTCCTTTTTTTTTCCAGTTTACAGAGGTCACCCACCTTCCTTAGCTTGTGCCCCTCAACTTCCTCCATTTTCATGGTCAGCAGCCTTTCTGAACATTGCTCCATCGCTACACCTCCCTCTGATTTTAAACTCAGCTGGGAAATATCCTCCAATTTAAGGACCCCTGTGATTACATTCAGCCCACCTGGACAATCCAGACTACTCACCCTATTGTCTCATCTCAGGATCCCCTTGTCCCATCCCACTCAGGCAGTGTGTATGTGGCTGTGACATTCACCTTGTGTAACATTTCCTCATGAGCAATTTATGGTTCAAGGCACTTATAAGTGACTTTTTGTTTTTCTTCCTTATCCTTTCTACATTCAGTTTGTCTGGTGAGATTATATGAATCCATTTTATTTGTGCCCCTGCACTAATCTATAATAATGTATCATGGGTTTAAAGGCTAACTAATAGACAATTTAGGAGACAGAAATCCTCTAAGATTTTTAATCCTAAAATATCTGTCATCCCTTTTGCCATGTACAGTAACATGTCACAGGTGACTACCCTGTGGCCGGGGAGGGACATGATTCTGCCATCACACTCCCCTCATTCTCACCAATGTGCTGATCAACTAACCAAGGATCTATGCTCTCCAATTCACTCACTTCCTCCTCCTTTCCATTGACTATCCTGTTCCCACCGCTTCCTTCATTCACCACATCAGGATTTCATGACCACATTCTCCCCTAAATGAAATGGGTATCTTGCATCTAATGTCTGACAGCTGTTCTTATTGTATATGCACACACTGACCTACACATAATCCCGTCCATCTCTTTATTTTCCTAGAATCTTCCAGAAGAATCAGTTCCATGATGATGATGATGATACTGACAATGATGACAGGGGCCTCTCAAGGATTCTGATAAAGAGGGAATCGATAAAGGGAGGGAATCATTGCAAAATTGCCCCAGAAACAGGCTTAAAGGTAAATAACTCTTATAGTGTTTAATGAAATTGACTAATATTTAACTATTTTTAAGACTTTATATCACTGAATTTAAAATTTTAACGGGAATTTTCATTCACCACTAACCAAGATTCAACTCTGGGACCAAAATCTAAGGATTTCTGTCTTCTAAAAAATTGTCCACTAGCCTTTTAAACACGTGATCCTTTTAAAAAGTTTAGTGCTGGGCTGAAAATAAGCAGGATTCATATAATCTCACGAGACACAGTGAATGTGGAAAGACTAAGAAATAAAAACAAAAAGCCATTCATAACGTCTTGAACTTTATGTTGCTCACAGGAGAAAATGTTTGCCAATGTGTGTGTCACATCAACATGACGACTGAGTGGGATGGGGAAGCTGATCTTCCTCATCAGTCATTTATGCTGATTTGTTAGATGCCAAAACAGTTTCCTCATTGAAATTGCTTCTAACAAGTATGGAAGAATTTAGGTTCTACCAAAAGCAGGCTAAATATTTTCCCCTGCTTTCAGGTCTCTGGACTGAATGTCCCCACAAGAAGGACATGGTTATGTTTCATAGGGAAGTCTTCCTGAGAAGCAACAGGCTTTTCTAGGGCAGAACTGCAGGGCCCCCCATGGAGGGCTGGAGGAGGTCTAGAGGGGACACTGGAAAAACAGCAGGAGTGAATTCAGATACTGCTGCTCAGGTCACCAAAGACAGCATTGCTATCTCTAAGGATATGACATTCTCCCAAATTTTCCATGAGTGAAGGAGCCTGTGAACACTAAGCAGGTTGTTAAGACACAGCAGCACATAATTTGCGTGACAACACAATTAGAGTATGATTTGATATTTGGAAAATAACTAGCCCATTGTTCTTTGAAACTTCAGCAGTAGCAATAGAAATAAAAAAGACTGAGCCGTCTTGGAGACAACAATCAATAAACAATTCTAAATCTGCAGAATTCCTTGACAATATTCAAGCAATGAGCTAGATGTGTGCTGCAGATACCTCTTACTGCAGGGCTCACTCCTGCAAAGCATAGAACTAGTTTCTCAGCACACAGAGGGAACCAAGTCAAGATTCCTAATCTTTTGAGATTTACTAAATGGCTGGAAAGGTCAGACAAGTACATACAGGCAAATATGATTAAATGTAATCAAATAATATCAAATGTGATTTGAGCACAGACGAAAGAGAAATTCCTTTCACCTGGGATCTAGAGAGACTTCTTCAGAAAATGTGGCTTTGGAGACGGCCAAAGACATGGGTGGAATTTTGGCAGAACAGGATGTAAGGAATTTAAAAACTTATTCTATAATTCATATAAAAATTCAAAGGATCCCAAAAATCCAAAACAACTTTGAACAAGAAAAACAAAGTTGGAAGACTTGCACTATCTGATTTTCAAACTTTTTTTATAAAGCTACAGTAATCAGAAATTAGGGTGTTGGTGTAAAACAGGAAAATAGAATAATGGAACACAATAGAATGTTCAGAACTAAACCAAGACTTATACAGACAATTTATTCTCAAAAAGGATGCTGTGGAGAAAGGATCTTTTCAGCATGTAGTGCTGGAACAATTAGATCGTGATACGCAAAAAAAAAAATGAACTTTGATCCACACCTCACAAAATATACAAAATTTACCTCAAAATGGATCATAGATCTTAATAGGAAATCTAAAACTATAAAACAGCTAGGAGAACAAGCATAGGCTTAAGGTTTATGGCCTTGGGTTTGGCAAATTTTTCTTTGCTATGACACCAAAAGTATCATCTATTTTAAAAAGAAACTGATAGAGTGAACTTTATGAACATGAAGACTCTTCAATGCTCTTCTAAACACTGCTAAGCAAATGAAAAGACAAGCCATAGACAGAAGCTATTTGCAGATCATATATCTGATAAAGGTCTCTCTTTGTATCTGATCCAGAATAAAGAGGTCTCAAAATTCAATAATAATTCAAACACCTGAATGAATGAGGCCAGAAAACACACTTCAGTAAAGATATCCAGATGGATAATAAGCATATGAAAAGATGCTGATTAAAGGTGTCATTAGTCATTAGAGAAATGCTTTTAAAAACCACAGTGAGATACTAGTTCACATACACACTAGAATGAATACAGTTAGAAAGACTGACCTTACAAGGTGCTGGCAAGGAAGTAGAGCAACCAGAACTGATACACACCACGAGGAATTTACAATAGTACAACCATTTTGGAAAAGTCTTTAACAGATTCTTTTAAAAAGGTAAACACCTGTGTACCATATAATCCAGACATTCCTCATCTGGTGCTTTAGAAAGGAAAAGCATATATCCATACAAAGACTTGTAACCAAACATTCACTGCTATTTTATTTATAATAGCACAAGTTGTAAATAACCCATGCATCCATCAAGAAGTAAATGCAGAAAGAAATGATGGTCTATACAAACACTGCTCACAATAAACTCTTCAGTAAAAACTCAGCACTAAACAATACTCTACTATAAGACAAATAAGCTATTAATACAGCAACACAGATGATTCTCAAAATAATTACACTGAATGAAAGAAGTCAGACAACATAGAGTAGATACTGCATGAATCCATTCATATAAGGATCTTGAAAATGCAAACCACTATGTTGTGATAGAAAGCAGATCAATGGTTCCCAGGGGAAGAGACGGGGAGGGAGGGAGGGACAACAAAAGTCAGGAGAGAAGCTTTGTGGGTGATGGGTATGTTCACTGTCTTGAGTGTGGTCATGGTTCCTTGGGGTATACTTACGTCAAAACGTATTAAGCTGTACACTTTAAACGTGTGAAAATTATTTTGCCAAGTATACCTCAAAGCTGTTTTAAGAAAAAAGGCACTTTAGTCCTGATCCACCTCAGCGCCTGATTGGAGTGACATGATCAGTCCCTCACACTGTCTGCCTAACGGGAAGGTAGAAAAGCTCTCACGGAAGATAACATGGATTTTTCATTTGCAATGTCTGCCATGTAATAAAGAATTTCTAGACATGCAACATGTCCAGACTATATGACAGATAACATGAGAATAAGGAGCATTAGACAAAGGATGCAAACCCCAGGTGATGTAGGCATCAGAGTTACCAATAAAGGCTATAAAATACTTTTAATATATTCAAGAAAATAAGGAAATGATGGGACAATAGATAACAGTTTAGAGACTTTCACCAGAGAAATATACTGGAATGTATTTTTAGGAAAAGTCAAACTGATACTCTAGAACTGAAGCTTTCAGCTCTGGAAACAGGTAAACAGAGCTAATTAGGATCCCTTTTAAGTAAAACTTTCAGTAATTCTGGGTAAAATATAACAACAAATTAACACAGAGCTAACTATGGAGAGAGAAGTTCCCTGATGACAATACAAAGAGGACACTTAAAGCCCAGAGTGGTCATCTTGTGAGCTGATGCCACCGCACCCTGGAGGGAAGGGGTTTTCATCTGCACATAAATAGGGATACAATGTCCATGTAGGAAAAAGGGTCCATACCAGATGTAGAAGACTCTTCCTCTATATCTATATAGTCAGAGACAGAGATGTAAAGTGGCAGCAGAGGTCACAGTGACACAGGGCCCTGGGCCAAGGAGTGTGAGCACCTCTGCAAGCTGGGAAATGTAGGATGACGAATCCCTCCCAAGAGCCTCGGTGTGGAACTTAGCCTTGGCCACTCCTTGGTTTTAGCCCACTGACATTGACTTTGCACTACTGCACCCTAGAACAGTGAGAAGATGAATGTGTATTGCTTTAAGCCACTGAGTCTGTGGTCCTTTGTTACAACAGCAATAGGAAAGGAACTCAGGAACCAATATGAACTTGAACCACAGGCTGCCTGCTGTGCTGGCAGGAAGTCCTTTGTCTCTGATCCTGGGGGAGTGTCCTGTCCTCTGGCAGCATCCACAAACTACCTCATGCTAACTTGGCAGTTTGCAGAGGGTTAAATCTTATCCCTGCACAGTTCTTGATATTTAGTTAATAAAAATGATGGTGTCATCATGGGTATTTTTCCATCTTTTAAATACCCTTCAGTCTTCTAATAAAGCTACTTCTAATTAAGAGACCGTGTAAATAGTTTTCAATCTTCATAATAAATAACTGTGGTTTTATCTGGTTACTTAAATTATGAATAATAATGTTCACATTTGTAAAAGTTATTAAAATCAACATTGTTTAATGAAAATATCATTTCTTTTCGCATGAACATGTATTAACTACAAGAAATGTTCCATGCTTTCTTCTACGATTTACTGTTAGAGCCTTAAAGAATAATATTTTCCTCAAAAGATATTACGGCAAAGGGATTTCTTTTGGTGGAACTGTTCCGGCATCAAATCTGGTGCATGTCTCAGGCCACTGGCAACATAGAGATGATAGAAATTAGGAGGCATTATAAACACAGAATCATTTTTAAAGGAATTAAAAAAACTGGATGTGTGTAAACAAAGAATCAGAGAATATTCTGGTGAAATAAATGTATTTTTCAGCTTAAGCAAGACATGGGGTGAATAAATCTGAAATGAAAAAACCACCCAGAGATTAGCAGCGAGTCATGCACGCAGTGTGAATGATCAAAACCAAGTTGTTTCCAAACCAGTGTGCAGGCTTGATGCCTTCATGAATCAAATCTGTGTGGCACCAGGCCACCTCGAATACATGTTGATGAGGTATTTATAAGCCCTTCACCATCCCAAATCAAAGCCCACGCACGAGCCACAAGACCATCACCTACACATTTGGAAAACACACAACATGGTGAATAGCACTTTTCTTGTTCAGTAGCCGGTGGCAGCGAACTGTCAGCAGACAGAGATACATGGACACAGAGGCACCTCCCCTCACTCAGCTGATAAACTTCCGTGCATCCCTGGGGACAGGATTGTCATAAAATGCACCATGGATTGATCCTCCTCCTAGGAAAGGAACCGTAGTGCTGTCATTAGGTTTGAGCAGGGGTGGGTGGAGGATCTCAGAAGAGTTGTTTCAGCACACCAATAGAATTCTTGGCCACCGTGACCACGAAAGACAAGTCCCCTGCCATCCCGGTAGGCACTTGGGCTCCTGACAAAAGCTGGGCTCAGTAAAGGGTTGAGTAGAAGGCACAGACCTGAGGGATGCCCCAGCAATAGGCAGGAGGTAGGGCCTGGTTTATACTGCTCTGGGTGTATCCCAGACTCATCCGAATACGAAATCAGAAATTTGCAAAACAGCAGAGCTGGGGTGGATCATCTACTCCAGACTCCTCACCTTACAGTTAAAAGGGTGGCAACCCTGACAGGCAAAGCAACGTGCTAAAGGCAGAGCGTGGAAGTGGCAGTGCCAGATGAAACGCAGCGTGCAACCCCCGTTCAAGGCCGCTGACTCTGACGACGGGGCCAAGGTTTCCAATGAGGAGAATAAGACAGTGTAAATACTTTGTTCCCCCTAAAACCCCAAATGTTTTTTAAAGGCACAAAAACTCACCTTAACTAGATCTCTTCTGAGGGGGCTCTCTTCTGCTTCTTCGTCTTTCTGTCTCCATTTCCCTCTCTCAGACACAAACACATTCAGTTTTGTGAAAGGGGACTTCCTTCCATACAAAGACAGACTTCACATCTTCAGAAAGATACCTGAGAAAGCACGTTTCTCAATTCAAGTCTTTGTGGGAGTTCTGGGCAACTGGCTTATTTTCTAGAACAATCGGTAGTTACAAAATCAGGAAATCATCTTCCACAAAGGCAGAGTTCTGGTCCGTGTTGATAAAGTTGGGGATGTCACATTTCATGAGTCTGTTCGGCTCCTCCTCTGGCCACCTGCTGCATCTGATGGCTTCCTGGAGCCGAATAACACTGTAAAGGGCTATGGTAGGGATACCAGCTTTGGCCTTGTCCAAGTGGTCCACTTCATTGATGTAGCAGTGAAAGAGGGACCTAGATTCGTCATTGCACTGCCAGAGAACACCTTGGGCAGCAGCGGTCTTCCAAAGTCTGACACAAAGCTGTTGAGTCTAAATCTCTTCTCGGGAGACTCTGCATTGCTACAAAGAAAACCAAAATAAAATATCGTTCACAGTGTAGCTCGGTGACCTGAAGAATCATAGTTTTTGCCATCTACTGAGAGTAAATCCCTGCACAGAGCATGCTGACATTCACTGGAATTGAAAGACATCACTTCTGAACACATAAAATTAAACTCAAGGCAAAAGTCTAAAGTGAGGGCCCATGGACCATCCTAAAAAGACATCGTTCCCTGAGAATCCTCAATATTGGTGCCTCGCACACCAGTGTTTCTCCGTGGGACACTCAGATCTCTTCATCAGGATTCGTTAAAGTGCTTCTTAAAATGCAGAATCCTGGGGTGCACACCCTCAGAGTCTCCAGAGGTAGCGACTGGTAGTCTGTATTTTCATAGCCACCAGGATAACTAAACATGCTCAGGTTTAGCACCGCAGTCTACATCGGGTCACCTGAGCATCGACAATTCTGTCTCACGGGATGGGGGGTGCCATGTGTGTCAGGGTGCTGTCCTACCCATGTGTCTCCCCTGATTCTCAGAACTGACAGTGCTGCCCCATTGGGCACGAAATACCACCGTTTCACAATGCATACGCAGGGCGCCCGACTGAAAAACAATCAGTGATAGGAGAGGGGACAAAACTCAGCTTCCTGTTACCTTGTTTCACTTACTGTGGGACGAGTGATCAATTCAAGGGTAATAAATCAGTGAATGAGTGAATAACATGACTCGCGTTAGTCCCACGAGTGCCTGGAAGAGCAAGCCTGGGCACATTGAGAACCATAACAGCCCATCTACTTAAATGTCATCCTCCACAGATCTATGTAAAGGTTACTTCCACCCAGGCAGTGACTCCAGAAGGGCAAGAATCATGTATGAACACACTCTCAAATCCAGAACAGAACCTGACAACAATTAGGCTCTGGAGTCTGTGTTTAGCGAGTGTGGAATCTCAGTGATTCCAGCTCTTACACCTTGCCTTCCCATCCCACCACACACGATATGGCCCTTATGTCCAGTTCTCCCGGGGCTGGGGCCACGGAACCCATTTATAGGACTGGAAGAATCTGATCATTTAAACCATCCCCCAGATTATCATCAAGAGTCACCTGCATTTCAGGGATCAGTAATCCCAGAAGCTTTGCAGTTCAGGCAGCTGAGGGATTTTTATATCAGCTCTGTCTTCTACTGTGACTGCCTGGGTGACATCAGACAAGGAATTCTGAAAAGCCTGAACTTTTCCTTTCAGGAATAATCTAATTAACAAATCTCGTTGACCACTCAACAAATGTGATGTGAAGATCAATGATTTTACACAGGAGTACAACATTCACTAGGTCGTGGATTTAGAATCAGAGGAAAATCATTTTAGAAAGATTGACAGAATGTAGCTTTAATGCGAATTTAAGTATTCTTACCTTTCAGTAAATCATCTTCCCCTACTTATCACTTCACCCAAGTTTAAAAGATGTCTGAGAACAGGGATGAGTGTGCCAGCAATCTGAGACCCAATAACCTAAAATGTCACCTAGGAAAAAGAGGGGAGTAACACATTTTTAAAAAGCATGGCAAGGATGGCGGGGCCATCCCCAACCCCAGACTAAGAAGCTCTGAGTAATAGCTTTCCTGCCTGCCTGGGGCATCAGCTGATGTGAAAATCCACCCAGAAACCTCACTGTCCAGCAGCTCTTCCATAACACAGGCTACACTTTCTCAGAATTAAGAATTGCGTCCAGTAACCACTTCGCTGAAGAATAAAGACAAAGGAGAACAAGAGAGTTCTGCCCCTCCCAAGGGAGAGCCCAGACCTCGGGCTGCATGCACTGCGCCCACCTCCCTGGAGAAGAATAAACTGGAGAAGGGCGTTCTGCGAAACTGGGGCAGCAAAGGTTGAGATGGGAACAAATTGACCAGCTGGCCAGGGACAGCCCCCTCCGTCGCTGCCTTGGCGGCTGCCTCAGCCCTCTCAGCCCATCCTGCCCACCTCTGGTGGCTAAGCTGTCAGGGAAATTGCTTTGCGATCTGGAGCAACAGAGGCTGCCCACAGGCCAATCTGCGGAAAAGATGGGCGCTAAACCCCCAGCTCCCGAGTGACAGGCTCCATACCCCCGCCAACACCCCGACGCCCCCGCACCCTACCGCAACCCCGGGGAAATATGACCCGAAGAAGTGTGACCTGGGAACGAGGGGCAGCAGAGGCCGCCCCCACGTCAGGCCTGCAGAGAGATTGGAGCTTATCCTCCAGCTCTCCAGGGGCAGCCCCTGTCCTCTCCACCTCCTGATCTCACCGCGCCCACCTTCCAGGAGCAATCAGACCAGGTGTGGGGTGTCAGGCGAATCTTGCGCCAGAGAGGACGTCCCCAGGCCAGGTCAGGGGAGAGGAGAAGAAGTGGCCCCATTAGGCGGGGCAGCCGGCCGTCGCAACTGCCTCTGCCCCTTGACCGCATCGGGCCCGTCTCCCAGGAGCAAGCTGACCTGGAGACGGGCATCCGGCTTCTTGGGCAGCAGAGGACGCCCCCAGGATTGGTCACGGGGAAGAGGAGAGCAAATTGACAGGCTCCGCGCTGCAGGTCTTCTACCCCCGCCATCGCCACCCCCGCACCTTAAAGGCACCGCCCAGGGCGCCCCTCCCCCAGCAGGCTGAGTGGGACAGGTGCGTCTGGTGACCTGGGGCAGGAGAGGCCACTCCCACACCAGGCCATCGGGGAGACGGGAGCCAATCCACCAGCTCCCCAAGGCAGCCCCTACCCCCGCAGCAGCCACCACTCTTGCCCATGACCTCACAGTGGCCTCCTCTAGGGAGCAGGCTGACCTGGAGATGGACGTCCGACGAACTTGGGACAACAGGGACCGCCCCCAGGGCAAACCATGGGGGGAAGTGGGAGCAAATGGACAAGTTCCATGGGAAAACCTGCCGCTGCTGCCACCACCCCCAAAGTACCAAGTCCAACTCCCGGGGTCAGGCCGACTAGGATACACGCGTCTCATAACACAGGGCAACAGCGACCGCCCCCAGGACAAGACGCGGGGAAGATGGGCGCAAATGGTCCGCTCCCCCGCTGCAGGCCCCCGACCACCGCCACCCCTGCACCCTGACTACCCTGCCTCCCGCCCCCAGCAGGCAAAGTGGGACAGGGGTGTCCCGGGACCTGGAGCAGCAGAGGCCGCCTTCAGGCCACGCGGTGCAGACATGGAGCTAATCCACAGTCTCCTCCGGGGCAGCCTCCCTATGCCTGCAGCCACCACCTTACCAGCCCCCTGACCGCACCGCACCCATCTCCCAGGAGCAAGCTCACCTGGAGTCGGACCTGAGGCAAATCTCCGGCGGCAGACGTCGCCCCCAAGCCAGGCCGTGGGGGAGAGAAGAAATGGAGCAACTCCCTGGAACACATCCCCTGCCCCTGCCGCCTCCGCCGCCGCCTCCCAGGAGCAAGTTCATCTGGAGACCCGCGTCCCGCCTCTAGGGCAGCAGAAGCCGCCCCTGGCTCCGCCTCTGGGGAGAGCGGAGCGAATTGATCGGCTCCCCCGCGGCAGCCTCCCTCCCCCCGTGGGTCCCGCACCTTAACGGCCCCGCCCCCACTCCGCACTCAGCAAGCTGAGTGGGACAGGAGTGTCCGGCGACCTGGGGAAGAAGAGGCCGCTCCCAGGCCCAGCAGCCGGGACAAGGCAGCTATTCCACCCGTTCACCAGGGGTAGACCCGCTCCGCCCCTCTGCCGCTGCCACTGCCTTCTGACCTAACCGCCCCACCTACCAGGAGCAAGCTTACCTGGAGTGCAACATCTGGCGAATCTCCGGCGGCCAAGCCCCACCCCAGGCCAGGCTGCAGGGAAGAGAAGAAATCGATCGGCTTGCCCGGGCAGCCTCCCAACCGCCACCGCCGCCGCCGCCGCCCAAAAGCATTGCAATAGCCTACCGGGGTCAGGCTGACTGCAAGGATGTGCACTTGCCTTCTTATCCTGGCCAGGTCCCTGAGCACCTCCCTGCATCCCTACACTCCCTGCACCTCTGCACCCCTGCTACTCTCTGCAATTCTGCATCCCTCCACCCCCACATCCCCTGAAATGCCTGCGCCCTCCACAGCCCCTGCACCCCTGTCACCAGTTACACTTTTGCACTGCTTACACTCCTGCACCCCTGCATGTCCCACACACCACCTCTTGGGCCTTTGGCAGAGTCTCTGCTGTTAGACCAATGCACAGTGACTCACTCTTTGCCAGTATATGATGCATCAGTGGACGTCAGGGGTTGCCTGCAGGAAGGTACATGTTCCCGGTCACTAGCCTGGGCCACTAGGGTGATCTCTGTGAGGTCACCCAGGACGGGTTCAGAGATGCTGTTCTCTGGGAAGAGAGGAGTTGAAACCGGTCTTGAGGGCAGAGCTGTGCTCACCAGGCCGTCCACGCTTCATGTTTTACACAGGGCTTCGGAGAAGTGAAATGGATCCGGCCAAGTAATACCGGCCTGCTGTGAGCCCACCTCAGTCCTGGGCTCTGAGTCAGACCGACTGGCTCCCTCAATCAGGGCCCAGTTTGGGCACCTGAATGGTCCCTTTGAGGCATCCCAACAGTTCTCAGGATGAAGTCTGGCTGCTTCCACCCCATGGCCCTCCCTCCTACTGTGCTGGCCTCAGGAAGGTTCCTTATATGGGGAAGAAGGCAGCCCACACCCTACCCCACCCCTCACCTTTCTCTAACCCAGGCTGGTGCTCTCTCTGCCCCTCAGAGTCTGGGAAGCCATCCCTCTTCAGTTATGTCCCTTCTGAGATGGACTTGCTTCCACTCAATTCTAGGCGAGGATGCACCATGGAATGCACTGGGTAAGAGAACCAAAATAAATAATTTCTTCTGTGAGGTTGTCTGTTTATCTACTGGGGCTGGGCTGTGTGTAGTTTGCTACAGCTATTGGTGTGAGAGGCTAAAACAGCCTGTGTGTCCTTGTTTTCATCTCCCCGCTGTCTTTGGGTTTTCCCTAGACACTCCTGAGACATTTACTTCTGTTAGTATTATTCCTGTTATTACACACGGGCCCTACTGACATGGAGGTAAGGTGTTGGGGGAGCGGGACAGAGCAGGGCATCTGCAGTCCTGTGATTAGTTCTCATTGAGCCTGTGCCCTGAGCTGTGACCTCCACAAGTGTGTCTCTTTCCCCCCACCCCAATTTGGGTGACACAGAAGGGATTTCCCTTCTCCCAGGTTGGTTAGGCTCTGGTAAAATAATTTCTCATTAAAAAAACAAACAAAAAACAACTTCCCCCAATGAAACAGAATGTTCTGGGTGTATTTCAATACAGTTATTTTCTCCTCTCCAGGCAGGAAGCATGAGGAGTTATCCTCTGACCTTCATTCTGAGAACAGGACACGGTCCTGGATGTAAAATACATGAAAAAGAGCATGGGGCCCCTCTGACTGGCCCCCTGGAGTTGTCACACTCTGATTTCCCCACACTGAGCCTCCTGCTGGCCTCAGGGACCTGTTAAATCTGCCTGCCCCCGGGGTTCTTTCAAAAGCAGGTTCTGCCTTGGGAGCTGTGACTCTCCAAGCCTGCCCGCTGTTCCCTTTGCAACCTCTCTGGGTTGGAAGCAGCTTTCCCCCTCAGTCTTCTGGGATCTAAGAAGAGCAGTGGGTTTGCAGCTCCCTCAGATTTGGTGTTATTTTCAGGACAGGAGGAAGAACTTCTGAGCTCCACACGAGCTGGACCAGAGGCTGGAATCCTCCCTTCCTCTGCCACTGTGCAATCAGTGGCTGTGGTTCTAGCCGAGTTTCTGAAGATGTGGACTTAAACACACATATCCCAGCCCTCACAGGAGCACACAGTCCCATAAATCCCCCTAGTTTCCACTGGTAACTATGGAGCCGATGGGGACACGGGTTTCGGGACCACAGAGGCCTGACTGCACGACTTGCTCCGTGGCCTATTTACGTGGTTGCTCCGGGCCTTGTCTGAAGTGGCTTGTTTACCACACCTGGTACGTGGGAAACACAAAATAAGTACTAGAACCTTCACTTTTTCTCCCTCCAGGGCCTTCAAACGTAGAAAGTAATAAGTGAACTCAGACAGCCTAGTCACCACAATGAGGTCCGTCCAGCCTGGCTCTCCTGAGTGATGGGCACTGACTTGCACCTTAACTCGGAACAGTAGGGGAACTGCCTTCCTCTAACTGGGCCTCTCCCCACACCAGGCACGCCCGCAGCTCAGACGGGGCCAGCTCCCCAACTGAGGTGTGTGCTGGTGGCTTCAGTGTGACCTGGCCCTGCCGGGACATGAACCTGCAGTGAGTGAGGTGGAGGGTCGGGTGGAGGGGGGTCCCTTCTGGGGTGGCAGGGGGCCCGGTAGCACCCCTCCCAGCCTGGTGCCTGGGGCTCCCTAACACCTCCTACAGCTCCTGGGTTGGCTCCGGTCCTGGCCACTCCACACACCCTCCCAGTATCTTTTCATTATGTCCCTTTTCTGCTTTTATCAGCGAGAAGTGGCTTCTGTTGCTTGTTCAGTGAAACAGTACATCGGGAAACCAGACTACTTCTAACATCAGTAAAATACCAACCTCGGTCAGCTCGCCGGGCAGACCGTGCAGCACAAAGGCCTGAACAGGGCTGTGCGAACGGCTTACGTGAAGGGTCCTCAGCATCTGTCTTCAGAGATACAGAAGCTGATGGTTCAGGTAAAACCTCAGGGTGGGATTGAGGAATCCAAAGCTGGTTGGTTTCAAAGGCTAACTGGTCAGACCAGACCCCTGAGCTGTGGTCAGAAGCCTGGCTCAACGTCACGCAGACTCAGCGCCCTAAGTGCCGGGTGGGGCCGGTGCTGTTCCCTTTGCAGGCTCTCGTTGGGGATTCACTGTAGCCCCTTAAATACAGCAGAAATTCCAACCCCATTAGCCCCCACCCTGAGTGTTCCATGACACAAATCCCGGGAGTGTTTAATTTTCATCTTTGTTTAGGAGGATGAAGGTGGTTCAAGAGAAGACATAAATTCACACTTAGTGACACAAGGTCACAGCCAGTACTTCCTCCACGGAGAGCTATGTGCTCCCACAGTGGTGGCTGGGGGCTGGGCAGAGACCCTCTGCTGGTCCCAGAGGGACTCGCTCATCTGGCCACAACTCATGGGTTGGACAGAAGATCCAGAGGGTGACAGAGCATCTTTCCTGGGAATTTGGAACTGACACATAGAAATCAAGTTCACTCATCTGGAGTTTGGCGGAGGGGAGGGGCGGTGGTTGGAAATCAAATGAAACCAGAGCATGAGTGAAACTTAGAAGTGAAAGAGCGAGAGACAGAGAGACTGAGCTTGTGAGAGCAAATAGTCAGAAAGAAGGCAAACAATCAGGGGACAGAAGAATTCCAGCTCCTGACTGTGTAGTCTGTCCCAGCCCATCAATGACCCCGCGAGATGTTTAATAACATTCCAGTTTTGCAGATTAGGAAACAGGCTGAAAGAGGTGGGGGCTGGGTTTGGGTGCACAGTTAATTCAATTGCCACTGGACCCCACACTTCCCATTGCCTGAAGGCACCCTAATCCTCACTGGGACCCCTGTGGTCCCCTGACAGCCCAGCACCCTGATCAAAGGGACCCTGCGGGAGTGGGAACCCCTCTTGAGTGTGGAGAGTTCCCTGCCCCGAGATGCCATGCATCAGCAAGCTCCCGCTCACCCCAGGTTAACATCAGCCCAGCTGTACAGTCTCCCAACCCGCTTCCCTCCCTGCCAGGCACCCCCATCCTTACCACCGAGTGTACTGCAGGAATTCAGGCACAGGGATGCCCAAATCAACACGAGCCCATCGGCAATAGAAAAAGCAGACTCCCAGGCCCACCTGGGTTGCGAGGGGACAGAAGGTGTCCTCAACTTTCATGTGTCTAAGACAATCTTCTTCAGCTGGAGGTTCTAGAGAAAAATAAAAGGTCCAAAACATAGTTCGGTGAGGAATTCCTCCAAGGACCTGACTCCAGTGTCTACAACCATGTGTACCTACCCCCGGAATTGGGGTGAAGGTGGATTATTGATCAGCACAACCCCTGGTGGCCCAGCTCCTTGGCTTGGCTGCCCAGAGGGGGCTGGGGGAATGGGTAAGGCCAGGGCACTCAGGAAAAGCACAGAGGACCTGACCTCTCCCTTCTGCACTCGTAAACCCTTCCCCAAATCTCAAGGCATTGGACAGAGATCCGCCACAATAATGAGATGCTCCCATCTCTTCACTCACTCCTGTCGGTTCACTTACATGCTGAGCATCCACTGGGTCCCAGGACAAGACACATAGGATGGCTGATGGGACAGGCTTGGTCCTTCCCCCTGGAACCTGTTCAATCTGATCAAAGAATGATCACTTATAAAGAGTTTCTCAAAATTATACAGAGACCAAAGACCAACTGCAGAGTGAACCAAATTTAAAAATATATATGAAGATCCCCCAGTCTCCCCGCCTAAGGTTAACAGCATAAAGCAAAAAGTTCTTGCCTTTAATCAGCAGGGAAGTTGTCACCCCCTCTCAGGTGGAAAGGAGAGTTATTCTTTGAGCACGTCACAGAAGTGCTCCATCGGATTGGACCAGGGCATCTACATTCATTCAGCAAATGTGTATAAGCTCCTACTACATACGGGAATCTCCTAACTAGACCGTTCCCAAGGCTCTCGGGCTTTATCAGTCAACAAAATAGACATGACTCCCCATCACTGGGGGCTCAGAATTTTAGCAGAGGAAACAGGCAGCATGTTGGGGTAGCAAGAGTTTGGAAAAATTTTTAAAAAAGAGTGATATGAGCAAACTCGGGTGATGGCGGTGGGGTGGGAGGCAGGCAGGAGAGAATAAGGCAATCCTGGCAGATCTCACGGAGTAATGAACTTGAAGCAGAATAGATCCGGAGGAAGAAGGAAGAGCCGGAGCCAGAGGCCCCCAGAGTGAGGGGGAGAGTGTGGGCAGAGAGGCAGAGCACGCCGGGTCCTGAGGCCTTTGTGACGACTTTGGCTCCTAATGACATGGTGACCCGTTTAGTGAGTTTTGAGGGGAGGGGTGATGTAGTCCAACTTATGCTTTTGTGTTTGTGTTTTTTGGGGGGAAGTAATTTATTTATTTTAATGAATGTGCTGGTGATTGAACCCAGGATCTCAAGCATGCTAAGCATGCGCCCTACCACTGAGCAACACCCACCACCCCCAATGTATGTTTTTACAGGCTCCCTCTGACTCTGTGTGGATGAGAGATTGTAGGAAAGCAAAGATGGAAACAGAAGGCTATTGGTATCCAGGAAAGGCTGAAGGTGGCTCTTAGGAGGGCGGGGAGCAGAGAGCAGGTATTTAATTAAGACAGAATATCCAGAATTTTCTAACAAGCTGGATTTGCTGTCTGTGAGTGTAAAAGAAAGAGAGAGAAAGGACATGGTTCCAACATCTGGGCCTGGACAATGGGAGGGATGTCCTCTCCGGATGGGAAAGGGGATGGGAAAAGGTGGGGCTGAGCAGGTGGAAAGGGGCTGGTATCAGCTCAGTTCTTCAATGTCATGGTTAAGGGGTGTGTTACATATTGCCACAGAAGTGCCTAATAGGTAGAGGAATCTGTTTTCTTTTTCTTTTTAACATTTAAAAAATATAATTAAACATATTAATTGTATTATGTGAATGATTTGGGAATTTTGTTTCATGCCAAGTTATATGTTATATATAGCCAAATGGAGCATATATCAAAAAGGGGAGAAATGAGGGCTTTCACATAAACTGACTGTCCGTAACATAGGTAAAATTTCAATAAAACCAGTCTTCAGGGCAAAAACCTCATCTCGGTGTTACATAAAAATAAATGAAAAACGACTATGTTGATGTACCATAATTTCATGTTACATAATAGCCCCAAACTAACAGTGTTTAACTATGAGGCTTGTAGAAATACTATTCGCTTTATTCACATAAATACAGAAGTGCAGAAATGTTCTAAGGTAGAATTAGCATCTTAGTGGAAATAATACATATTTGAGCATTTTACATGATATATATGTACTGATTCAAAATTTGGAAAAGTAATTTCATAGTAGAACATATGTATGAATGTGAAAGCAAGATGAATGAAAGGAAAAGAATGTGATGTGAGTCTCAGGGATAAAGGCTCAGATGGAAAGGGGAAATCAGGGAATTTTGGAGAAATCGAGAAATTGATGGCATGCCAATTTCCAAGGCTGGGTTGCTTCCACCAAAGGAATAGCAGAGAGAGAGAGGAGAGGCCCAGGAACCCACCCTGGGGAACACCCACAGTATATGTTTGGAAAAAACAGGAGACATTGGCAAAGGACCAGCCAGCAGGCCAAAAGCAGAAACAGACAGAGAGATGGGCTGGGGGTTGAGTGAAGCAGGAACACGGGGTAGGAGGGATGGAAGAGCTGGGTCAAATGCTGCCGAGGGGCCAAGCATGATGAGGAGTCAAAATTGACCACTATATTTAGCAACATGGGGTCACTGATGGCCTTGACAGGGCAGTTTCCATAGAGCGAGGGATCAGGCGAAAAGCCAGAATGGGTGTAAAAGGGGATGGCTCAAGAGAAGATGCAGACAGTGAGTTTAAACAACTCCTTAAAGATTTGCTGCAAAGACACAGGGTGGCAATTGGTGGGGGTGAATTAGGGTCAAGGAGTGCTGCTGGTTTAAGAGGATGGACGTTTATATACTGATGGTGCCAACTAGCAGGAGAACAAAATAGATGAGGCAGTGAAAGAGAGGATGGTTTTGGGAGTGACAACCCAGAGAAGATGGGAGGGATGGGGCCTCGGGGACTTTTGGAGGAACTGGCTTTCGATGCCACTTTTAATAAGCGGTGGGGCACCGAGAGTGAGGTCACAGACATCAGAAGGCGAGCGGATGTGCTGGGAGTTGCTTGTGAAATTTCTCTTCTGTTGGCTTGTTTGCTTGTTCAAAGTAGAAAACTAACCTTACCAGCTGAGGAACAAGGAGGAAGAAAGAGTTACTGGAGCCATGAGCAGAAGATAAGAAAGAGCCTTTCAGGGAGAATGGGACAGTAAAAAGGGCAGGGGGAGGCGGGGGAGTGCGCTCCCAGAAAGTTACATTTTCTCTTTGACGTCCCCAAATGTGTGACGTGTTATTACCCTTCCTGCTGTCTACAAAATAAAAATTAATTATGGTTCAGAGGAAATGCTATTTCATTCTAAGAGGCTGCCTGTTTCTCAGGAATGGTCATCTTAAACTGCAAATATTACAAACAATGTTGAAAAGATGAACCTGTGTACCTAAAATCCCCTATTTTCTATTAATCTGTTTACTACTTAGTTCCCCTATCAATAACACATAACAAATACTGCCATGATGGAGGTACATCGATGCTTAAAAGGAAATGAGATCTGTATCCTTTTGCTAAATTCCATGGCTTCCTTAATATGCAGTTCCACTTGGAATTTAGGAATGTCTGGTATAAGAAGTGAGAAACAGTTTGAGAAAATCCCGACTCAGAATTATACATCACAACCACATCTCACAAGTATATACAGCCGTAAAAAAGTTTAAAAGCAAAACTCCGTAACTACTCTTAAAGACCTTTGCAAACCTGGGCCTGCCAAGATGTTTCCAAACTGGAAAGGAACTCCAATCTCTTGCCTGGTACCGGACCAGAGGCTGGCCAGCCTTTTCTGTAAAAGCGAGAGAGTAAATATTTTCAGTTTTGCAGATCATTTTGTTGTAACCATGCAGGTAGGCAATAAGAAAGCTAAGAGCACTGGGAGATAGGAAACAAACGGGCATGCCCACACTCTCCCTTCCACTCAGGGCAGCTTCTCTGTGGTGGGGAGCTTTGCCACAATCACTTGCTTCTTTTTTCCATTGGTTTCTTTGTTTCCACCTTACTGCTCGAGCTCAGAACTTCAGGTGGGCCTGGTCCTTCAGCATCCATGCAGAGAAGGCTGAGCGGGGTTGGGAACCCCACCTGATGGAGAAGAGAGATTACTGGGAGGGACATTGTGGAGGCCACCATGACACGAGACAATCACACCTTCCGGGGTGAAAGGGAACGAAGACAAGGGAAGGACACAGTAGTGGGACCCCTAGGTCGCCTGCCAGGCTTGTTCTCCCTCCACGGCAACCATGGGGGCCTGGGGGGTGTTGGGCTTCAGCTACGGTGATTAGGATGAAGGGACTCAATATAAAGGACCCTCCAACTCCTCACTAGGTTCCAAACGCAGCCCCTCTAATTCCACCCTCTGAGTTTCTGGAACTCTGCTGGAAGAATACATGAGCAGGCCAGAACCAGAGCCCAAGCCAAACATGACAGGGGCTCGTGGGGCTGTAACCCCATGCTCAGTGGTCGGGGCCTCCTTGCAAATCTGCAGAAATCCCTGTTCCACCTCATTCCTGGGAGAAACCCCAGATCTCCTCCTGCTCTGTCTGTTCTTCTCTTGAGGCTATTGTCCTGGAGGGATGCTGAGTCCTTGAACCTGGTCCTCCAAACGTACATAAGCAGCCTGTTCAATAAAACAAATTATGCACTTTTTCACATTTGCCAGTTTTTTGATTCCAGAAAGGCTGTGGGACTCATTCTCACAGTCTCCTGTGCCCCCACCACATGGTGGCCCTCTGCTCATGTAAACACGATTTCCCACAACTGCACCCTGCCTCCCAGCTTGTCAGAGGGGAGTGTCCCACAAAGACACAGGTGTTTGTGAGGATCCTGTCCCCCAGCAGAAAGCCTGCTCCTGGAGCCACGGACAGGGATCTGGCCTCCTAAGCCGCTCAGCTCTAATTCAAAGCCTAAAGTGGAGGCCCCGAACATTGCTGAATGACTTTCTGAATCACCTGGACTGGAGGGGACTGATTTTCTTTCCAGGAATGGAGGTAGCGCAGCCTCCATTTTCAGGGCTGACCTTGACGATGGATCTAGTTCCCCCGACTGCACCGCAGGAAGGAGTGGTCCTTCCATCCCACAGGTTGGAGACCCAACCCAAGGGAGTACTGAAGCAGTGCATTGCTGCCAGGTCCAGCATCCCTGCAGAGTGGCCTCTGCCCTTGAATGACCCCCTTCCCAGGGCCTTTCTTGCCCGGACACCACCACACCCCAGGCTGTGCCAGAGCTCTGGGGCTCTGCGTGTCCAGGGCACACAGGTGGCACCTGAGCCAGGTGTCCCCTGGGCCTCAAGGGAGAGAGGTCTGCTTCTGCATCAGGGGAAGGTGACCCCACAAGGCTGGCAGGACACTCTCAATATGGACCTCCAGGACCCCTGGGAGCAGTTTCCCTGCAGGTGTTAAGAGCCATCATCAGGAGGGCAGGCCCCTCTTTGTGCAGACCATCCAGCAGTGCTGGGCCCACGTGCTGACCTCAGAAATCTACATGCCCCCAGGATACCCCAGGCAACCTCACAACTTCGTCACTTGGTGACCTGGGTACCACGAGCTCCTTGGCCATCCCATGAGGGTGGTCCTTGCAGGCATGGTCTCCAGGTTCTCCCGTTGAGAAATCCCCCTGGGTTTCTGTGGTCACAGAGCAGACACCAGAAGATTCTAGTCCTGCAGTGACCCCCACAGCAGTCAGCTCCCCTGTGCATGTCCAGGGACAAATGACAGCAATTTATTGCCAGGTACCGTGATGAACAAGGGGGTGGGATTCCATACTAAGTTCAGGATCCTGGTAACTCACTCTGCACCCCAAAAAGCTTCCATGAGAAATGTGTGTATTGGGATGTCTGTGCCCCTAGAAGAGCTGTTCCTGAGGGTTCCTGGGACCCTCCAGCCCCTCTCAAGGTTCTCAGATCCTGGGTCTAAATTTCTATCTGCCTCTTTTGGTGTACGGCCACCTGTGTCTCGTGGTCACGGGTCACTTTATTGCATGACTTGGCATGTTCTTAGTGCTCGTCCTCCACCCCTGCACTAGACTCCCAAGATGTTCCCACTGACCCTTGGCTCCCTGGGTGGCTCAGGGGGCCCTAAGTCTGCACCCTTCACTCTCCTCCTCTACCCCCACCTCTGGGGCCACCCCTAGGTGGACTTGGAGGTGTTTGTAAATGAGTCTTACACAAGGACATGTCTGGACAAAGCAGGACCCCACCCCCGGAAAACTCACCTGCTCCCTTCTCAGAAGAGGACCCCACAGCCCCACATTGCCTCCCAGGGGTCTACTCAGGACACAGTCCCCCAGTTCTGGGCAAGGTGTCTCCCTGGAGTCCTTGCTTCCAGGAAGAGTCTCTCTGTCCTTCTTCAGAGTTTAGAGGTGTTCCCATGTCCCTGACCACCAAGATGCCCAGCACAGTCCCTTCAGTGACCTGGAGAGACAAGTAACTTATGTGGCCACAGGTCTCACAGGACACACCTGCTGGGACCCCAGGCTAAAGGGCTGTCCTTCTGCCTTCTCAGGTGTGGCTCCCGTGGTAACTTTTTGCAGGGGGCCCAAACGGGGAGTGTGGCCCAAAGCAGTTCATGGGGCTCTCTGGGCAGGGAAGACTTGGGCCAGGTGGCCTTGCCTGGTTTCCCTGCTGGGCCACTCTGAAAACCCCCGCTCCTCTGGCTGTGGCTGGAGGCCCCTCAAACCTCAGGGCGGGGCTCTTTCTCTCAGCCTCCACTGACTCCAAAGCCACGCTGGTGCTGGCAAGGGGAAAGAGCTTTCTTGCCTTCTTTTGGCCAAGTTGCCACAGGTGGATGCTGCGGGGAGCTGGAGAGAGAGGTAGCACTTGCTCAGATGTGAGTGGTTAAGCAATTTGACACCCTGTCAACTAGCCTTAAACATTGGAATGAGGTCTTTCCCGGTAAAGCTGGAAGTTACTTTCAGTAACTTGTCTAAAGATTTCTTTTTTTTTTCCACTTAAAGACTCATAAAACCTCTCCCAGGTCATTCCTGGTATGGACCATTATCCAGGGATCAATCAGGAAATGCAGGAGGAGAGGGGTGGGGGTGGGGGAGAGGGGAGGTTAGATCAGAGCCCACGGAGAGGAGATGCCCCTCCCAGGAGCCTCACACTGGGCAGTGGCTTCTGGCATCCAGCTCTCCTGTTCTCAGGCCCATTCCATCTGCGGGGTTTTCCAAAAACATAATGGTGGAAGGGCCATGGAGGACACCTAGAACTTCCAGAATAGACAGGGGGAGCAGAGTTACCATGCTGGCCCTGGGTTTGGAGACAGACCTGCAGTGGAGACCACAGGCTTCTGAGAAGCCAGTTTCGAAATAAAGGCAGTATGCACTGGAATACCCGGCTCGAGAGAGTGCTTCATCATAGACATGTAATTTACATAGTTCTCACCACTAAATTCTGTGTTCCCAACACGCTACATGAATGACGGCTTCAACACACATTCATTTCTGAGATGTGAAAAAGTGTAGAGCCGCTCTTTCATCCTGCATAATGGGCATGGCTACACTTAAGAACACTTACCAAGATTTCTCAGCAAGAGCCAATTTCGAAATAAAGGCAGTTTGTGCAGGAAAACCCTGTTGGAGTGAGGGCTTCCCCATACACATGTAAGTTATAGAGTTCCCCTCACCATGAAACGCTGTTCCCAACATGCTACATGCATGAAGGCTTCGACACACATTCAGTTCTAAGCTGTTAGCATGTGGAGAGCCGCTCTTTCATTCAGCACAAAAGGCATGGTTACACCCAGGAAGATTTACCCAGATTTCTCAGCTGCTTCCTTCAGCCAGATTCAAAATAAAGGCAGTTTGTGCTGGGAAAGCCTGTTGGAGCGTGTTCAGAGCTGTTTCGGGCTCTGTCCCAGCTGGAGGGTGCAAAGCCCAACCTCCAGAAAGAGGGACCAGGACCCCACCCGCCAGGTGGTGTTGCCTTTGTAGGGGAACAGTGATCTTTGGGTAAGATATATTGCGGCTCTCTCTAAAAACTGCTTTGACTTAAGTTTGCATCCTAGTCACCAGTTCCAGGACAACAGAAAAGGCATACCCTACATCCCTTTGCACTCAACTCTTCCCAAAAGAGCAAATATTTGTCCATGAAAATACCAGCTGCTCTTCTAAGGCCCACTAAATACCCAGCAGTGTGGGCGGTGCACTCTTGATCAGGGACAGGAGGAGAGGGAACAGCGGTCCTCCTGCAGGCTTGGCCTGGTGTGGCAGCTGCGCTGTGGGTGCGTGGTGGGGAGGGAATGCAGGGAATCCCGTTTGAGGGGCCTCTGTGCACGCCTGCATTATAGTCTGAGGCTTCATACAAAGGCTCCAGGCATCCTAACTGGTTAGATACAGCCCCCACCCTTGGGCTGGAACCACCAGGAGATAAGTACCTGTAACAGGGACGGTGCCTGGTGTGGGGAGAGGTCATGGGACACTCCGGGGGCAGGGGCGGTGGTGATGGGGAAGGCAGGGGATGCAGTGAAGGGTGGAGGGAGCAGGGTCCTTTGCTTGGGGGTGCGAGTTCTTTGGGAGACCACAGGGAATGGCACACATCATCCCCACCCTATACCCCAAATTCCTAGCCCCGCCAACACAGGGGCTGCTCTGCACCCTCTCAACGTGGCTCTCCTGTAAGACCGCACCCAACCAGGCATCTGGCACCCTGCCCTACCTCCCCTCTTGGGACAGATCCCGTCTTCTTGGAAACTGCCTAGCAGCGCGTATTCAAGGCCGGCAGCCGGCCTGGCGGATCTGCACTTCAGGTGCCCTACCTGGCCAGACGTGCCTGCCTGGGCTCAGTCCTCTATCTTGCCCACAGGTAGCCTGGGTCCACTTCCGGTGCAAGCGGAGGCCGCGGAGCCCAGGCTGAGCCCCGCACACAGACAGGTGAGGGTGCCCCCGCCCCGCTGCCCCGCCGCCGCGCCCACTGTTGGCAGCATTGCCCCAGCCTCCGGCCGGTGCCACCTGCAGCTGAGGACCTCCGCGCAGCCCCGCCCGCCCCGGCCCCGCCCAGCTGCCCCATAAGCCTCCCCCCACCCCCGTCCTGGCCGCGCCCTTGCTCCCATTGGCTCCGAAAGTTCTGCCCTTGCACGTCTAGCGTCGGGAGGACGCAGACGCAAGCGCTAGGGGAGGGCCCCGCGGCGTTGCCATGGATAAAGACGCCGCGCTCCTCGCGGGCTGGCGTGCGCTTCTGGGGCAGGCAGCGGGCTCCGGAAGTGTGCAGCTGCCCGGGACCATGGCGGTGTTTGCTGCTGGGGATGGCGGCTTGCTTGGCCGGGCCACTAGTTCTGGCCGCGTCAGTCGGCGGCCGACATCCTTTCTGGGGCGGCGTCTCACAGACGGTAAACGTACGGCAGCGCCGTTGGCGGGGCCAGTGGACATGGACCGGGGTGGGATCCGGGTTGGTGTGGCGGCCGGGGAGGGCTGAGGTCATGATGGCAGACCTTCGTGGTGAAACAATAAAATGAATAGCCATTTTCACAAGACCTCTGAGTAAATCTACTAGGGAACTTCATCCTGGACTGAGGAAGAGGACTGGGGAGGAGGGGGCATTCATGGGCACAGAGAACCATGGGCCACCTGTCCCACGATGGACTTTAGACTCACCCTCACCCTTCAGGAACTACTAAATACACACAGACAGAGTGCTATGGACAAGATTTTTTTTTTTAAACAAATCCCTGAATCCCTAGCAGGTCTTGTTTCTACCCATACACAAATGGCTTATGTGCATAATGTTTCACAAAAGCCTTAAAATATTATCACCCCAACTTGACACATCAAGAAACTGAGGTAGAGAAGTTTATCACATTCTACAAGATTAGAGAGAGGCCACGTCAGACACCGTATTTAAATCCAAGTCCCTGCTCCGTTGCTCACACTAGAAAGTGTGACATACTGCCCCTTTCCTGCCCTCTCCCTGCAATCAATCTCTGAAGAGTCTTTTCTGTGTCACCTGGAATCACAATCACATTCATTTTCCACAAAGAGCTATGTCACTCCTTGGAGGACTTTTCAAAATCTAAAGGGTTGGTTTGAGAGGAGAGATTTGCATTTTCTGTTTCTCAAAGGAAACATGGCTTTAAAAGAAACTGAAAAGTAGTTATCTAGTCTAAGCCCTCATTGTGCAGAGAAAAAACCGGAGGCTCAGAAGAGATGAGGAAAGGGCCTTATTAACAAATATTGCCTCAGTGCAGCACCAAGCCAGACCTGGCACTTCTAGGGGAGGATCTGGAAGGCCCAGGAGAATGAGTGTTAGAAAACAGAAAGAGAAGAAGCATACAAGGCCCCGTCTCTTCACCACCATAACATGAATTTCCACCAAATTACCCAGAATGGGTGCAGCCAATATTAAGTTTGTCAAAAGAGATTATAGAATTCTCAACCATAGTGGAAATTCCAACATTTACTGTGCTTTTTTCCCAGTTCAAGCATCAATTCAGTGGGCACTCTGTACCAGGGACTACACGAGGCCTGGGGTTCTCCCAAATACAGATCTCTATTACCACGTGTGCAAACCACATTAAGGCCACCAGAAGAAAAGCGCCCACAGATAAAATGGAATTACTGAAACTGAAAGCAGCAAAAGAGCATATATTACTAGGAAAAACGGTGCTCCTAGTAATGGACACATGGACATAGAATGCAAACTGTGTTTAGCAGGCAGGAAAGGGGGGATTAACAGATACAAATTAGTAAATATAAAATAAATGACAAGGGCCTGCTATATAACACAGGGAACTATATTCAATTTCTTGTAGTGATTTATACTAAAAACAATCTAAAACATATATATATACATATGCATATGTTTATAACTGAATCTCTGCTGCACACTTGAAAATAACATTGTAAATTGACTACACTTAAATAAAAAATAATTTTAAAAAATAAGTAAAAATAAATGCAACGCCATTAAGAAAAAATAAAAGAACTCTCTAATCCCCTTAACTGTAGGTGGTCGAGAAATCTAGCTGCAAACACCAAGTCCACTGGATCACTCCAGCACTGGCTGTCACTCTTTCTGACCATCAGAGAGTCACTTGCTTCACTGAGGTTACTTTTCTCTTCTGTGAAAGGCTACAGTTGCAACTAACGATGTATAGAATCTCATCATTCACAAGCCCAAAAAGTAGTGAGGACTTCACATGGGCCAGGCTCTGGTCAGATGAAAAGATAGGGTCCCAGATATATTCATGGGTAGAAGAAGTTTATGCCATAAAGTTATAAATTCTTCCTGTTTTGATAGACAGATTCATTTCAATTCTGGTTAGAATTCCTACCAGATTTTTCTTGGAATATAACAAGTTAATTTATGGTCAGGAATAGCCAAGAAATTTCTTTAGAACCACCACTTGGGAGGGGTGGATAGGTCATTCATTTCCACTGCTCTTTCTGAAGTGATGAAAACGTTCTGGAATAATAATGGATGCACCACTGTGAATATGCAAAAAGCTGCTGAATTGTACCATTTTAATGGATGGAATTCATGGTTTGTGAACTATATCACAATAAAACTGTCCTATGAAAATTATTTCTTGACAATTATTTTTCAGTTTATACACTAGTCTGTCCCACAATTTAAGAAAAACAAAAAACCTAAACAAGCCAAACTCTGCCAGGAGCACTTTAGGACTGCAATATCCCTGGGTCTCCAAGGCCTCTGGTGGTGCTGTTCCTGTTAACGCACAATAGCTGGGCTGGGCTAGTTAGGGACTGTAACTATCTTTTGAAAATCGAGGATCACTCCTTTCACCCTGGGAGAGGGAAGGAAGGAGGATGTCACAGCCTCATGCCTTCAGCACATTTTTAACAGAACCAAGCCCTGCTTTCACCACTGCAATCCCTCTCACTATAAAAACACGTGACATCAACAAGCACCGCCATCATAACACCTGAAAGTGTTCAAGGTACTTACCTGAGGCAGAAACATGGAGGGGGGAGACAGAACCTCGCTTAGCAGTGACGCTCCCTTTTCCCGACTCCACCAGGAGAAGCTGGGCGTTAGAGCCGGAAGCTTTCAGCCCAGGTAGCAGCGCCCACGCCACAGAGCTGGTCCTCAGGGAGCGGGAAAGGGAGAGCAGGGCAGCCCCGGGGTCGCGGGGCAGGGAAAGCGGGGAGGGGGACGCGGGCTGCAGCCTCGCTCGGAGGACAGCCCCAGCCACAGTCCCAGGCGCCCGCCCCCGTCCGGGTCCGCAGACCCCGCCCGCCCGGGACACAGCCCGCCCAGGGGCGGGGACGGGCCGCCGGACGAGAAGAGGAAGCCCGGGAGGAGAGGACTAGCGGGAGGGAGAGGGGAAGGGGACGCCAGCCGCGGACTGAGGGGATCCCGGCTGGGTGAGAGATGGCAGGTGCACACCAGGCCCTGGACACTGTGGCCGGGACGCCGGGGCAGGTGGCGCTGGCAGAGGGGTCTGGCCTGAGCAATTCATCTGAACACGGGCTGACTAGCGCCCTTGGGGTCTGTGACAGGCGGACCGCCCTCCCGCAGCCGCCTGACCCCTTTCCCAGGAGCCCCCCACCTTGAACTTCCACAGTCAGAGGCCCCGACCCCAGGCAGGAACCAAAGGCCTACCGGGCGACGTAGTTGAGAAGCCTTTGGGCCCGATGCCCGGCTCGGATATGGAGCTCCCAACCAGCGGACCACTTGGCACTGACTGCGCATGCGCAGGAGGGCCAGCGATCCTCTCTGGGTTCTGTGAGAGAAGGTGGGACAGCGAGGGAGGGAGAAGATGGGAGCGGGTGGAGAGGACGGGAAAATTGGAGGGATACAGATGGACAGGATGAGCAGAGAGAAGGAAGGGATCTGGAGAAGGGAGGGTCTTAGAGGAGTTGGAGAAAAAAAGCTTTACCTCTGGGGCACCCCTAGGCGCCAGACCTGCCTCTGTACCCTTCTGTTACCCTTCAAGCCCCGCAGCTCAATTTTACCACCGTGATCCAACCCTCCGTCCGATGCTTCTGCAGAAACCCTAGGGAGATCACACCCGTTGCCCCCACGCGGAGCTGGGTTTTCTGTTGCTCTGAGAACCAAGCACCCGCAGGTGTTGTCGCTCAGAACTACCTTGGGAAGAGCACATATTCCCCTTTTACACGCTGGGAAACAGGCAGGCAGGATCTCTGCCTTAGCTCCACTGTCCCAGGTGTTGGGCTGGCGGGGAGCGGGATGGTACAAGATCAGAGCCCCAGACAGAGCAGACTGCCTGAGTGTTGGTGCATAGTCCCCATCCCTCCTGGGTAAACCATACCCCACCCTAGTGGAAACATCAAGGGCTCACAGTAGTTCCCTGGGTGTGGGAGAGCTGTCCTCATGTGAAGGAAAAGTCCAGCTGGGCTAACAAGCTAAGTCACAAATCTAAGTGTGATAAGTGTCGGTTTACTGATCTAAATTATGCTGGGCTATCTCGTAAATATGAAGTTTAGTGTCAGTTTATTGGCCTAACAACCTAACTCGTAATTCCAAGCTCAACAAGTGTCAGTAATGTGATCTGTTACAAATTGATAAGCTCCAGTGTACTTATTCCTTGCTTTTTGTTCTTTGAGCCTTATTGGCTAATCCCCCCTTACTTGTAACTAAGCCTTTAAAACCTCATGTGCACGTCTTGGAGGTACTCAAAACTTCGGAGCCGAAGCCCCTCTGAGCCCACCGGCATAATAATTCTGAGTACTCCAACACTCCGATTGGTGCTTTTGTCTTGGCTGGCCTGTTTCCATAACACTCAGCTCCAGTGCCCAGCTTTCTAGGTAGATAGGAGTGTTACCAAGTCGAAATTAATTCTCCTCAGTGCAGGACAGGCCAATAAGTTGGGAGACCAGATGTTGGGGCATGGAATAGCAAGTTTCTGTAGACCTAGATGGCAAACTAATGTCCTGGAAAACCATCTCCCCAAGTCACAATTCAGGCTCCTTTCCTATGTGCTTGGTTAGTGCAAACTTCTTAGTGTAGGAATTCCTTCTTGTTAGAATCCTTTCTTCTTGCAGCTATCTGCGTGGGTCAGATCCCTGTAAACCTCCAACAAAAGAAACATTATTTTCTATTCTGCAATTTGCTATCTTTTAATGAATGAAAAAGTGTTAAATATCCTTAAAGGTCAGAGCCTTCAGAAAAGGGTCTCCTGTTTATTTCAGGCTCTAGGCAACATTGTTTTACAAGCAAGGTGAAGCCTAGGTGACAGAGCATAGGGTTAAATTCAAAGGAACAAATCTAATATGGAGTCAGATTTGTTCTGTTATATTACCCGGCCAGATGCCACTTGAGGATTTAAACCCCTTTAAGTTAAAAATAACTAAAATTTTAAAGGAATTTACATACATAGGTGGGAATGTGCAAAGCATATCTGGAAAAGCACCCAAAGGATAGTAAACAGAGGCATCTCCAGAGAGGGCTGAAAGAACAGAGGATGAGGGAAAACTTCTTTCACTTGTGTATTTTTGTTCTCTGAGTTTTTTTTAAACCATTTCCTTGTATTTCTTTTTCAGATAAAAGAAATGTGTAATGGAGCAAAGGAGTAATTAGCTTAGCAAATACAGCAGCCATGGAATCACTAGTCATCACTTTTGATTTAAGCCAGAAAGCATTTTTTGACTCTCTCCAATGTGCTCTGTCCTGTTTTAAGACTTCTATTAATATTATTATTATTATTATTATTATTATTATTATTATTATTACTATTACTACAAGTACTACTACTATGACTATTACTATTATTGCTATTATTTTATGAAATAATAACACGGTTTACCTCACCCCTGCCCATGGCTGGTGGAAAACCAACCGAGTTTTTCTTGAGTTGTTTTCCAAGGAGTAGAGATGAGTTTATAAACAGAACACATCTTCAGGGTAAAACAGGCAGAGTGCTTTTCCAGCAGGCCAGAGAGCTATGAAGTGTTTTCAACAGAGGCGCCCAGAAGCTGAGAGAGAAAGCCTCCAGGACACTACAAAAAGCTGCCCAAACTGCCGTCTCCATGGTACTACTGAAATAGGAAAGAACAAATCTGACTTCATATTTGATCTGTTTCTTTGAATTTAACAAAGCCAAGTTAATATCCTCCGGTCTTTTCATGGGTTATGATGTCACAGAGGAAACGGACAGGTCAACAAGGAATCACTCTGCCGTGATCCCGGAGCCGGGGAAAGGGATGGGCTGCAAGATGTATGAAGCAGCCGCAACTGTGCCCGTGCTTCTAGGCAGGTATCCAAAATCGCCTCGACAAGGTGTCAAACATTTGTGCCCATGCCCTCATCAACAGACATGTATTAAAGACAAATGGAAACATATAAAAGGCCAATACCCTTGCTGGGTACACCGTCCAAAGAACAAAGTCTCAGTTTGACAACTGGCCATCTCGGTTCCATGGGATTCATTCTTGGAGAACCTTAAAAACCACTCTTCTGTCCTCAAGAATTGCTGCATATTTGTCCTATCTTTGGCTCAGGGATGGAGTACGTTCAAGTGAACTTTAATGTCTGCACAGATTTGACTGTCTTTTTCCAGGTTCACTTGTCCATTCCAAAGAGGCTTGAGCTATGTCCATCTTCCGTAAGATCTATTCCCTCCAGTGACAGCTCATTGAGCCTGCAATTAAAAGCCAAGTGAACAAGACTGTCCTCAGCTAAAAAGTTCACCCACCCTTCACTGTTTTCTTAATCTCCTCTTCTGGCTAATTGCAACAGACTAACTCCTCCCTCCACCAAGATACCCAACTATGTCATTTTTCTCCCCAAAGAGAAAATAAGGTCCATAAAAGAGGAGACAACTCCATAGTCACCTCTGAATTCTTAGCATATAGTAATGTCAATAAATACAACTCAGATTATTGTTAGTTTCCTTTAAAACCTTTCTGGTTATTTGAATGAGACCTTGGAAGAGAGGTGTTTGCTGTCCAGTATCTTGATCCACAAGACTCTGGAGGCCTTTTTCGGAATAGCTGTTCACTGATTCATTCAAAACACAACTTATCAATCAAGGAGTAGCTGTGCTTTTCTGCCAGGTGTTTGTGGTCACTCTCATGCCAGAACAGCTTTAAACTATATCCTTAATTTGGATTTGTTATTTTTCCCCTCTTCCAACAAAATTGACTTTTCTTACTTTCTTGTCTTGAGGAATTTTTTTTTCCTATTTCACCCTTTAGTAAAGCAAGATTCTCAGGATGGGCTTGGCCCATTTTCTGATCACCCATCCAACTCCTAGTGTGAGAGGTCTGGGGCTCACCTGCTTCCCTCCTGTCAAGGCAACTGAAAATCAGTTCAGGAGCCAACCAGCACACCACGGCTTCTAACGCTCACGTATCTCTCAGAAACCCTGCTTTCTCGTTTGTCTTGGCTTCTGAGAATTTTCCCTCACTTTCTTGACAATGAGTTGTGCAGCTTGAAAGATGAGGAAGGAAGGTTTTATTTCTCAATCAGCGTTTTAAGGAACTTGTGTAATGAAGGTTTTCAGGAGTTTCTAGAACCCTCCATTGCCGAGACAGAAAACACACTAGACATTTTCTAAATTTAGTTCTCATGTGCATTTTTTCTTTGCTTTTTTTTTTTAACTGCTAACAGACATTTTTTAATTAAAAAAAAAATAAGGCCCCAAAAAGAATAGAACACTGAAGGGGCAAACAAATTAACGGGCAAAGACAGAAAAATGATAACTACTCTACAAAGTTAATATAATACATACACTATGTATCAGATCAGCAATTCTCAGTAACAGCTAATTGAAACATGACCATGAGGTAAAATTTCTCTCCTGTCAGGACATGGCCAACAGAAAATACAATTAAACCAACAAACTAATATCCTAAGTCTGGCGAGGTACAGAAGGCTACAAGCTAAATGTGTCTTATTCTAGAAAAGAGGGAGTCTCACCAGCTCTTTTCTCTGGAGCCTGAGCCCACGGGAGGACGGTGAAGTGAGCTCTGTAAGTACACAATTAGCAAAGTGAGTGATGAATAAATAGACGTGAGCTTTGATGACAGGGATAATACTACTATTCGTTTGTCCTTTAAAGTATGACTTCACGTTCAGTGATCAATACTTCAGCGTCCTTAGGAGTTGAGATTTTAGGAAAATGCACAACCTGGGCCCAGATCTCCTCTTTAAGCTCGTGACACTGCAGTTAGTTGTCTCAAAGGCAGCTCCAACTCCACATGCAAAGAGTTGACTTCACGGTGTTCCTCCCATAGCCGTCCTTACCAGGGCCCCTGGTCGGGGGGTAAGGTCTCCCTGCGTCTCCCAACTCAGGCCCATCACTCACAGATGTGAATGGACCCCTCCTTCAGGGACCAGATATCCTCAGACTCCGAGTCCCACTACCCTCAACTGACCTACCAGATACTCACTGGCACTCACTCAGCACTGACTCTCTGCTGGAGACCACACTGCACACTGCACAGTGTATCTCACTGGATCTCCACAATAGTCCTGGGAATTGGGTACATCACTGCTTCAATTGATTAGATAAATTGTTTCACTTCCTTGCGTGCGTCCTTCAAACTGACACGGCTACTAAGCCACAAGCCTGGGCCTGAAAACCACTTGAAAATTGGACACTGCTACACCTCGCAGCCACCCTACTCTGACTCATCACATCATCTCCTGCCAAGCCTTCTAAATGTTTCCAAACATTCTAGAAGACAAATATGAACTATGAGAGCACCCCACTCTCCTACTTAAAATCTGTCAATGATGGTTCACTCCCCTTAGGAGAAAGCCCAACCAGGCCTGAGCACAGCCTAAGGCCCCAGCATCCGCTTTCCCTGCACGGCCGCGCCGCCTCACCCACCACGCAGCTCTACACGTGCCGTGTCTAGGACAGGGATGCTGACTCCGCACAACCCAGGGCTTGTCTCACTCGAACAATGATCACCTTCTTCAGTGTTCATCTTCTTCATTGCTGACTCTCACAAAAATGTTTTCTCATGATGAATCAATATCTTTTTCCTTACAACTGCCCATCATTAATAATGAGCTCCTCCCAAAAGAGAGAAGACCTAATTCTCAGTCTCCTTATCTGTAAAGTGAGAATAACAAGGAAATATGTGAGGTTTCAAGAGAAATAATATTCATGTGAGGCTGAGGGACAATTCCATCATACAGTAAGCATTCAATATGTGCTTACTTAATATTAATAAGAATATATTGCATTCTAGCAACCTTCAATCAATGTTTTATGACTTTGTCCAACAGACTACTGACAAACTGTTGGACGAACCACTTTGAGCAGATCAGCACAAGCATACTGGGAGAGGTAAGTGCTGACTCCAGTTACAGCTGCAGCCACCCAGCACTATGGGGCGGGGGCAGTTTGCTCAAACTCTTACATGTTGCTTGAGCATTTAGTTCTCATTATAGAATAAAGACAGTTGTTCTTTAGTCAAAGCTCCTGAAATATAAATCTTCAAAGATTGATGCAAATTAGGTTTCAAGTACAACACTCTCACTAGAATTTATTTGAAAATTATAGTCTTAGCTACTCCGCACATCAAAAGGGCATAATCTTAATGTATCTGACTAAATACACTGAAAGGGTTGTTTAAAAGTAATTAAGAAGAAGCCATTCAGAATAAGCTCTCAGTATCATCTGCACAAAGACCCACCCAAGGGTCTCATTTCTCACTTCCACATAGGTGTTTTCAAGTAGCTTACCTTGGGTCTTGGTTTCTTATAACACGGGGCGGGGAATAGTTGTGGATAGATTTATGTAGCAAATATATACCAAGGGTATTTGTTGTGAAGGAATTCTACAAATAAGAAGATTGATACATAGTCCCACCCATAAGAAATTCAGCCTTTCCATTTACAACAGCATTAAAAATAAAGTGAGAGATACATTTAACAAAAATTTACAAGATTTGTACATTGAACTTTTTGAAGTATCACCAGAATAAATTTTAAAAGATCTACATATATGGAAGACATCCCATTTTCATGGAATGATTGACAATATTATTAAAAATGTTAAGAATCCTCAAAGTGAACTATATATTCAGTGGAATCCCTATCAAAATTCCAGCTGACTTCTATGCAAAATTGAAAAACTGATCCCAAAATTCACATGGACGTGCAAGGGGCCCAGGACAGCAAAAACAATCTTGAAAAAGAAGAGTAAAGTTGGAGGACTCACTTTAAAGTGTACTAAAATGCTATAGTACTAAGTCAGTATGATACTGGCATAAGTTTGGATAAATAAGTCTAAGAGACACAATAAAAACCCACGGGGAAAAACTTACATTTACAGACACTTTTCCACTAGGGGGCCAAAAACACTCCATTGAAAGAATAGTCTATTCAACTAATGGTTCAGGGACAGCTGGGTATCTGCAGGCAAAAGAATCAATCTGGAATCTGAACACCCATATTTTATATAACAAATAAAATTAATTGAAAATAGATCACAGACAGAAATGTAAAAATTAAACCTATAAACTTTCTAAAAGAAGACACAGTATAAATCTTTGTGGGCCTAGGATAGGCTTTGGTTTCCTAGATACAAAACCAAGAGCACAAGTGATAGAAGGAAAAAGCAGATAAACTGGACTTCTTCAAAACTAAAACCTTTTTCTTACAAAGGACATCATCAAGAAAGTGAAATGACAGGGGAAAAGGGTATCTCAAGTCAGAGAGTGCGTGCTTTGCAAAAAAATAAAATAAATCTTTACATCAAACTACCTCCCTTGTAAAGAAATCGTTTTAATGTTTAAAAAAATATAGTTAAAGGACAATGTGCAGAATAGAAGAAAAATTTTGCAAAGCATGTATCTAATAAGAGAGTAGTATCCAGGATATATAACGAATGCTTACAACTGAACAATACAAAAAAATACACCCAATTTTTAAATTTACCACGAATTTAAATAGATATACAAATGGCCAATAATCATATGAAAAGATGCTCAGCATCACTAGGGAAGTCAAAAACAAAATGAGATCTCATTTTACACCCACTAGGATGGTTATAACCAAAACATGGACAATAACAAATGTCGTTCAGGAGGCAGAGAAACCTCATATGCGGCCAGGGGAAAGGAACAATGTTGCAGCTTCTTTGGAGAAGTCTGGTATTTCCTCAAAAGCTTAGAGTTATATGTCTCAGCAATTCCACTCCTACATATAGAGTCATCTCTCAATATCCTTGGGGGGTTGGTTTCAGGAACCCCACACCCTGGATACCATAATCCAAGGATGTTCGAGTCCCTTTACAATCAACCATCTGGATTCATGTAGTGGAAACTACAGATATGGCGGGGCAAATGTACAGCCAACAGAATGAAAACATATTCTCATAAAAAATTTCACATCAATATTCATAGCAGTATCATTCAGAGTAGCCAAAAGTTACTAACAATATCCATCCATCAATGAACGGATAAACAAAATTACCAAGAATAGGCCCACAAACTTTTGGTCATTGAAACTTTGACAAAGGAGGTGAGAACATACAATGGAGTAAAGACAGCCTCTTCAGCAAATGGTGTAGGGAAAACTTAACAGCTGCATGTAAATCATTGAAGTTAGACTACTCCCTCACAGAATATACAAAAATGAATACAAAATGTGTTAAAGACTTAAACATGTAGACAAGACACTATAAACCTCTTAGAAGCAACCATAGGCAAAACATCTGACATACATCTCAGCAATGTTTTCCTAGAGCAGTCTACTCAAGCAATAGAAAAACAACCAAAAATATACAAGAGGGATCTAATTAAACTTACAAGCTTTTGCACAGCTATGGAAACAGTAAGCAAAACAAAAAGACAACCAACCTATGGAATGGGAGAAAATATTTACAATAAATGAAACTGCTAGGGGCTTAATTCCCAGAATATGTGAACAGCTTTTACACTTAATAAGAAAGAAAAACAAACAATTCAATTCAAAAATTGGCAGAAGTCCTAAAGAAACATTTCTCCAATGAAGACGTACAAATGGCCAGTAGCCACATAAAAAAATATTCATTATCATTATCAGAGAAATGCAAATCAAAACTGCAATCAAGTATCACCTCTCACCAGTCAGAATAGCCATCATTCAGAAGTTCACTGACAATAAATACTGGAAAGTCTGCGGAGAATTGGGAACACACCTACACTGTGGTGGGGATACAGTTTGGTGGAGCCATTGTGGAAAAGTGTATAGATGTTCCTCTAAAGACATAAAATTGACCTCCCAGATGACCCAGCAATCCCACTCCTGGGCATATATCCAGAAGGAACCCTAATTGAAAAAGACACCTACACCCCAATGTACACAGCAGCACTATTTACAATATCAAGACATGGAAGCAACCGAAATGTCCACTGAGAGATGACTGGATAAAGAGGTTGTAGCATATTTGTCCAATAGACTACTATTCAGCCATAAAATAATAATAAAATAATGACATTGGCAGCAACATCAATGGACCTGGAGAATGTCATTCTAAGTGAAGTAAGCCAGAAAGAGAAAGGAAAATACCATATGAGATTGCTCACATGTGGACTCTAAAAAAAAAAAATAGAAAGAAACAAAAAAATAAACTTATCTACAGAACAGAAACAGACACAGAGACATAGAAACCAAACTATGGTTACCAGTGGGGAGAGGGTGTGGGAAGGAATAAACTGGGAGTTGAAGATTTGCAGATACTGAGTATGTAAAGAATAAACAGCAAGTTTATACTGTATAGCACAGGAGAATATATTTAATATCTTATAGTAACTTATGTTTAAAAAGAGGATGAAAATGAATACAGGTAGGTTCCTATTTAGCTGAAGTGTTGTGCTGTACACAAGAAACTAACACAAAATTATAAACTAACAAGACTTCAATGAAAATATTTTTAAATAGACCAAAAACGAAAACAAAGGAAAAGGATATTATCAAGCAAAAAGAATAAAGTACTGATTCAGGCTACAATTATGGATGAACCTTGAAACTTTATGCTAAAATAAGCCAGACACAGAAAGCCAAATAGTGCCCTTTAAAGTGAACTGTATCTAAGCGTTTATTGTACTACTCCTGTAAATTTTCCAGAGGTTTGAAATCTATCAATATCAAAATAAAATGTATTATGCATTAAAAACTTAAAACGCTTCCTCACAGGAGGGCTTTAATTATTAAATGCAGAAACGCATATAAAGCTCTTGGAAAAACAATTTGCACGTCCACACACAGTCACTGCTGTCACTGCCACTCAGAGGGTGGTGCCAGCGCTGATGAGAGCTGCCTCCACTCGCTCCCCTGCAGAAAGGAGTGAAGGCCTGAGCTCTGACAGGCAGGGTGAGCGTGAACCTGAGTCATACACAGCCACGTTCCAGACTCTGCGTTACCCAACTTTCTTATACAAACTGCAACATGTAATGTAAACACGCTAGAGGGATGTATCTTACAACACAGGGAATACAGACAATGTTTTACAGTAACTATAAATGGAGCATCTATTGTACACCTGAAACTAATATCATATTTTAAATCAGCTATATTTTTATGAAAAATTAAAAAATATTTTTAAAATGCTATCACTTTAATATTCAATTCGGTTTTTAAGTTACTACTAAACAGCTCAGAATGTATAAAAGCATTTAATTGTGCTGTTTGCTTACATATTTATTTACATTCAGCCTCTTGCTAAAAGAGAATTTAAACAATTCTGTTAAACACAGCTTAACAACCATAACAACAAAAGGCAAAACGGAGAGTGAAGAGAAAATGGAGATTCAATACTTAAATGAAACCAGGGGGAGATAAACTCATAAAAATGGATTCCATGAAGTCAGGGAAGGGGTTAAGGCTGACTAGAAATTCAGCTGTAGGATTCTTGGCAGCGAAACCAAAAAGAAAAGATGATGGGGCGGGTGGTAGAGCGTGTGCTTAGCGTGCACGGGGTCCTGGGTTGAAGCCCCAGGGCTTCCACTAACAGGTAAATACATCTAATTAACTGCCCCCCTAAAAGATCACCAAAGAAAAGAAAAAGAGAAATTTCTTTCCCAAAGAACCCTGATATTAAATTTGGATTAAATATTAAAAAAAAGAAAAAAAGAAAAATTCAAAAGATAAGTGACACTGAAGGAAAACCACAGCTGGCCTAACAAGCTAAGTCACAAATCAAAGTGTGATAAGTGTCGGTTTCCTGATCTAAGTTTTGCTGGGCTACCTGGTAAATCTGAAGTTTAGTGTCAGTGTACTGGGCTAATAAGCTACCCCGAAAATCCAAGGTCAACAGTTGTCAGTAACGTGATCTGTTCCAAATTGATAAGCTTCAGTGTACTGATTCCTTGCTTTTTGTTGTTTGAGCCTTATTGGGTATTAGCCCCATACTTGTAATTAACCCTATAAAACCTCATGTGCACGTCTTGGAGGTGCTCAGAGCTTTGGAAAAGAAACCCCTCTGAGCCCGCCAGCGTAATAAATCTCAGTACTCCAACCCTCTGTGTGATTCTTATTTCTTGGCTGGCCTTTTGTTTCCATAACAACACAAGCGATAATGCCCGTGAGATAAATCTGGGGAGGCTGCTGGTAAGTCGCCATGTCTCACGTGGGAAAATCTGAAACATCCTTCTCACCACTCAGAGTCATCATAAGCCCACACCACACCTCCTGCCGTTAAATGCAGGAGCACGGTTAGGGCCCGGCCTTTGCTGTCTTTGTGTCATCACAGTGATACAGGATGGAAGGGGGAAGAGCACAGCCATTCAAGGAAGGCCGCAGCAATTGACATCAAAATGGTGAAGGATTCAACCCCCAATAGGCCTTGAGGCTCAGGATGAAGAGATTTAACTTCTAGCAGATCTTGAGATTCAGTAAACATCCATTGTAATAGTAACCTGGTGAATAACATGCCCCAGGCACCATGGCAGTCCCAATGATAGCCACAAAAGGTCAAAGGGTGGGAAATGGCCAACTCCCTGGGAATCCTAGCCCCTTGCCCTAAGGCTGGTCCTTCTACTTATTAGCATATGAAACAACCAAGCCCAAGAAAACAAGCAACACAGCGCCACCTCGCGGTCACCACTCTCTGTCTCTCTTTGGAGAAGACAGACCTGTCTGTGGTGTGTGTACCTACTTCTAATCTGTGCATGAAACCCCCACACCTCGTGACGTTTCTCTTGCATTTCAATGTATCTGTCTGAATATATATACCTTTACTCAACAGTGGCTTGCTCTTGAATTCTTTACTGCATGAAGTCAAAGAACAAAATCTGGTGGGGCACATCCCAGGGGCTCAACGAAAGCCTGGGACACAGCCCTTCTCATGCCCAACGTTTTTTATTCTTGTATCAACAGGACTGGGCTGTGAAGTGACGTCTGAGGCCCCAGCTAAGGGACAGAACCAGCTTCCAGGGTTCCAATTTGCGGGCAGCCTCTCCCCCAGCTTGGGCCTTGGGGTCTGCCCGGTTCTCTGTGTTTCTCTGTTGTGCTGACTCCCCAGCCATACAGCGTACTCCTAGGCCTGTCCCCACAAAACCCTTCTCTCCAAAATACAAGCACGTCATGTCACAATCCTCTTGTTCAACCAGGAAATGTTCAGCCCACTTTTTTCCTCCCCAATAAATTACCCAACTGTCCTCCCTCCCATCACATCACTTCTTTCTTTGTGAGAACTCTGCACTCGCCACACCCCATCATGAACACAGGTGTCTTGCTGGCTGTGACCGAGATGTTTCTTTCTCACACAGCAAGCGTCCTTTCACTTTCCCCTTGTTACCTTAAAAAAGCCTTTCCTGAGTCACCCACCCCTCTGATTATGAACTCACAATGTGCTGAAGTTGCAGTCACTATGTGCATACATCCCAGTTTTGGCTAGGTTTCCATCACAAGATCTTCATTAAGGAACTGCATCAAGAAGTTATACAGGGTATTCTTACATCAGAGTGGAGGAACCTGCAAAAAATTTAAACGGCTTTGAAGAGAGTGTTAACCAGGGACAGAGATGTCGCGGGTCCTAGTCAAAAGTGTCATGAGGAAAAATGTTCTCCCAAGGCTCAGAGTGGCTTCTGAACACAGAATCCTCAGGGAGGAGGTGACAGGCAGTGATTAGGGTGGGTGATACAGGTTACGCTCCCCCAGCTGGGGAAGAATAGGTTTTTTTCTTGTTTTCCAAACAATTTCTTACTATCTTTTTCTCTTATTGCCACATACCATTTCCTACGAATTAAGCATATCAATGTCAGTCATTTGGGCCACTTGGGAGAAGCTACACGATGCCATTCACAGGGATGGGGCATGACAGCCACACCAGTCTAGGTTGAAAGACCAGTGGGGGTATTTGCAAGGTAATCACGGGCATGCAACAAACTCCCCAGCTTCAATGACCTCATCTCAAAGCTGTTGTCAATAAAACTACCAAGCAAATTGCGTGAAGATTATGGCCAATGTTTACTAGGTAAGTGCCCGTGAAAGCTGCCGCTTAATGGGGAATGAGTACGATCAATGAGGCCCTGTCTACCTGCCCACATGCGCCCTGCCTTCCTGCCTTGCTGCAACAGCAGAACTTGTTTAGCTGAGATGAACACCCCCAGAGCAGCCCAGACGGGAAAGCTCCCAGCTCTGCACGGCGAGACGTGTTCCTTTCCTTCTCAGAGCTGATCACAGTTTGCTGTCGTCTGTTTTTATGTTTATCCCTTTTGTAACTCCCTCTCCTCCGGAGTTTTTGCTCAAGCAGCACAGGGCCAGGTGTGTCTTGGGTCCTGCCGGATATTCTGGGCAGGGAAACAGCCAACTCCATATCTGGCTCTGGTGCTGAACGGAGAGAGCAGAAGGCCCAGGGGCCCATGCTGAACTGAGGCCCCTGCACCCAAAATTATGGTCTGACCTTGGGCAAATTACACAGTCTTCTTTACCCTGAGATTCCTCATCTGTCCATGAAAATAACTGCCCATGTCACACAGAGTTACAAGTATTAAAGGAAATCAACAAATTCACAACCTAGCCAAGGGGCTACAAGTGCATCCTCAACAGACAAATGCTGCCTTTACGGCTCTGACGCACGCTAAGCGGGGCGGCCCCACACAGTGAACACTGCTAAGTGCCAGGGTGTTAAATGCTTCATGTGTGCTATAATACTCTTTAGATCTTACAACAATCCCAGGAAGAAATGAATATTATCATGCCCATTTCACAGATTCACCAACAGGTTGAGAGTATGCATTCTATTCCAAGGCCCTATGGTGAAGAAATGGCAATTTATACCGGAATCTGGGCCCAGGCCTTGGCTCCATCTCTCTCCCATCCACCTGACCACTTGCCTATGAATTCCACCTGTCCAATATAAAAGTTTGCAGCCGGCCATCCCTTAAAAGCAATGTGTGCCACCGTTTGTCAATGTTGTTTAATTACCATAAACTGTTCTCAGAAACCACTACAGTAAAGAAAGTTGGACTTAAGGAATTCTGCATTGCGTTCTCCTGCAATGTGCAGGATCCCTTTCCTACACCTCCAAATCCAAGTGTATGCTTCCTCCGTGTTTATGTTTGCACACGGCTTATTAAAGCAGAAGGTATCTGCAGTAATTCCATCTCAGTTGCTTTCCAAGTTTGCAGATTATCCATATTCGGTCTGTGAATGAAAATACTACAATGTGAATGAGAATACTGCAACCATGTCAGTAAACAAAGAATACTGATACCAAGTCATTAAAGGCTTCCGCCACTCCCCGGCGAGGAGAGGCCTGCAGCCCAGCCACTGCAGCAACTCACAATGGTGCCCTCTGAGCAGACTCAGAATAAGAAAGGACGGGCTACTGGCCCGAGATAGCTAGGTGCTTGTCTAAAAAATGAATTCAGTGAGTCCTAATATTTGCTTCCTCCCATTCATACAAAATCACTAAATTCTTGAACTTGAGATACCTGGCTTTCTTTAGATAACAAGTAATCTTTTATTGTTCCAACAACCTGGTCTTTGTTGTAAAGCTCCTATATATCCTAGCTCTTCCTCAACCTCTTGGGAGCAGGCCCTCAGAGAGTTCTGAGAGACGGTCATCCTGGCTCGAGTCCTCCCGCCAAATGAAACATAACTCTTAACTTTTAGGCTGCACGTTTATTTCAGTCAACAGTTTTGGGCACCATGAAGCACCACAGCAGATTTCTCTCCACCTGAACTCTCCAAGTAACCAGAGCCTTGGTACCAGCAGTGGCCCTTTGTGCTCATCCGCCTCCTCGGGGGGTCCAGATGAATTTGGCTGAGTCTCTCCTGGTTCTCAGATCTCACATATTGGTTGATGATCCTAAGTTTTATCTGGTGGTGTATCCAGGTACGTGGCCCTCCAGTTGAAAGAAACTGAGATGAATTACCCACCCAGTGGAGACATCCCGAGTGGGTCCAAGTTGAAAGACACTGGGTTCAGGACTGAGTGGTTAGGTAAGAGGCTGGTCTAATGTTTTCCTCAATTTGGTTACCTCCATTGAATTTTTCAGGATAAAAGTAAAACTCTTATGAGGAAACTTTCAACTCCAAATTTTGGACCATCCTCCTGGCTGGTAACAGCATTCTCGGGTGACAGGGAATCTTCCAGGAGTGGTAGACACAAAGACTTCATGCCACAGAGTTGTCCCTGTGGGAAATCTTACTAGCAAATTTATTCTGAGAACCCGACCTTACAATGGGGAATAGAACTTTCAAAAAAAAAATAAAGAACAGAAAAGAAAAGAAAAAGAAATGACAGATTGCCAGTCTCCAAGTAAAACCCCAGCCAGATTTATGTACATACAAAACTTACAACATTAATCGGGAATAAGAAAAAAAAAAACTCACTCTGGAAATAACCAGGCCTGATAAAAACATTTTTTGGCATTCTGAACTTATAAAAACAAAATCCCCTTTAGTGGGAACTTGGATTTCTCTTCCTGTGTCCTTGAAATGTAAACGTTTTATCTTTCTCTAGATGTTTTAAGTGTGTGCATGTAAGTATATATATGTTTAGTTTAGTTTTTAAAGGAAACCTTGGACTCTGCCATACAAAAGTTCAAGTATTGTGTACATACGGTGGCCACGCAAATAAATTGGGATTCTAAGCAATTCTTTGATTGTACCAATTTTCAGATATTTTGCCATCTTAAACTTTGTTGCATCAGCCTGGACCACGAAGGCTTTAAGCTTTTGGAGAGTAAACCTTTGAATTTTATTTAGGCAACACCCCGACTCTCATGTGGAAGGGCCTCTTCATCTTATTGGTTTAAAATCACTATATATATATATATATATATATATATATATATATATTTATTTATATATATATAAATTGATGGCCATATGATGGATTTTTTAATTTGGAAAAACTTTTTAATTGGTGAAAGTTTAAAGAGATCTCATTATAAACGGCTGTTTTATTGGTACCTATTAAAATAAAGTTTAAATGCAGAAAAATATATCTAATGGTTAACCTAAGAACTCAGATATAAAAATATAACTGGTTTGAAAAGCTACATTTTTGTTTTTCCTTTCTGATAAATGTTTCTAGAGATGCTAATAAAAACTTAGTATAATTAATGTTAATTAGGTTGAATAACTGGAAAAAGGATTGTAAAAATGTCAAAAAAACAGATAAGTGGCTTATCCCAAAAGGATAAATATTTTTATATGGTTATTTTGAATGAGATAAATAAAATGGACATTTTTGGATTTACATACAGGGTTTTGATACTACACTACGTAAAGTTAAAAAAAAAGGGCCAAAGAGTTCACCTACTCCCCCCCAACATTAAAGTTCAAACAAGTCCGTTTTATTTACCACAGTTTAACATATATTTATATGTAGACTGAAATACTTGATCAAGGATTGGGACAACAGACCAATTAATGAAATTAAAAATCGAGAAGGGCCTAAGCTCTTTGGCTGAAACTTGGGCATCCTAGAGACTTCTATAAAATTATATACAATGTACACCCACAAAAAAAAGGTTTCTGTCACTCCTTCTAGAAATAAGAATTATTGATTAAACTTAATAAATATAAAAATTAAAGGTATAAGATTTAATAAAATTGAGATAAAAGTTTGTGAAATTGGTATATTTAGATGGTCTTTATATAAACCTTTTGCTTATGTTGTGGGATAGATATGTTTCAGTGGAAAAACGCTTCCCCTTCTTGGTATTATAAGGCTGGGCACATGTCTATCCCTCTGAAAATATTAATTGAACAAATTAAAGGAAACCAATATAGTTATTTGAGACGTCCAATATAACGTAAATCTAAAAAGTAATTTGAGTAGCTAAAAAAAAAAATATAGGTTTACCCTGGGTTTAACTTATAACTCAAGGAAAAGAGACCTTAATAAATGTCTTATGCAAGCTTTGGAAGACAAAATAAAGAAAACCTTAGTTTTAAAACATGGAATTCTTTGTTTACAGCTCTTCTCACTGATACAAAAATGCCAATTAAGGAGATAAAATTGGGTCTGGGTGACAGAGCATTTATCTGGGGACCTGGAAGAGAGTGTCTTTGTCTTGCAGATCAGAAATATAAATACAACAAACAGTGACCTAGGACTGAGCCTAATTAGCTCAACGAAATAAAACTTGAGGCCATGAAATTTTTGGCATTTTAGAACTCAGAACTCTGACGGGTCCTTCAGACTTTGTGAGGAAATCTTAATTATCTGTTTCATAAATAGTAAGCCTTAGTGATTTGAGCAAGCAAATTCAGCTTACTCCAACTATTATTATAAATATAAGTAAGTTTTAAAGTGAAGCTATGAGATCTCTAGCTTTTGTCTGTTTATAAGCCTGCATACAGATTATAGAAGTGAGATATTTCTACTGCTAAAAAAAAAAATTTCCAAGTCAAAGAGCTCTGCTTAATTGATGTAAAAATATAAGAGCTTAAAAATTAAGTATTTTTAAAATAAAAACTTAACAAATTGACTTTCAGTGTCATGTGAATTGGAAAATATTCAGTATTAAGGTAATATTTGATATTGTTTAGTTTAAGTATGTTCTAATAAATATAGACATCTTTAAAATCATCCATCTTAACTATAATACCGTTACTGTACCTAGGTTTAATGAAAGTCAAATAAGATCCTGTTATATCTGTTGCAGATTTGTCAAAAAAAAAATAACAGTAATGTGCTGTGGTAAAATTTTAAGTAAATTAAATGCAAATGAGATGAGAGCTTTGGGTAAATATTTAAAATATATTTTTAAAATGTATGCTTAAAATAATCTCTAAATGTTTGATATCTTTAAATTCTAGAGTTGTGCTAAATTAAGTTAAATGACAAGATTTTATTAAATATCTATGCCATTTTCAGATAAAATAAGATTGAAATATGAATTACTTAACATTTAACTTCCTCTTACAGTGAAACTAAAGGTGTTTAGAAATATTAATAAATGGTTGGTATCACACAGAAATAGTCTCTATTAGTAAGGGAATGATCTCAGTATCCTAGGAAAGTAATATAAATGCGTAAAGGAAGATGTAAGAATGGAATAATACTTTGTTAATGAAAAATAGTGACTTTCTCCTGAAGCTGGTTACCTCTGAATGGAAGACAAAATAAGGGACACACTAATATAAGTATAGAAAGCTGTGGAAGGCTTGTGGAAAAGGAACCCTGAGGAAAGTTTTGTACGTGGTCAGAATTGGCTAAGTTTAGAATCAAATTGGGCAACGTAAATGAATCTTAGAAGTTAGCTGGAACAAGATTAGATTTGGTTTTCTCTCTGTTAAGAGGAAAAATTTTTCTTAAAATATTAATCCACCTTCAGTAACAGATTGTAAAACTTCTTATACCACTTAGCTGATCTGTTCTGCCTTTACATTTGACATATTTTCTTGTTAATGAATTAGTACTACATTACAGTGATCTATATGTTTATCTGATCAAGTGTTCTGAAATCTTTCAAAAAGCTCCCCAAATATAAAATTCTAATTAATTAAATAAAAATTAATTTAATTAATTAAAATTCTTTTAATCTCCAGTTAAGTTTGGGATGCTACAGAAGGCCCCTGAAACATCCCAAAGAGAGATTTTTAACTATAAAGTTTCATTTGGCATTTTAAATAACATGGAATTGTCAAATGAATCATAAAACTTCTAAGGTTATATTGAATGAGAAATATTATTAATATAGGTATTGTAGAAATTATATGGACTCCCTAAAATTCTGGTTTATCTGAAATGTTACCAGTGATAATTATGGGTATAGTGAACAGGTTTCTTTATTGATTATAGTGTAACGGTGTTTAACCATGCTTTTAAATCTTTTGTCATTTATAGACAGTTAATTGTTTTCTTCTGATGGTTTTGCAAAATGCTTTCTCTTCAAGGAGATTTACTGATTTCTAATAAATTTCAAACTACAGCACTGAACTAAACTGGGTAAGACATTTTAAAGTTCTAATGAAAACTCTCATTAAAAGAATTAGTTACATGGGACTGATTAACCAGCTGAATATGGTTATAATTTTTGATATTGTTTGAAATACTACTGCCTTTTAACCTGTTTCCCAGACATAAAGAATCTCTTCTCCTTAAGCTAGTTATGGTTCACAGCAATTTGATAAATTATAACTATGTATACAGACTTGGAACAGTTATCTTTTCTCTCTATCTGATCCCTCAAAAGACTAAAAATACTTAGGTCCCCAGTGGCTCTATCAGACAAATTAGGGAGATCATCTCCTAAGAGATATAGGAGTATAAAGGTATTTTAAGGATTTTAAAGAGAAAAGAATTTACCTAAATCTGTAAGGCAAAAATCCATGAAAAGCCTTGACGTGGCTTTCTTGGCCTTAGAAAACCTTATTAACATTCTACCCTGAGACTCCGTATTAAAACTTCCAACACAGTCAATTTAAAAAGCCTATATGATCAAATAATCAGATTTAATTTGTAAAGAAATTAATCTTGATTTGGCTATATTTGAGAAAACTGAGGGTAACTTTAGAGAGAAAAAAATTATATTTTAGTTGATATTAAATTCTAGTTTTGTTAATTGAGGTCCATATTTACTAAGACACTTCCCAGATCATTCCTTGCTGTTATGTCACACTGCTGTACAGTTTAATTGAATTATGAAAAGAATACTCTAGGTTTGATTCTGAAGCTCAGTAATCTATCCTTGGGTAAAATTCCAATACCCCATGACCTGCAGCCAGGGGATTATACATACTGCAACAGGCATGACTTAAAGAACTGTCTCCAACCTGAATGGAAAGACCCTTTTTCAGATACTCTTAACTAGACCATACACACCAAAGCTGAAGGAAACGGAGTCTCGGATTCATTTCCTATCTGAAACAGCCCCTGCAGTGCACTGGCCTATAGAGCGCTGCTCACCTTAAAACAATGCCCAAATGGAGAAAAAGCTTCCATACCAGGATGAGAAGAAGACGACATCTGAGCTAGACTGCTGACCCAAGACACCGGACCAGGACTGTATACCAATTACTTTGATAATTTCTCCAACCTTTGATTATGAACTACTCCAATTGTTAAGTTTATGATAAATTACCTATGTCTAGTACTTCTGTGTTACCTTGGTGGGTTTCCCTAATACAAGGCTCTAACTAGGTAGCCCTCAGAAACATTATTCTAAAAAGAAATTATAGTTCTGTTTAGGCCACTGTTGATCTTACAAGGTGGGAGATTTCAACTGGCCAATTAATACCTGCTCTGACCCTGACCATAAATATGAACTTTCTCATAGGATCAAACTCAGAAACACAAGCAAAATTTTAACCCAAAAATACAACTTCTCGACTATTAAATTCTTACTCGTGACTTTATTAACGTTACTAGCTGTATTACTTATATCCTGTCTATTTTATAAAATTGTTGTCTATTACATTTCCCAATATGTAACTAGGCCCACAAGATTGATGATGGCTAAACATCTTGAAGAAACAGATAAAATTTATAACCCTGAATAAAATAAATATAATAGTGTGATTCTAGGTATGGGAATGAGCAAAGAAGGTTAAACACTTCCTGGATCATAATAGAGTAGTAAGACAGGTGATCCAGAGAACTTTTAGTATCAACAGGGCCTGATAAAAAAAACTAACACCTTGAATGGCAACTCAGAAGATTCTTCACCTGAACTAGGAATGAGCCATCCTAGCAATGTGGGACAAAATTGGTCATGAAATTTCTCTCAAAATATTGGTCGAATTTAGGACCAAGGGGGAACACTGTGAATGAAAATACTACAATGTGCATGAAAATACTGCAACCATGACAGTAAACAAAGAATGCTGAATCCGAGTCATCAGCGGCTGCTGCCAAACCCCAGCGAGTACATGCCTACAGCCCGGCCTCTCAGCCACTCACAGTGGTGCCCTCTGAGCAGACTCAGAGTAAGAAAGGACAGGATACTGGCCCTAGATAGCCAGGGGCTTGCCAAAGGAATGAATTCAATGACGCAAATGTTTGCTTCCCACCATACATAGAAAAGCAGTAAATACTTGAACTTGAGATATCTGGTTTTCTTTAGATAACAAGCAATATTTTATTGTTCCAATTACCTGATCTTTGTTGTAAAGATTCTATTTATCCTAGCTCCTCCCCTACCTCTTGGGAGCAGTCCCTCAGAGTGATCTGAGAGGCTGTCATCCCGGCTCGAGTCCTCCAGCCAAATAAACCAAATCCCTTAACATTTAGGCTGAACGTTTATTTCAATGAAGTCCCAGAATAGACACAACTCATCAATTCTGTAATGGAACACAGAGAATCAGGAACCAAAAGCGTGTTTTAGTCCAGAAAATCTCCAGGTTCCTATTTCTTCCTGTCATTATACAATCCCTCCAGAACTCATTACTTTGCTGTCTGCTCCTCTGGCAACCAAACTCAGAGAAGAGTCAACTCAGCAGAGCACCATGCTGGGGAGAACCCCCCGCAGAAGCACTGCAGGCTGCCTTCCCTCCCGCACGCTCTGCTGACCCTTGGTGTCCCCCGTGGAGACCAGGCCAACACAGCTCTTCCCAACAGCTGCAAAGTCGCTCACGTTAAATAAATCATTTTATTTTATGATATTTTACGTATATACCCATCTCTGAAAACAGCTTTGCCAGAAGCCCAAATCTTCAACATTAATCTGCAAAGGCAAATCAGGTCCCCAAGGGAAAACAAGTCTTAAGACGACGCTAAGGCCTCCAAAGTCCTCTCCACGACCATGAACCAAACTGCCTGCAGGTCTGCAGCTGCAGGAGGCTACATGTCTGCTTTTAAAGCAACCCCTTTCTGCCCTCGGGTGCTACAATGCCCTTTTATGCCCTCCCATCACAGGGCAAGAGCAGCCGCTGCAGAACCTTGCAGGGCAGCACTGACAGGACTGGACAAAGGGGATCAGAGCTAAACAAAGCATTCTGATGACACGAGCTTGTCACTGTGTCTCTTTACAGATGTAGATATATATAGAGAGAAGTGGGGTGATATTGCTCAAAGTCACACAGCTAATAAGTGGCAAAGTATATAACTCTGCTCCTCCCTCCTGTGTGACGCCCAACTGGGACAACCACAGGGTTCTCTCGTGGCTGCCTGAACAGTCTTTTCCTATCACTCATGACACACAATAGTGTCTGAACTTAGCCTGCATTTGCAGCATCTTTTCCCTCCAGTTTCTCAGGAACAAGGCTGTTCGGGCCTGTATGAATTCCGGCTTCCTGAAATCTCCGTGCTCAGGCTGGTCTTGCCTGTGCATCCGGCCCGCTGCTCAGAGGCTCTTCCTCCCCTGCAGGAGGACGTTTCTAATCTTCACAGGGACACAACCTCAGGGGAGCTCTCCTCTCGCCCTCAGCATGGCAGGTGTCCCAGGCCTCATCCCGAGCAGCCCCGTTAGGACGGTGTCTGCCCAGCTCTGCTAGTCAGATCAGCAGCCTCAATGCCAGGGATTATACCCAGGTCACACTGCAAACCTACTGCCCGCCTCACAGCCCCCAGCCAGCAGGTCACCTGGAAGTCACAGCAAGTGCCCCACCCAATCCAGAAGTCTCTTCTTTTGCCAGCACCACTGATGAATGGTTTCCAACCTTCGGTCAGTTTCGCACAAAACAGCACCTTCAACTGTGAAACGGGTGGTTTTTCTTCTGCGCCTCATCCTTACTGGAAACGTAAAGGGAAACCAAAAGGCCTTTTCTCAACCCTTTTCTGATGAAACCCTCCCACCCACAATACTCATATGCTCAAGAGCTTTGGATCCACATGATTTTCTTTCTCTTAGGCTAAGTGGCTCAAAAAACTAAGGGATTCTTTCTCCTTTGAGGGTATTAGCACTCAGTTTCTCGGCTTTAATCTGTTTTTGTCTCTCTCTTCAGTGACCCTAGCAGTTGCCACCTCTTACTCCCTTCAGCAGCCTCCCTCCCAACTTCTAGTCTAGGAAATCAGCTGTGATGAGGGGCATGGGGGCAGTCACAGAAGATGCAACTAAGGCACAGAGAGGCTACATAATTTGCCCAAGAAATCACCTTGAACCACCAACAGAGTGTGTCACGTCCCTCTGTTTAACTCTAATGCTAAGCAAGTTAACTTTTTGTAGATTATGTTTATAAACAGATGAGGTATGAAAATACATACAAGGACACACATCAACTCTAAGATATTCATTAACTCCACTATTTTGTTTCTATTTATTTTATTTCTATTAAAAAATTAAGAACCCCTGCAGTCAATATAGCAAAATGTTACTGGGTTTTAAATCCAGAATATACAGGGGTTGTGTCATTACTCATTCTTGTATGTATTTTCACAAGACAAAATGATTTGAAAGTCTCTCTCCCCGCCCCCTACTCACTACTGGCTCTCACCAGAGCTCCCAGACCACACATCTAACAGCCTTTCACTTTACCCACAGCTGAACTCATCAGTTTTCCCCCAGAACTCCCTCTGCTGCTTTCCCTCCTCAGAACACAGCAGGACCATTATTTAACTCATTAATCCACCCAGAAACCTGGGCCTTACTCCATCCTACCTTCACAGAAATCATTGATCCTTTCCTCTTTACCATCTAAACATGCCTTCAATCTGTTCGCTTTTACCCACTGACCGTCCCACCGCTCAAGTGGAAGCCAACAACACTGCCCACCTGGACTCATGAGTCTCCCAAGTGGCCCCACAGCCACTCTCCCCTACTTGAGACAAATGTGATTGTGTCTCTCCCACGCTTTTGGACTCATTTCAGACCCACTGTTCTTAGAAGAAACTTCAATTTCTTCACCTGGTGAAGGTCTTTGCCATGAAACTGTCAGCTCAGGAAGGGCAGGACACACCCTCGTCCCTCGGCTCCACCATCTGGCAGAGCATCAGCTTGGGAGGATTGAGTTCTTAGCAAACTACTTCACTTATCCATACAAATCCATGGTAGATTAGAAAGATTTTAGATGTTAAGCTCGACTATTAATTTGGGGATTTTGCACTGGCAACCTGCAAGTATATATTCCAATTATTGTGTCTTCTTAAAACCATACCCAGATTAAAGGAGTATTTGTGGAATGTCTTCAGAGTAAAAGGGACTGTACTTTTACAGATTTTATGTTTTAAAATATGAACAACCCGGACAGGGTCAAAAATAGAACCGCCTCACAAGTGACAGAAGACAGGTGAGACGCATATAGCAACAGGTCACAAAGATGGTAAGAGCAAAGTTGTTTCTCCAACCCCCGAAAAAATTCCTCCAAGAACTGAAAACTCAGAAATTTGAAAGTAAAATACTATCATATAAAGAAAGAAAATAAATAATCCTCTTCATCAGGGTTTCTAGATCTGACTGCAGAGTTATTAGCAGGCCATACTGAATCCTAGCACAGAAAAATCAGATGGACTAGTGATGAGTAAGTTCCAGGAAAACGGCAGTAACTCCTCCACTTGAAAGAGGACACACACTCACTTGTTCAAGGTGATTGTAAACCACATTCTGCAGAAATTCAGAAGATTCAGGCACCGCTTCTAGATGGTGATGACACGGAAGGACGGCTTGGATGCATGCTTCTAACTGAGTCACCGGCATTCTTACACTGCAGGGGGAAATGGAGGCCCTCAGCCAAGAGCACAGTTGTTCCTGTCATGTATCCCAGGCCGTGCCTCGGGGACTCAGTGTACTGTAGCAGTCCGGCCCCAGGTGAGGACCCGCAGCGTGGCCCAAGCAAGCAGGAGGGGCACTGTGCTTGAGAAATCCCATCCCCCATGGGGGCAAGAGGGGCTGGTGGTGTTGTGTGAACCTATAAATGCTCATAGAAATACACCTGCATACATTGAAGTGATAAAATTAAAAGTAGCAGGCTATTTAACAAAATTTCAATTGTCAGTGTTAATTTTACCATTCCATTCCGCTTGTCCCCTGCACTCTGAGACAGGCTTAGGCTCTCTCACACATGCAGCTCTGATGCAATGGTTGTGAAGTTATTTTACTTTGCTGCAAGTGTCTTCGCTCCCAGTGTCACTGTGACTGTCGTCTCTTAACACAGTCAGATATCTTCCTGGATCTCTCCCTGAGTTCCTTGCTCCTGCTTCTCAGATCCTGAGATAAAGAACAGGTGAAGGCACTTGACTGGAAAAGTCAATGTGGACTTGACCAAAGTCCTCAGTGACCCCCTAGGTGAGTGCTGCCCACCCCTTACCTTCGATTCTCAAGGTTCTGCCCAGGGTGACATCCAGCCAGGAGAGAGTCCTGGGCCCTATTAAAAGCTGTGTGGCTTGGGTGCAGGGAAAGCTGCAGGAGCTGGTTCCGTAGCCGGTCCCATCCACACCTCTGCTCCTCTCTCTCCCGAGGCAGCGCTGCCAAGTCCCCAGGCTCCCTGAGCTTCTGTCTTTCTCTTCTACTCTACTTCAAGCCCTTTTCCTCTTCCTTTATTCCCTGATTATCCCTAGCTGGAGTGATTTTTCTATCATAGAATCTGAAAAAATTTCCTGCAGCTGAAAAAGAGGTGCCAGAGGTCAACGCGCATATGGTGGTTCCTGAATAGAGCCCCTGGTTAGGGGGACCCTCACCAACACTCATGGGGCATCAGGCATGTTGCACCACCAACAAGAGTTTGCTGTGACACCAAGGCACGCACAGCATCCCTGCTCACTAAATTGTAGTTGTAGTCCTTTATTAAGAAGCAAAAATAAAAAAATTGCTCATGTTTCTTACTAAAATTATTTATGAGGGAGAAAAAGAAATTGTAATAGAAAGAACAAATTTCACTCCATGTTAGATGTGTTCATTTGGCTTTAATCCTGTACCTTGTTTTCTAGGCTCAGACTTGCTATCTCTGCACCTTTTGTAAAAGAAAGTTGCCTTTAGCCTGAAATATCCAGGAGGGCCTATTCTCCGGGCTCTGATCTTTAAGGATATTTGCTCTTCTACACTTATGTATAGATGGCAAGTTGTAAAATAGTGAATAACCTTTCTTTTTTTTTGGAGGTTTTACAGGGGCACCATAATTTGACCCACATGGACAGCTGCAGGAACAAAGGATTTCAAGGACAAACAATTCATACAGCAAGAAGTTTGCAACAACCAGCCACATCCCTGCCGCTTTTTAGTATAAAAGGAGACTGAATTCTGCCCTGGGGAAGAGAGTTCTACTGGATAACAATATGCCATTTTCTGGGTCTGCCAGCTTTACAAATAAAGTCTCTTTTCCTTACTCCAACATCTCATCTCCCGATTAATCGGCCTGTCATGCAGCAAGCAGAACGAGTTTGGACTTGGTAACAAATTGACTGCCTTAGAGGTAGTATGTCTCCACTGTTTCCTCATTTCCAGTATTTCACCACCTATCAATTTTATATGCTTTTTAACACCATGAACAAAAAACCTATTACAAGGAATTGATTCCACAGAAATAAAATTATTTCTACTCCTTCAAAACTTTTTTCTTTTCTATTTTATTTTGTTTTGCTTATTGAAAAGAAAATAAATTCAAATCTTTTTATTTCACGTATTTTTATAACTAGATATTGTAAATACTACAAAGATATTTAAATTGCAATAAAAATTGTTCATATATTAGTATAAAGATATATACACAATCAATGCAGATTAGGAAAGGAGTAGATATTTACTAAAAATCCACTGCACATCCAGTCTTTTACAAGCATATCCTGGAATATAAGCTCTATTATCCAGGGTCCCCCACCCCCAATCTCACTGCGGAGTCCCTTAGTAATCAACTACCAAGGCACCAGCATAGAACCATGAGATCACTAGTTTAGGTATAAATGAGAGTATTAGCGCATTCAATTCTAAAACAGAAACCTTAAAATAAATACTGAACTTACTTACAGATAAACAAATTTGGACACAAAAAAGTACAGTTTCTCCCCAAATTCACAAAGATAATAACTGGTAAAGGCAAGATTTGAACTCATCTGCCTTGAATATAAAGCTAAGTTGGAAATCCCCTTCAACTGTGGAGGACCAGCAGCACAGCCTGTCACCCTATCTTTGTTCAGATCTGGCTTTAGACAGCCTGAGACAGCACCCCTTCCTATGGAACTCGAGGGCAAACAATAACAATAAGGATTTTATATTCTGTAGTTTCTTAGGTCTCAATTATATAAAGTGTCAGCAGGTCAGCAGAAAACTCTGGGAAATATGAGTGGGTCCAGAGCTTTTTGCTGATAAGAAACTCAATCTATCAGGACAGAGTGACCTTCCCATGAGAGGCCTCATGGACATAAACTAAAGGCAACTGAGCAATGAAAACTAGCAAGAACATGGAACTCAAGCAAGAAGGATCCCTACCATCCCCTGCCCAGTTGCCTCTTCACCTTTGTGGACAAGACGGCAGAAGGTCCATGTTCTTGTCCAAGTTACAACATCATGGATTCTCACCCATATAATATTACGACTCTATGCTGTCTTAAGTCCTTTCCAACTAAAATATGATGACACCAATATCTCAGCAGAATGTCTATGTCTCCACTTTCTCTCTTCTATTAGGAGACTATATCTATGGCCACAAAGCCGAAATTCAATTAAAAACACCATGCACGAAGCCTGGTGAAAGTCTGTGTAAGAGACATTGTTCTCAAGCTCAGTGAGTGAAAACTCAGAAAAAGTGGTCCTTATCCCTCTGCAAGTGGAAGGTAGCCTGATTGTGTGTGTGTATGTGTGCACACGTGTGTGTGTAAATCAAATACAATGTATTGTGGGATGTGCACAGATTTTTTTTATGTTACTATCATTTCATGAGGATGAGCCAACCTTTAAAGTAATTTGAATCTACTATTCTGAGAGAGTCTCAGGATCTTTTGGTGGAGGATGGGAAAGGGGAAAGGAAAGGAGGAAAGAAGTAAATGAAGCAAAGCTGTAAGTATACTGCTAGGGAAAGGCAAGACATTAATTTTGTTCCTACTTGCATCACACACAAATTAGGGACTGGCTTTCCCACATGTCTTGTCAAGCACTGAGTTGCAGAAGAACAGGTGACAGCCCATTTCTCACTGAGCTTGTGACTGTACGTGGCATCTTATAGACACTAATTATTTAACCTGATCAAACAATCTGGCAGCAGGCTGTAATTCTCCTATTTTGAGAGATAAGAAAACAGGAAGTGAAATAGGGTATATAGCTTGACCAAAGTCAGAGGACAAGTAAACTAAAGAGGATGAATTCAAACTCAGATCTGAATGCAGAGTCTGATCTTCCCACTCCGAGGGCTGGAAATTCCTTAACACACAGGGTCCCCAGCTCCTCTGCTTTGTTCCTGGCACCAAGCATTTCCCATGGCGATATTCTCCAGTTCTCAGACACAGCGCTCTGTGCAGCCAATAACCTCCATTCGACCTTGATCATCTACCTGTCACGCCCACCAGGCTTCACCAGGCAAGAAAGCTGGCTTTCAACTGCATACAAAGCCACCCCTGTTTTATCCTGGACTCTTCAGCGGCTTTTCCAGCATAAACACAGCCATGAAAGTGCTCACAGTTTGTACATGAGCCACACTACCTCTCTCCATCTCTGTCCCCACCTATACTACTTTGCTATGACCATTTTGAGAATCTTGGAAACAAATTTTTAAAAACAGAAAAGAAAGGATTCTGTAACAAGTACTTAATACTTACAATTTTAAATGAGAAGTTACAAAGTGAGTATTTACAAACCGAATCTGCCTTCCTAGGTGTCAGTTTTAACAGTTAAAATACACAATAGCAAAAAATTCTGACTTAAATAATTAACAAAAACATCAACAATAATCTGGAATAAACTCAAAAACAATGCCCATGTTGTACATGGAGGAAGTACAGGACTGTACTGTGGGGTAAAGTAAGAGGTGTGAAAGTAGAGACATCAACATTTTGTATGCAGGAAAGCAGTTTTGTAAAAATGCACGTTCTCCTAAAGATAATTCAAAAGTACTAAAAAATCCCACGAGAGCACTTCTTTTTTTTTTTAACTTGAAAAATTATATTAGAATTCTTCAGGAATAATAAAGTCATAATACTAACCAAGAAAATTTGGGATCGAAAAGAGAATCAAAAAATCGCACTGTCAGATATTAAATAAATGTTTACAATATGTAAGATATAGTGCTAGTGTAAGAAAGTAAGATTGATAAAAATAAACCATGAGCTCAAAAAGAGACTCTAGTGTACATAAGTATTCTTTACAGGTGGGATTTCAAGTTAAAAAGCAAAGTAGGAATTCAATAATTGTCTTGGGACAATCAGAGAATCCCCTGGAAAAAACAAATTCTATTCCAGTCATAATGACCGCAAGAAAAATTACAGAATGTGATGTGAATATTAGAAAGTACTAATAACAGCGAATATAATTCTTTGCTCATATTAATTCAACTTCTCTTCACTATAACAAGTACCATCATCATCTCCATCTTAGAGATTAAAAAAACCTACAGAAGAAATTTATACCATTATAAGAAAGTATTTCTAAGAATAATATCAGGAATAAAACCCAAAAAGAAGACATTTACAATCTTAAGATTATTTTGGGCCACAACAAAAATGAACCTACTGAACAAAATGAAAGGCAAAATATGACAAGGAAAAGCTCTCTGATACATGTTGATGAAGACAAGGGGTTAATGTTCATAATATACATAGAGCTGTCACAAAGCAACAAGAAGCTGCCTCACTTAAATGTGTGCAAAGGACAAAAGAGATCATTCACTTTTTAAAAGTCAGATGGCTAATGAGTGAAAAATGCTCAATACCTCACTGGTCATCAAGTGCAAATTAAAACAATGAAAAAGTACTTTTGCTCATCATATTGGCACATATTTTTAAAAGATATTCTAGCTAGTGTCCATCTTTGAGAGAACAAACTGTGAGCGATCTTTTGGAGGATGACATGTCAATGGATATGTAAACTCTGAAAAACGTGTGTACACACAGGCTGAACTCCACATTTTGGAATCGTTTCATTTAGAAAAATTCAGTTCAAAAAGATGTACTTATCAGAGCATTTACACAGCACTGTTTACAATGGTGAGAAGAAAAGCTGAAGTGAAATCATATCCAGCGATAGAGAATTGGTTACATAAGTTATTCTACATCTTTTCATGCCCCACAGGAGAAGGAATTTCTTGATTCACTTGAAAGGAGCCTGTGATTTATGTAGTTGTCACATCCAAGGACTAAATTTCCAGAAACCTTAACGAAAATAATACTCATACAAGATCACAGCAATGTTTGTATAAGAAGTATGCCAGTCAAACACCCTTTCTGACAGTGGAAAATGGAGAAAACTTAAGTGTCCACCATCAAGACAATGATGCGGTAAATCACGGTGAGCTGTGGGCACTAAAGTTCCGGTGTTTCGGCGTGGTCCAAGGCCTTGTCCACAGTACGCTCCCACGAAAGGTGTCCTTACACAAGAGACCAAACCTGCATATCAGGAAAACCCTCTACTCTATCTGAAAGGACCGGGTGAGTCTGGAGAGAGAGGACGTCTGTGATATATACCTGAGTGAATAAACCGAGCTGCAGAAAACATATAGTATGGCCTTATTTTTCAATAAAGCATATATACACACACATAGACATAGATTTCTCATATACGTGTATGTATGTGTTTATTTATATGACATAGGCATAAAGGTCATGAAATATATACTCCACATTGTCAGCAGTTTTTACTCTCAGGAAAAAAGGGGAAGGGATGTAGGGGACTTTCGGTACCACAACAGATCTCTTTTCAGAATTTCAGTTAAGTATACTTGGAATTTAAAAGTTTATTTAAGTCCAAAGTAAAATGGACGAGGACTCCACAAGACAGAATGCTATACTAGTCATTAAAAATCATGCCAGGGGAGATAGAATATTGTAGAGAAATGTGTAATAAGCCGAATGGAAAATGGAGGTCTCCACACAGTATACAGGCACACATTGCTCGCTGGTTTTTATGACAGAGGTAATACACACTGATGAAAAGAACAGAAAATAGATGTTAATGTGTTAATTATTATCTCTGAGTACTGGCACCAGGATAGATCCATTTGACCCTTTTTTCATACATTTATATTAAATACACACTATTTTTCATCTGAAAAATGCATTTTTAGATGTCTAGTACCACACATTGGAAAATTACACGAGTACTTACAGAAACAAATAACTAGGAGACACCGCAGCAGCGTCACAAAGTGTAGAAAGGGCGATCCTGAATAACACCGCGCAGTTACATAAGGACCCACAAAGTGAGAGCACCTGCTGTAACAGGGCGCGGCCCCCTTCCATTTGTCAGATGTGTCTTCAGGGCTGAGGCAGTTCTGAGCACGGCCAGTGTCAGTGCTGGTGTCTGGATGGATGCCACTGGAGGTGAGGGCACCTGCAAGCCGAGAGGAAGAACAGAAATCATCCTCTGCTTTTTCTGTCTTGTTTCTTTGTTACTTTTAAAGAGAGGCGGAAATAAGATAAACTGGATCTTTCCTACTGAAATTTCAGTAATGAAACCATTTTTAAAGTGATCACAACTTATATTCTGCCTATGACTGTCTTTTCAACAAAGCATCATATTTATAAAATGTTAATTAACTCAGTTAATTAACTCCCTGTTGAAACATTCTAGTAAAGAGCATGAACTGCAGTATGTAAAAGAACCACACCTGCAGTGACTAGCTCAGCTGTCTTGACGGCAGTGCAGTCAGCCCCCACCATCCCGTGGCCCTGAGCTCCTGATGCTGGTAAGAGAGCGCGCTGCTGCCTCAGATGGAAAGAAAAGGTGAAAGCATTTTCTGAAATCTACAGCACTGACAAAACATAACTGATAAATCCCAGGCTCCTTTGAGGCTGTCATTTTCCGTTTCTGGCCAACACCCGTCAATGAGCAGAACCACCCCATTCCCGAGTCATGGGACTCACGTGGGCAGAAGTTTTGGAGAAATTTCCAGGTATACAATGTAAACCAACTATACATAAAACTCTGAAAAAGAAAAGATGCAATAATCTGATTTTGGAAGACACTAAAATATTCTCCTAAGCCTTAGTACTTGGAAAGGCTGGGCTTCTACTAAGCCACTTATTTATTTCACAGCCAATGAGCATCTCCCACAAACCCTGTTTCCCTGTGTCTGCTGGGAGCTTCAGGCACATTGATGTTGTCTATCTTATAAGTCACAAGGCAGAGGCGTGTGTCTCACGCTGGCAACTCTCACACAGGCTCAACTCCTAGCCTCACTGTATGAACTTGGCCCCATTTTCTCACCTGTTTATTTGGTACCTGTTCTTCTGTAAGCTGCCTGAAATGCTTATTGAAACAAGTCAGAAGAATGAGTGGGTAGAGAAATGGACAGATGGACAGGTGAGAGATGGGCAGAAAAACAGAGAGTCTCCAAGAGAAGGGGAGCAATCAAAATTACCTATGCAAAACCCTCTTCTAGTCAGGGAAGGAAACCACCACGGAGAAGTGTGAAGAGGCAGGTTGCTTAGGACTGTTTCCTGGATTCCATGAAAAGTCACACCAAGAGATGAGAGGGTAGAACTATAAATAATAAAAGAAAAAATCATGCATGTTTGAAAAATATATCTACATTATGTACTTTCTAAAGAATAGAGTCAAATTAGCAAGGCCCAATAACACAATCCTTGGGTATATACAGAAGTGAGAATCCCATCTCCAATCTGCAAGGCATCCCTTTGGAGCACTGAGAGTCTACACGGTGCAGTCATAAAGCCATCACCGCAAAAGCGATGCTATCCTGCACTTACGAGGAAAGAGCAGCTGTGCTCGGTCTGCCTACACGTGTCTTTTACACCCCTCAGCACCTCTACGGGGGAGGGACGCCTAGCGAGCCCCATCTCTGCAGGACAGAAAACAAGTCCAAGAGAGGCTAAGCCGACCTACCAATTCTCCATCTCACAGGACTTGTCACTCCAGACCAGGACTCGAACTCGGACCCACGTTTGTAACCACAGTACTACCGTATTTTATGTGCTTTTTGTGTGTATAATACATTTGTTTCTGGCATGAAAGGGTATTTAATAAATGATCGGTTGTCTTGTCTATCTCATTAGTTCACAATCTTTATATTTTTGAATTGTACTCTTCCCCTGGAGAAAGGAACGGAAAGAGCGGGGGTCAGAATGAGGTGGGGCTCCATTCTTTATCTGTTGCCTCATCTCATCCAAGTCCCCAAACAGGGAGAAAGAGCAAATGTTCTCTTCATCATTTAAAGAGAGGGCTCCAGTGACGGTGACTTACTCAACCCCAAAACCAAGTCTGGGGGAAGGGCACATGCAGCAACGAGAGCAGTATCACCTGTAGGAAGGCAAAAAGAGCTCAGGGGATGGCTCAATGGGTCAGCCTGATTTCATTTCAATCGATAATACAATAGCACACTCTAAAAAAACTAGAATGCAATGGATTTCCTCTTTCTTGACATCTAGCAAGTTTCCACATCTCACATGTAACATTATCACGAACTAGTGAAAGGAAGAGTCCACAGACAAGGAAAATCAATGCCACAGGCAGGCTGAAACACAGGCTGGAGGAAAGGAAGGGAAAGGGCATAGTAAAGAAGAGGGGAAATTCTGGGAAAAAGACATCATCACAAGGACTCTCAAGCATCATCCAGCAATCATATAATCATTCTTTCAAGAGAGAGTTACTTAGGTCCTATTTTGTGCAACATTGTACAGTGGGCGAAGCAAGAGCACAGCGTCCATGGTGGCAGCAAGCTGCGGAGCTCCAATACACTTCTGATCCCGGTACCTTGCACACTTGTCCTCAGTATAAAGGCAAAATATATAGTAAAATAATCCAATGTAAACTCTATGCAATGCTGAAAAAAATTAAAGAATACCTAAATACCTGGACAGACACACCACGCACATTCCTGAATCAAATGACAGCATTCTTGGGATGGCAGTGCTCCCCAGAGCGATCCATATATTCAACGTGGACTCGATCACAATCCCAGTGGGTTCCTCTGCAGAAACTGACTATCTGCTGCTACAATTCATATGGGAATTCGAGGATCTCAGTAACCAAACCGTACTTGAAATAGAAGAACAGTTTGAGAGGACTTGTAATTCTCAATTTCAAACCTTACAACTGTATCTCCAGGTGAGATTAGAGGCCATTTTTAAGTTATAATTGTGTTTATCCTTATTTTCTAAATTCTGTACAACGAATATACCTGTTAGAATAAGAAATTTAAAAAGTAAGGTATCTTTTAAAACATGCAAACCTATTCATTCATTGGGAAAAAAATATTTTGACTATAAAGAAGTAAACAAATATCTAGTGAAAAAGGACTATTTAAAAACAAGAGTGCATTTACATTTTTTGTAAATTGGAAACGGAAAAGCACAAACACATCAAGTTTCTAGGGAGAGTGTTGCAACATATTAATTGTTATTTCCAAAATTCTAATTGAACAATGAAAACTCACGAAAGACAAAATCTTGATTGACAGCCAACTGCAAACACATGGAGAGCAAAGGCCTAGAAATCACAGTTCCTTTAACTCTGCTACTAACTCAATAGGAGAGGAAATTCCTCAGTGAGGGGACAGTGGAATCCCATGCATAAGACAGGATACACAGTACAAACTGCACTAGAATTGGGGGTGATTTCCATAGAAGAATTCTAAAGTTACAACATTGATGAAAAACTATAAAAACACTGACAGACAGATTAAAACACACAGTCATATATATTATATAAAAACATATGAAGTCTGCCCCCATGTTGCATAGAAATACAAACATATTTGTTCATTTATGGGCACTGATTACTTTATCCCAGGTAGAATATTTCAACTAAAATAGATAATCAATAATACACTCCTCTTGTCAAAACTAGTTGATAAGTTACTCTGCCATGTATGCATAATGTGTCTAAGATAGATTTAAAATTAGTGAAAAAGATTTTTGTATGGTTTCTTGAACCCTTCTCAAAACACCAAGCTTAATTTTAAAATAAATCTGAGCAGTATTTCTATATGATCTTTTCCCTTGTGAAATGAACAACACAGTCTGTTGTCAAAATTCTTTCCTTACAATGATTCACGAGCACCGTATACTCACAAAACTGCTGGACAGCAAGGCACTATCCAGACACTGTGACAAATCAAATGAAACACAAGGAAGACAGTGACCCTATTCTGCAGGGCTTATAATCTGTTCCAACACCGGGTTTTTATTTGATTTGTTTGATTGGTTAGAAAAATAAAATCACTCAAGTACATTCTTCTTTGAGCATTATGTAAATCATGACTCTCTTTTTAGTGTCATGAGCAGGAAAGACTTGAGTATGAATTGATTAGATCAACTAGGCACAATCATCGCTGGAGCCTGTGTAATAAATAAGTACATGAGATCTAAAATAAACCTACACAGATCTCTGCAAGGAAAATGAAGAGGTGAGTTCCCCAATGAGAAAACAAACAATCAAGAAATCAAAAAAGGAAAACTTTTTCATTAATGATTCCAGGCAGTAGTGGAGCATGGTGGTGAAGATCACAAATGCTGGGGACAAACATGAGGGTCTGAAATCCCACAGCACTGGGTAGCTGTGACACTGATATTTCAGTGAAATTTTCTGCACCTCAGTCTCCTATCCATAGACTGGGGACAGCCACAGCACCCATCTCCTAGAACAGTCTTAAGAATTAAGTTATTTTTTATATAAAAGTTTAAATAAAATACCTCAGATTTTAAATATTACCCCAAAAGCTCAAGGAACAAAGAAAACAGTGATAAATTGGAGTTCATCAAATGTTAAAAATTTGCTTCAAAGGACACCATCCAGAAGGTGAAAAAACATCTGAGAGGAGAAAATTTTTTCAAATTATTTATCTGATTAAGTATTTGTATCTTCAAATAAAAGAAAAAACTCCTACAACTCAACAAGAAAAAGAGAACTCAATTAAAATGTGTATAAAGTATCTGAAAATGTATTTTTCAAAGAAAATATACAAATGGCCAATAAGCACAATCAAACGATGTTCAATATCATTAGCTGTAAAAGAAATCAAGTCAAAACCACTAGGAGAAACCGCTTCACACTTACTACAATAGGTTATAATAAAAAAAAATGTGTAACAAGCACTAATGAAGACACAGAGGAAGCGGAGCGCGCAGCCCTTGCTTTTGAGGATGTAACACAGGGTGGCCACTTTAGAAAACAGCCTGGCAGGTCCTCAGAGAGTTGAACATTTGGTTTATGAATGACCCAGCATTTCTGCTCTCTGGTCACACAAGTAAGAGAACTGAAAACAAATGTCCACATAAAAATTCCTACAGGAGTATTCACGGCGCCATTACTCTTCACAAACAAAAAGCAGACACAACACAAACGACTATCACCTGATGAATGGGTAAACAGTAGGGCCCAGATATACAGTAGAATATAATTCAGCAATAGCAAAGCATAGAGTACTGACCCAGGCCACAACCTGGAAATACATTGAAAAAGTTACTCAGTGTGAAAGAAGTCAGTCACAATAGACAGTTCCATTTACATGAAATAACTTGTTTTACATGAAATGTCCAGCACAGGCAAATCCATAGAGAGAGAACAATGGCTGCCTGGGGCTGGGGGAGGATGAGGAAGATGGGAATGACTGCTTGTGCATACAGGGCTTCCTGTTGGGGGATGAAAATATTCTAAGATTGACTGCGATGCACAATTCTGGGCTTTGAGTAAAAACCGCTGCACATTTTAATGGGTGAATTGTATTAAAACTGTTAAGGACAAAAGCACCTAGGGCCAGAACCTTCAAATAGTAAATGCAAATTGCTAACTTTTATTACAGGAAGAAGAAACTGCCCTCAGCATGAAAGCAGGAGATCGGCAAATATGGGTTAACAGAATTGGACAAGAGCATTTCACTTGAAAGAGTTGCTGAGTGTACACGAAATATTCAGAAATAGGAAAATCAGCTTGACATCACGAAGAAGCATTCTGCTTCAAAGGCAGATCAAGGATTCGGCAAGCCCAGCTGCTAGAAATAACCAGAGAAGAAACCTGGTTCTTACAACAAGCACCAGAGCCAACAAGGAAATGGTGGTGAGGAAAGCAGGCAGCCAAAAATCTGGAACAGTTTGCTACAAATAATTTCTCCACTGAAAATTCAAAAATAAAATGAAAGTGATGCAATGCTGAGCTGGCCTCACGTTAAAGGGCTTCCTCTGCTGCTCGACAGTTCTGTAACCCCGAATGAGAGACTCAGGAGAATCAGCATGGCTCCTGGCAGTCCCCAAGTGACTGCCCTCCAGCACGTTTACCACCATCACATCTGCCAGGGTTGTATTGCAGAGAAGAGACCAACTTCTAAAAGGCACAGGAAATGTTTACCAGGGAAGAAAAGGCTGCTGTCAGTCCTGGGACAGAGGCAGTGTGAGCAGAGGCCAGAAGGCTGCAGGTGAACTGGAGCAGACCTGGGGCAGGAAGGGACCACGGAAGAGCAGATCTCAATTTTCTACTCTCTCTCCCTCGGGTAGGAGAGATAAAGCCTGCATCCTTCTCACCTGGAACTGTGGGTTCTGGCTGGCAGAAGTTTTACGTACAGGGAATGAATACTCAAGACTCTGTGGAAAAAGTCACGAAAGAGAGAGGGCGTAGGGACCCAACTCCACGAGCCTCTCAAATGATCCCATATTTATTGTGTATAATCAAAGGAAAACGTCATTAACAGTTGTGTGATAGTAAGCAGGAACTTGGGGAAAGAAGGATGAGACAGAGATTGTAGAATCCACCATGAGTACAAAGGCTTAGTGTATCTTTAGGTAAGTCATGGGGTGAGGGGAATAAGATACATTCTTTAGACATGTGAATTACAAAGCAGACCACCAGACCAGCTAGGTCCTTGCTTGGGGGATAATAGAGTATCTAACTGCACACAAGCCCAGCCTTTATAGCTGTGGGCCTGGGTCATTGCTTTGCGATGAGCAGAGTGCTATCTAAAACATCATCTACGCAAGCAAAGCATTATCTCTGCTTTTTAAGGCAAGGAGACAGGAGTGAGGATGCACAGGCACTTGCTTGCAAAGCAGTTACTAAGCATACGTTTTCTTCTTAAATTTGACAGGCGGCTGGGGTCTGTTACAATTTGTTAACCCAATCATGGGCTCCCACATGGAACCATTATGGAGGACACCCTAAGGTGACAAATCCTGGCTCTGGGTCTTTTCCTGCCAGCTTCAGCCACTCTAGCAGAGTCTAGGCACATTCCTGAATAATGATCATACAGAACCACCCACACTGTTAACTCCTGGTGCTTGAAACTTAATTTTAGCTCTACACAACTTAACGTAGAAAAGTTTCAGAAATAAAAGATATTATATTTACGTTATATCTCATCATAGGACTGATTTTTCTGATTGCTCTAAGCTGCTTCTTCTTGGTAAAGCACCTAATTCTGCAGGTGAATTCAGTACTTTCTTTGGGCATAACTAGCCAGTTTGGGCTCGCTAACTTCTATTGGTCAAATACCGATACACTTAATTGATTTCATTGTTCATCAATTTCAGCTGGGAGCAGAGGGAGTGTCACTCTGTTCCTCAGCCCACCCTCAACCCTTATCATCAGCAACTCAGGCCTCCGGAAACCAAAAAAAGCTTTTGTTTCCCTTCTACAGTTTCAACAAACCCAACAGGATACATAAGCCTGGAGAAAGAATTCAACACAAATGTTAAAACAAAAATCAATAAACCTGAAGCAACTCCATCTCCGAATCATGATACACAATGACATGAGATTAAGTGTGTCAGGCCCAAAGCATGGGTGAGCCTGACCACCTGATTTCTATTCTTCAAAGGAAGGAAAGTTTTCCTATTTTTTATTATCACTCTGTCATTGTTTCTGATTAAGCCAAAAACTAGTTTATGAAATAATTAAGCATTGAAATAACAGATTTTTGTTGTATCAATTACAGAAGGCATTCAGAGGTGTTAGGAAAAACCACCTCTGTAAAAAATGCAAAATTTCTTCCACTGTGAAGAACACGTATACAAAATGCAACAGAGAATTCAAGCTCTTGTGGAGAGGAGCAAAAGCCACAGAATCAAAGCAAAGTCATTACTATGAGTCAACTCAAAATTCACTGGACAATCATGTTCAATGCATTCAATGAAATTTAAAGGCATACTGCAAACCATACACTTAATGATCTGCAGGCTAGAGGAAGAATTTCTCTCTTTAACAGACAAGAGTAATCAATAGGGTGCCCCACCAAACAAGGACCAAAGAACAATCAGGTTTTTAACAGTTCTGATATATCAGCATTTTCTAAAGATCAAAATCCAGAAATTTTAAACATTGATTCACACCACAATGAAACAAGCACTTAAAAAAAAAGAAAAGAAAATAAGCACATAGAACATGTACATAGATCAATGAGAATTTCTTGAGACGCTGGAAGAAACAGGCTATAGTCTTTTACTTGAGAAATAAAACTACTTTTAAAGATAAATGCTAAAACACATTTCATCATTCATGTTGCCTTGAAAAATCTGAGGCACTTGTATCTGATTAGAAAAGCATTTCTGAGTAATAGTGTGTTACAATTCAGAGCCAGTTTGCTTTAGAAGAAAAGAGAAAAGAAAAGCTACCGTTTCTCATATACTGCACAAAGTGTGAAGTGTCTCCCTGCCTCTTTCTCCTCCCGTTTTCTAAGCTCATGCTTCCCAACCCTTCTGAAACAAGTATGAGAACCTCTTATTCCCGCCAATATGCCAAATGACAAAAGAAAATCAATTTATTTGTGTAAGTATATGCTTAAACCTTGAACTGGAAGAGAAAGATATCAGAAGTCTATATGGAACTTATTTCTACATTCCTGAAATCACACACACAAACTTTCACACAGACACAGACACAGACACATACCCCCTGGATTACTGGGAAATTCACAAGCTTAGGATTTCCATCTTCTAGAAGATAACTTTGTAGTTAGTTTAAAATACAAAACTGTCAGCTTTGGAAAGCCTTGATCACCTGCTAAACCATCCAAATATCAAAGAGACCCAATTAGCCTTCTCGGTAGAATGTAATTTCCCATGATGGCAAAACATACCCTAAAAAGTCCTTGATCTAAGTCTCGTGTTTATCACTAGCTATGATCGTTTTTAAGCACATTAACAGATTCAGAAACTTATGTCTCAACAGCATTTATTCTTATTGAAATAGTATACGTGTTCATTTGCCTATACAGAGACCAGGTCCCATGATGGAGTTTAAGAGCTATTTTGTGTATTGCAATATTTATTTTTAAGTGCAGAAAAGGAGGGTGGGTATTACTCAGTTGTAGAGCACCTGCATAGCATGCACAATGTCCTGGCTTCAGTCCCCAGTACCTCAAAAAAAAAAAATAAATAAAATAAGGGCATATTTAAAAATGAGTAAAGTTATAAAAAAATGCAGACTAAAAACCACTGCAATCTAGGAGACACAATTACAATAAAAAAAACAAGAGTTTCTATCAATTATTGGCTATTTGCCAATCGCAGAGACAACCAGAAATCACACCTGATAACCATCACGTGTGATTCTCAGCAACCCTACTAAGTAGACACGGATGGGAAACCAGGCTCTGCAGATGAGGAGACGGAGCTCAGAGGAGCCGGGGACGCTGACCGTCCTGCTTCCCGTGACACCACATCAGCCCAGGGCAAGCGCTGACGGAGCTGCAATGAGGGGACACCCAGCTGCATGGAACCTTGGGGCACTGGGGAGTCCCAGAAAACACTAAAAACTGTTCAGTGAAAAACCAGCTCAAATATAATACACTGTGCCACATTCTTTAAACAGGGAACATGAGTGAGACCTTTTTGATGCCTCCGTGTCCTTTCTGCCATCGTCAGTTACTTGCCCTCACAGCGTGACCAGTGATGAACTGGACCCCATATGAAGCGCACTCAGATGGCAGAGCATTTGAAGCTGTTTTATGAAGTTTGTAAGACTCTGTCTGTGCCTCACACAGGCGGTCATCCATCACTTCTCACCGGTGTGGATGTACCACCTGAAATCACTCCTTTCTGCTTTTTAAAATCCCTTCATCTACTCCAGACTTTTCAATAGCAAAGAAGCAGCTAAACCACAGACAGTGGACAGCTTTTCACCAAATTTCTTGAACAGCCCATCGGACTACCTGGAAGCCCTTTACTTTTATTAAACCCACTTCCAGGTACTTCATCATTTTCGGATTGGTGGACTTGGCCTCTGACTGAGCTACTCAGAGAGCTCCCAGCCTCACATCCGTGAGAGGACCCTGCTGTTGGGAGAAATCAGTGAGAAAGGCGTACATCCCCCAGTCATGTCTGCATGGCTAGAAGTGCCACAACGTGCTAAAAATTTATACCATCATAACCCCTGGGCTCCCATGGACTGGTTTCACATTAACCAAACTCATGAGACACTGATGCAAGAAAACCAGAAATTTAACTTATTAATGTAACAGAAGATGTGAAACTATGAACCAGACTGCAATATCAGAGTTCAACCATGAGTATATGTTCTCCTCCACGGCCCAAACACGGGCAGGCAGTCACATGGCAAGTGTGGACAGAAGCAGAGCAGGAAGGATTTCTAGATGAATTCAATGGACTAAATTTCTGTTATACCAACAGATCTGCTGCCTGGAAAACAATTAATTCTAATCACGGTGCACTCTTCGTGGACAGTTGCCGAGACACGACTGTGAGCACCTGTGTAACTCTCCTTTCCCTGTCCTTTCTGGGCTAATTGATGCACAGACGTACAGAAATCGAGGGATGCAGATACATCTAAACACCCAAAGCCCATTCTGGGAGCCACAATACCATACAGCCAGGGTTAAAATACTTGCTCTGCCACTTACTAGTTCTGTGACCTTGGTCAACTTACCCTCTGTGTGCCTCAATTTCCACACTGTGAAACTGGGATAACAATCAAACCTTCCTTACTCGCTTGTTGAGAAGATTGAAGGATTCATTTCTGTAAAACGCTCAGAAAAGAATGTAGCACATTTTGGGTGCTCAACAAATGTCAAATTAATATTACAGTGGTTTACAAGTCTCCTTCCTAATCATCTTCTGTGTTTCCTGGCTAGACTAATACCCAAAGGAAATTCTTATTTCTCCTTTTATAAACTCATGGGATGAACCCTTCTGTTCCATCCCACCACCTGTTTAAACTGATGGAAGGGATACCTCCTCCCCACTCCTCTGGGCCATGCAGAGTGCTACTCCCTTCACAGCCCTGACCCCTGGCCCACAGCTAGCCCTCCTCACATTAACAGATTGAGTTGTGATTCCGGGGAGACAAGCAGGGCATGTGAAACCCTTCCTTTCCCTCCAGTGTTGACTACCCTAGGGAAGCACCCTGGATGCTCAGCTCCATTGCAGAACAGCCCTGTGCATGATGGGGCTCATTCTCTCAAGGGAAGGCTTGCTGTGGCCCAGAGATACCTGGGACAGGGTGAGTCTCTACTTCTGGGACACAGTATCATGACACTCATTTATCCACAGCCCTGAAGTTCATGGAGAACGTGGCTTCATCAGTAACAAAGAAGACATTTATCGCCTGCCTACTCTTTTGTGTCATCTCTCAGTTGGCTGCTGGAGACAACATGTGTATAAGTATTGGTTCCCCTTAGGCCCCAACATATATGAAGTAACAAAAATTTCTGTGGCTTAACGTTGGTCCAGGGCGACTGTGTAACAGTTCTGACTCTGCTGATGCTAAATTATGGGTGTAGGAATTATGGAACGTCCTCAAATATCTTTCATCATAAAATCAGCTTTTCTTATTTTCTTGTTTCTTTGTAATTACCAAAGACTATAAAATGATGGCTGCACACAAAACAGCAGCTAAAGTTTATGAGCTCTCTTGACATACCCACTGTGGTAAACATGTTACATAATTACTAATTCTCACAATTCTACAAAGCAGATATGAGTGTCCCCTTCTCACAGACGAGGGGAAAACTCAGAACGAGCTGACTCAGGATCACATGGTTCAGTGTCAGCACGTGCAGGCAAACCCAAGTCAAGAAACTACACCCCATCATATATGTACCAAATCAACTCCCACCAATTAACACACAGCGGCGGGGTCAATACTCAGGGAACTCAACACACCTTTCAGCTTTATGGTGCTCCAGAGGCAGCTTCTAGCTGTTTTATAATATCCCGGCTCACTGGTTTCTAACACTAGAAGAAAAGCCCGATTTTGCCATTGTTTACACAGCAAGTCTGAAATGTTCACAGCGAGATAAAAGAATAAAACTATGATATAAGCAGAAAAAATTTTCCAGGTAGAAAGACATAATGGACGTTGTGCTATTCTGAAGCATTAAGCAAAGGAATCAAAATAAAATCACATTGTTTAAGCCTTATTTTACAAACAGAAAAATTAAGACTGTAAAAAGTTGCAACAGCGCCACCTATGGCTAAAAAGACCTTCCAGGTTGCCGGGAAACATGCAACACAAAAATTGACTGTAAGATGAGAAACGAGAATCAGATAACTAGAAGCTTATGTAGCATATACTGCACTTTGCTTCGGGGGGATGGAGGGGTATTCAGTATTTAATCTGATATTGCTAATACTCCTAAATATAAACAAAAGACATAGGCTCATGGAAGCTCATCTTAGAAGAGGAAAGAATCCAGTCCAGCCACTTCATTTTACACGAGGGGAGACTGAGACCTGAGATCTGTCCTCCTGGCAATCAGCAGCAAAGCTCTCCTAGGTCTCATGTCTTGCACTGTAGTAAAAACCAACAGAACTGTACTACGCCTATATTCATAAAAGTCACGTCTGTATTTTTCCAACAGTAGGTAATCTAAGTATCTTGCAAAATACTTCTCAAAGAGCCAGGAAATCATAGAAGGGTATTGAAATACAAAAACATTTATTTACATATTAAAACAGCATGAGCTTTATTCTCTCTATTAAAAAAGTGACATGTCAAATCAAAATTTTGAAATTTTAAAACCTGAAAAGAGTGCAGAAAAAAATCAAAATTTTCTTTAGTCACAAAAGAGAGAAGCTTATTCCCTGATAATAATCAATGTGGATTTTTCTAAACTTAATGGTTCTGGTCAGAATCCCGAGAAATTAAATGTCTGATGGATGGTTACACGGCAACATGAATTCTGAGCTTACATTCTGTGTAAATAATCTTCAAGGTCGTCTGCTTAAGGCAATTTAAGTAGTCCCTGTCTCACTAGAATGACACAGATTTCATTAAAGCTTCATACTGCACTTAAAAAAAACAATCCTAGTTACTTTAAGCCATATTAATGTATATCATATATACACATATTGAATATGCATCAGAAATAAGCTACCCTTTTTAGTATTCAGAGTTGATACTTCTAAACTATCAGTCACTGTGAAAGCACATTTTTATTAAGCACCTCTACGGTGCTTTGTATACAAGGCGTCCAGCTCTCACAGTCAGACAAGGTAAACCATATTACTCAAATTTCACAAATGACGAAATATACTTAAGCCATGTAAACAACTAAGATATTCATCATCAGGAAAGAAAAGAGTAAGGATTTTACTTACAATACTCACTGACAAAGTTTTCTTTCATACTAAGACTACATAAAACAAATTCAGTGTTTGGAAATTTTTCAGTAAATAAGCACCACTAGAAAAAACAAGTAACATCATTAGCAACAGTTGGACTTTCAAAGACCACTTCTCTCTTGCACAATAGTTATTTTAAATGTTTTGTTTTTAGTTCTCACAAAGCACTAAATTAAAAAACTATTTCCTTTACAGTCATTACCTGAGAATAAAACATTTGTGAAAATGTACAATTTTAATTTATGCCACTCTGCCTCTCATTCTCACTGGTGTCTCTCCTTTGAAGACCTCATCAGGCTGAGATAGCTAAAATCGGTCATTTATGGGCTCACAGGAGTTCGGGAAAACACTCAACGGGAAGCTGATTAGAGGAGCAATTGAGAATTCATCCTGTGCAGCCTGGATTCCAGCATCGAGCTAGCCACCGCCAGCTGCGTGTCATTTGGGGCAAGCTGACCCATCTCTCAATCCCTCAGCTACAAAAAAGGAGACACTGATACCTACAATCAAACACTTGCTATGAAGTAAAATATGAGCAAAGCATTTTAGCCTCAGTTAGGCGTCCACTCACAGCGAGTTTGGTCATTATGATGATGAGGATGGCTGTTAACAAATTAAGCTCGACCAAACAGGAGAAATCACCTTAAAGGAGAAACATTTTAAGTCCATGAGTATTTCCTTTTGGGTGGACTGTAGAATATTCTATAGATTTTTTTTTAATAAACCAAATTTTGTCCATTAATTGTAGATTTACAGGTTCATGGACAAGTCTCCAGAAAAATAATTAGAGGCCTCTAACCTCTGAAAATTAAGATGTAAATTTAAAAAAAATATCAGGGAAGAGATTATACCTCATTTGGGAGAGTATGTGCTTAGCATGCATGAGGCCCTCAATTCAGTCCCCAGTAACTCCATCTAAAAACTTTGTTTTTTAAGAAATAGAGAATTAAAGCAAAAGGATGGAGGAATACGGAAATTTTTAGAGACTCATCTCAGATTTAAGATAGGGAAGAAACCATCCAATTCTCAGAAGAAATCTTGAGGACTATGTAAACTGGATCTGAGATGTCTAGTCTTTTAACATTATTCATGAAATCATATTACCAAGTCTTAAAACTACCTGATAACCCACAGTGGTGATACTGATCATAACAGCTACCATCACGTATCGAGCTCCGGCTAGGACTGCTCTGTTCTGACATCTCTACCCCTAAGGCCTCACCAGGCGGAGAGCACTAAATTCGGTCATTTATGAGCATCTCGTGTAAGTCCTCCATTTGTGCTTCTCACTCTCCCCTCACCAGCTCCTCTGAGGGAAGCACTGTTATCATCTTCCCCACCCGCAGATAAGGCCACTGAGGCACAGACACTAAACCCGTTCCAGGCCACATTGGAATTAAAGGACGTCTGTATTTCTGCTGTTTTGCTTTTGACAAAGGAATCTGAGATATCAATTCAAAGCAGACTGTTAAATAATCAAGTCTGTCAGGTCTTCACCTCAAAGAGCAGATACTATAAATTCCTGATGTAGGATGAGGCTGCCGTCACAAACTGACTCAGCTTGAAATTAATATCCAAGATGAAGCAGCGGATACACGTAAATATTCACGATTGTCAAGTCTGCCCACGGGTCTGGGCCCTTCACTGCCTGAAAGGGGGTGAAATCCCCACCCGTGTCTGGGAGGGAAGCGCGGCTCTTCCCGGGCTCACCCAGGCTTCATAGGCTATTTACCCCCACAGACTAGCCTCAACGGTTAAAAGCTCTCAAGATTTTTACACCAGGCAAAACTGAAAGACATTTCTGTAGATGGAGCACTTTCTCAGGCTTAAATTTTTTTGCCTACACTCAGCCAGAGGGAGAAAAGAAACAGGACTCTACAAAGTCCTGACCCTCACCACTCACAGGAGTAGAATGACCACAGCAGAAGATGGCCCTTCACATTGCAGGATGTGAACAAAATAAAGATGCCCCAACAACAGGCACTCCCAGACACAGCGCTCAGCAGTCTTCTGCACAATCACAGTTGTGCAGCCCTCAACACCTTCTATTTCCAGAACACTTCATCAGCCCAAAAGAATCCCCCTATCACTAGCATTCACTCCGTAATCCCCCTCCACCCAGCCCCTTCCAACCATCACCTGCTCTCTGCCTCTGCATGTGCCTTTTCTGGGCTTTTCAGATCACTGAAATCAACAATATCTGGCCGTTTGTGTCTGCTTCCTTTCAATTAACATGCTGTTAGCAAGGCTTGTATATTTTGAAGTGGCATCAGCATCTCTTTATTTTTTATTTTTTTTGGAAACGTTAAAGATTATTAGAAGGTGGTAAGTACTATCAAAAAGAGTAGAGTGGAGCATAAGTGATTGTGTTTCAAAGGGAAAAGTGTGGGTTGAACAGTCAGGGTGGACTTCCCAAAACAGGTGGCATTTTTCATTTTCCTCTTTTTTTTTTTCTTTTTTATTCACTCTTACGTGTGAATAATGTTCCACTACATGGAGATACTACATTCTGTTCATCCATTCAGCAGCTATGTATGGACGAGGTCCAGAAGAATGAGTGTAAGGGGTGACTAGCATGGATGGCATTTAAGCAAAGGGCAAAATGTGTTTTCAAAAAAAAGCCAACAAACAGAGGCGCAAGGAAATTCAGTGCGTTTCTGAGCAAAGTGCTTGCTTGCTTCGGCAGGACTACCGTGCAGGGCTGGGGCGGATATTGGCAGGAATCATGGTGAGGGAGTCACCTGAGAAGACATCCCACTGCAAGCAGCTCAGCCAATCCTCCTCCCTCATCCTGTATTGTTAGAGCAATGTTTCTAGGTTACTCTTATTTCAATTAATAGCATTTAACTGCACGTCTGATCATCACCATCAGACCACATTACCTCCAAGTCACAGAAAATCATTCACTGACTGGAGCAGCAACAGGACATAATGGTGATGGATTAGGGAGTCCTGCAGCATTCCAGCCTGCAGGCACAAACCCCACATGTGCCCTGGTGATGTCCAGAAAATAAAATGCATGGAAATATCTCACTGCTGGAACACGACATCTGCCCTCAAATTGCCCGAAAATCATGCTGGCAAAGCACTACTCAACCTTCTCAGTACAAAAAAAAAAAAAAAGCTAAGAAGGCAAATTTAGGCTCTTCCATTGAAAACCAGCAGCCACCACTGCCAGTATTTGAGCTGGAATGCTCCTGACTTTGAAAACCACTGCGCAGTTACTTTTCAAACGTGAAACTCATATATATATACCACGTAGATGATATTGCAGTAGGATTTTTCTTTTCAAAATTTCCAGTTGCAAAATTAGCACAAGAAAGTTTATGTTTAGGCTTTAAAAAAATCAAATATCCTCCATTTTCTTAATTTTGAACTTATTATTATTTTATAAATGGAGCTATGGTGCGTATTTTAAACCTTTTGATTTCTGAAAACAAGACGTTTATGACCTCACTATTTCAGAGCAAACTTTAACGATTCTTTGAGAGGTGGGGCCTGGGGTGCTCACTAACAGCTCTTTAAATACTGACAAGGATGTGCTATTAAGTAATACAAAGGCTCTAAGTCCACATTAGCTCAGAAAGCAAAGAAACCACACCAAAGACTTCCTTAAATATTTTATATATTCCTATTCTTTTGAATATTAAAGCTCTTAAAACATATGATTTTTTTTGAAAAAGACAACAGCTGTAATAATTTTCCTCTCACCAAGAAAGCAATCTTTATCAGGAATAAAAACCCCTATGGAAATCGAAATGACAGGACGTTTCTAGCTAAGTGAACATCCAGATCTGAACACAAACCTAAATCCTATCAGATCTCACTCAAAGGAGCTCTACAAAGGCCTGGGCAACCCTGGAGATTTGCTCTTTTGTTCCAAATGTTGGCTGAGCTAAGATAATCACACTAGGCATGGAAAGAGAGAAGAGGAATGTCCCCCTGGCAGCCTCCATCAGTTTTCTTCCAGCCACAAGGTGCCTCTAGGGCAGCCCCGCTAACAAGTCCCCCATAAGAAAAGCCGGCATCCACACTGCCCCTGCCGTCCCCAAGTAGCCCCGAAGCCCATATCCCAGCCTGTGAATGGTCTTCAAATGATCCCCCAGTTGGTGGCACCCTCCACCTCTTCCCCGCTACACACACACACAAAGCCACGACAGCCTTCCCAAAGCACAAATTTGATTACATCAACCCCACTTCAAACAGTTCAGAGGCTCCCTGGTAGAGTTCTAGCCCCACCCCAGACCCTGCTCGCCCAGCCTCATCTCAGTACATAGGTCCCCAGTGACCTCAGGAGCCCCCTGACCTGCTCCTACTTCCCACTTGCCTCCAGGTTCATTTTGACTGTTTCCCAAGGAAGCCTTCCCTCCCTCCAACCTCCACAATTTGTTCCTCTCTTCCTAGAACATTCTAGGCTAAGTCAACTTCTGACAATGCTAAGCTCTCAAGAAGCAAATACATTTTGCTTATTTATGTGGCTACACTCTCTCTCCCCTAGACTCACTGAAGTGCACGTGTTATGAATAAATGAATGACGGGTTGGATCTCAAAGGGACAGACATACCTGCTCTCGCCCGTCCCGACCCTTTTGTCTGTAGTATATCAGAAGCAAAACCAGAAGTACCTTTCCTGAGGGTCACTTCTGTTGACACCCTTCACTGCCTACTGTGTCAGTTCTAGTAAAACTCAACTTCTTCCAAAGCCCTACACCCCGGACTCTCTCCAGTGTCCTCCCCAGCAGGGGCTCCCTCCACCCTGGACTGCACAGGGCACTCTCCCCGGTTCCCCACGCCAAAAACCTCCAGGCCTCTGCCCGGGCTGCCCCTGCGATCTGAGACACTTTCTTGACTCCTTCTCCTGGCTGACTCTTACTCTGTCCTCACAACTGAATGTACAGCCCATTTCTTCCAGGAAGTCCTCTCTGATAATGTCCTTTAGGTCTTGTCTGGGCTCTATCTATAGCAGCAGTACATGGTGACCAACTGGGTGTTTGCCCGCTCCTTTGAGACCACGAACACTTGGGAACCACGTGGGAAGGAGTGAGAGATTACAAGGCAGGTGGGGGAATCAAAAAGCAGAAATCACAGCCCAAGTCCCAAATTCAAGGATACTTTCTCAGAAAAAAGTATAAACTATTTCACACGTGTGCCATTTGGCTACTATTTTTGTGGCTTGTGGACAGCAAGAACTTGGTGTTCTAGCCCAAAACCCAGGTTACATGCAAAGAAATGTATATATTCTTATCCAAAGGAAACCAGAGCTGCTCAACAACAGTTTTCATTTAGAACTGAAAGGAAATTTGATAAAGGCAATCTCTCTCTCTCTCTTCTTTCTTTTCTGGAATCATATAATTTTAGAAGTATTTGCGTGACTAACAGACGTCTACAGCCCGTGATTCTGCACTGAAGTGTTTGGGGCTGAGGAAGCCCAGATTACATTCACTCTGTAAATGCAATCACACCAACACACTGATAGGTGCCGTGAGTGGTGGAGCTGATGTTCCAAAGCAGGCAACATTATTCTGTAAGAGAACTCTAAATAGAAAGTAAGAAATGCAATGTCCTGTACTCAATTTCATTTGCTATATGGGCCATTAACTGATAGTATATTTTGACTAATGAAACCCAAAAATAAATTGTCAACGTCGATTTTCTTCATCTGACCGTTTTATGCTAACATCGGATATTAAACTCTCACTCCATATGGAAAGCTCAGGCCTATGCTGCAGCACAGATACATCCCGAGGAAGAAAGCCGACCAAGGGAGAACTGGAGAGTTTCCCTTCAGAAGCTGCAAAGTCTGGTTTTGCACCTGTACACCATTTGCAACCACGTCATCATCAAAGGAGTTAGACGTTACCTCTCTGGGGCGAAAATCACTGCGTGCTTCAGAACCATCAAAGAATGCTGAGCTTTGTGAAACAGTCCAGAGGCGCTTAAATCATACTTTTTCTGAAAGGCTCCAAAACTGACCCACTTCACCATTCCAGGTATAACAGGGAAGTACTGGAAACAGTAGAGAGAACATGCCCTTGAATTCTGACAAGGCCCTGCTTGAATCCTGCTACAGCATTTACTAGTCACTAAATGGACCAATTCTTTAACCCCTCTGAGAAGGCTTCCCAATCCCCAAAAGGGGGCTGTCAGCGCCCACCTGGGAGGCATGGATGTGAATGCAACACGCAAGTAGGGCGGCCGACTGGTACCTGACACGGGGCCTGGCTAGTTTCCCTCCGCTGCCCTTTTCCCCCTTTAAACTTGCACTGTTCCCCCGGTAACGATCAAGCCCCCTGAACAGACTGCCCGTATCTTCTGTGTATCCCTGGATACATGCCTTACCCTTAGGAGGCCAGAAAAACAACTGCCTCCTCCCAAGTCACTAACAATGTTCTTAAGAGTCTGGGTATTTTTAACTCTATTTTTCAGGGAGACTATTCCAGAATTTTGCAAGCACCATTCTCCAGGTTGGCTCCCCTCCCAGTGCCCATCCCTTCTCACCTCAGATCCTCTGTCTGACTGCCTTCTGTTCATGGGAAAGCGAGTCCGGTAAGGTGGGGCTCCCTAGGCCTCCCTCCCTCCCTCACAGGTGATTGTGACTAACTTCTCCCCATTCCTCACTGCAACTCTAGCATCTGAGGAGTCTACCCTCCCGTACCCTGCAGACTCTGCACCTTCCCAAGACGCAAACGTGGCCACGACCCTCCCTTCAGATTTCTTCCTGGCTGGCCCTGCCCAGCCCCTGGCCCCTTAAGGATAACTGGCATTGCATTGAAAATGGCAAACGCCACTGACTGACACACCAAAGCTGTATGGTCTGGGCTTTCCTCCAACCAAGACACAGCCCTGCCCCCCCTCAGCCTCAGTCTGCAGCTCTCGAGATGATCTAATTCACATGCAAGGCTGTGAACACCAGCTAAGAATGACGACTCCCAACGTGTATCTCTAGTCCGGCTCCTTCACCTGAGCCCCAGGCTCATCGTCCCGAGTGCCTCTTTGAAGTCCTAATTTGGATGACAAATGGCATCTTAAAAATGCCTCATGTCCACCATTTACTCTAGAATTCCATTCCTGGCAGGTATCTCCCAGACTCCCCATTTTAGTAACAGCCCCAGCACCCACCGAGGTGTCTGAGGTCACATTCAATTTCCACTGTTCCCTCCCCCAGGCCCTGCCCTGGAATCAGTCCTGTTATTTCCATCAATAAGCCCATCTCAACTGTAGTTCTGTAGGGACCATGGCCGGAAACACACAAGCTCACAGCATGGTGCACTAACACTCCTCCGTAGGGTGCTCCCTGGAGGGGGAGGCATCTCCTGCTGCTGTTCACCTCAGAAGGCAGTGGATTCTCACACAGGAGGCCCAGGAGAAGGGACTCAAGGTTCTCCCATGGTCTGAGCTTTGAAGGGCCCGAGGTCTGGGGGAGCTCCTAATTAGCAGACACACTTGCCAATGAGCAGATGAGGATGGGGGAATCCACGCAAGGCTGTTATCACTTCAACTCATGGGCTCTCAGGAGCCACGGGAAAGGCCTGTGTCCAGTGTACAGCCCAGCCATCACAGATCCCAGCCTGCATTTGCCAACCCGGACAGCCTAGACTCCATCTACTTGCGACACTTACTTCTGTTCTGTTCCCCACCCAGAATGTGATGGACTCATTCAGATATTCTGGCCTGTCTCAAGAGAGACAAATTCAGTGAAAAATGAAGTGTCCACATTTGGACCAGAGCATGAAAGGAGAAACAAGGCCTCATGGTCAGCATGATGGTGGTGGCCAAACCCTTCCACCGGGTGAGATGAACCATGGTGAGGGTGAGAATCCAGGGTCCTAGGTCGGCCAAATCATCTTCCTTCACAGTTGTCTGGGGTGTTGTAGACTGACTACCACAAACTAACGACACGGCTGTCAGTGGTGGATGTCAGCTGCAACAGAAACGGATTCAACTCTTTACTGCCAACATGGGTTAAAAGTAAAGGCCGGGGCAGGGAGGTCTGCACGGCTGCTGAGGCAAACCACAGACCCAGCTCTGAATGCCCACTGGCTGGAGTAGAGAGGAAGCTACGGCCCTTTTAGCTGTCCCTGTGTCCAACAGATCCAGGTGAGCCAGCTACTTAGGAGAAGGTCATGTTGTCCTGATACCCAGAAAAACCAGCCTCGTAAAGGGAACAAATAGTGTCATGGATTTTAGACCCAATTCTGCCCCTTTATGAAGGCAAAGTAAAGTAAATGGCACGGGGAAGTTGAATGCAAAAAAAAAAAAAATTAAAGAACCAAACGGTGACCGCTTCCTCCAACAGCGTCCCCTGCAGCCGTCACCTCCGTGGCGGCCACTTCATCATGACGGCCAGGAAGCGCCGTCATGCACGTCACACAGCGACAGCCAGGAACCGCGTGCCGAGCACGTTTGTGTAAAAGCAGGAATCGAGCAAAATGCTGCAGAGTTTGACCTTACAAGTTTAAATACTCCATGAAAAGAATCCCTGAGCACCCGACAAAATCAATTCGCATCTTACTTCTTCAAAACAATCAAACAAATTTAATAAGGGCGCATTTGTCACCAAATAAAAGGAGGACCAAACATGTTCCTCAAAAGCAAGGATTTCAACAGGTATCAAACACCAGTGGGTGATGAGCTAACAAAGCAAATATTCCAAAAAATTAGAAAATAAAAAATGACTAAGATAATAGATGGATCAAAACAGCTGTTAAGTTGTTGCTTTTTAAAGTGATGGAGACTGTACGGAGGGCAATCTGGCTATTTCCAATGCAGGGTGTGCACAGCCCACATTTTCAGAAGCAACAACATGCTCACTGGGCAGTACAAGTGAAAAAGGAGTAAAGAAAAAGGAAAAGAGGAACAAGAGAAAATTAGAATCACACAAGAACAAAAATGATTTTGACTGCATGTACAAGAATTTATGTGAGTGTGTGAGGCCAGGGACACGGGGATGGTGAGGCCCAACCTCACCTCCTGCTCAAGGGAAAGCAGGGGCCTGAGGGGAGCGGCGCTGCCGGGGGACCACAACGTGTTCAGCTCCCCTAACCAAAATTCGACCTACAAGCGTCTAGGCAGCTTTTGAGCTACAAATTGTTGTCGCATTTCAGTCTGGACCGTTTTACTCACTTCCACCAAGAGTAGCAGGAGAGAATGAGGCTCTGCTCCTGCACCAAAACATTGTTTAAAAAATTAATGACTGTGGAATAGTAAAAGAAACAATGGAGTAAAAGTGACTGGAGGAGAATGTGCTTGACCCTAGCTCACTGGCCGCGTTATCTCAATGACGTTCAGATGCTGGCTGGGCCCTTATGGTACCACAATAGACAGACCCACAAGGAGGCAGGTTTAATGCGCTGAACCACTGTGGGCTAAGTACACATCCGGCTACTCCGCCAAGTCCCAAGGGCAGAGTTCAAAGGCAAAAACAAGCTGGCATTCTCTGGTGGGTCTGCAGACTCAGAGACAAGCATTTGTTGAGCAAAAATATCACCAGTGCCTCCTATGACAAAAGAAGTGGCACTGGCGTGGGGGCTGGGGCAGGGCTCCAGGCTTCCACTGCTCACTCACCACTCTGCCCAGGGGGAGAAGGTGGTCCCTGCTTAGGTTTCGCTGATGCACCTACCTTGACTAATGTCTGGGGCCTCAGCAGGAGTTGACAGGTGAGGTGAACAGAGCCAGACTCTGTGTAGCACGGTGCTGGGAGCTATGCCCTCAGCAGTGCCCAGGCTCCTAAACATGTCAACTCATCTCCAAGAAGCAGATGGGGAGTGCGAGCATATAGATCACAGGGCCCTGTGAGGACAAGTACAGATCATGGCCACGACATGCCTCTCCTCTTCCTTAAGCCATAGAGGTATTTCCGGGGAGGAACAGAAAATTCATCCAGAGCCTGCTAGGTGGGCTCTCGCAGGTGGGACTAGTGTCCCCTGTGCTTCTCACTCACAGGGCTGGTCTAGACATTCTTTTTATCAACTCTCTAGCATCTTCTCCTCCAACTTACCAACAACCAGAAAGTAGGATCTGATCTTAGGTAAGTTCAAGAATCACAGAGCACCACCTCCAAAGCGGGCCCGGTAGCACATGCCAGGTCTTCTGACCGCCACCTGTGGGACCACCATGAGCCCTCTCCAGACTCAAGGACCGAGGCCGTAGGCCGGGGGGACACAGCTTCCCTCACTCACCCCAGCAAAGGGGGACCACGTCTCGGCAAAGGCATCTCACCCTCTTCAGCCCGAGGGACAACACGATAGATATATGGGGAAACAGAGCAGAAGGTGGGGGGTAGGCAGCCCAGAAGAGCTCATCTGTACTTCCGAGGCAAAGTGGGGCCATTGACTTAATCACAGGGACAAAGTGGGAATGAACATTTCCCTGCTCTGTCCCATACACCGTGATACGCCTTTCCCTGCATAAGGAGTTCATTAGGAAGTCCCTGGCGGTGTTTCTGATGTCCTAACTTGGCATGGTGGCTGTCGGGCAGGAAGAGACGGCCTGAGCTGAAAAGGTGCTGGGCCTGGGAGGCAGGTGACAGCGGCTCCAGCCGCAGCTCAACCAGCGCCTCGTTCTGCCTCTCGGGGCTCAGCATCTCATCTATAAGCAAAGGGATGAGCATGTACCAGGACAGGCTGCCCAACAGAAATGAAATGAGAGCCATGTAAAGAAAGTTTCCCAGTTGCCACGTTTAAAATTTGAAACAAAGAAACAAACCAACAAACAAAAAACAAATACTAGAATGTGATTTTAAGAACAGATCTTACTTAATCTACTGTATGTAAAATACTATTATTTTGACATGTAATCAATATAGGAAGTAAAGAGATAGTTTATGTACTTTTACTAGACAAGCCTCAGCGTCTGATGTGCATTTGACCTACAGCACATCTCAGCTGAGTCCAGCCTCCTCCCCAGTGCTCCTAGCATCAGTGGCTTTGGCTACTTTATTGGACAGCAACTCCAGGGGTCCCACCATGTTCCTGGCTGTAAAGCGGGAGTAAGTGTCCACACTAACCCTAAAAGGATCTCTCTGAAATAAAGGCGGATTCACTTTGAAATGTCTGGAAACCGGCGGGCTGCACCTCCCTCCCCCCTTGGCTACAAGATTGACTTCTTCCTTGCTGATCCCTTTCTGGATGTAGGGAAGCAATCCGGCACAAAGCCAGGGTGGACTGGCCTCCAGGTAAACTTACCTGCTGTCTGTGTCCAGTCCCATGAAGTCCTCCTTCTCAAACGGGATGTAGGGGAGGGGGATCTTGTCCCCAGAATTCTTGGGGCCACCATCCAGCCACTTGGACTTGAGCAAGATGAAGAGTGACTCAGTGAAGTCCTCGATCCTCTTCTCCACCACCCTGCAGTACTCTTAGATTGAAGGCAACGTCGGTGCGCGTCTGCTCGGCTACCTCCCCATGCTGCACAAAGACAAAAAGCTGAGAGTCATTAAGCGATGTGCCATACAGCTCCTCTGCATGTGGAGCTTCTCGAAGGCCTTGGCAGAGAGACATTCGGTAATGGTGAGAAGGCCCACGAACTTGGGGTGTTTCTGGAAGACGCTCCACCGATTCTCGGGCACATAGCGGTGCCTGTAGTGGATACAGAGTGTCCACTGGGAGCCACAAGGGCTGATATGGCTAACCGAGGTGAGTAGCTGATAGATGCAAAAGAAATTCTCCTCTGAGATGATCTCTATGGATTGGACCACAACGGGACGAGTCTGGTGGTCCTCAGCACACTGCACGTAGTCAGGGATGCTCATGTTGCAGGCCCTGCCGAGAGGGGGAGGAGATCGAGGTACATTCTCTGCTGTGTGCTACGGGCCCATCTGGGTTGCGGTGACCTGGTGTGTACCAGCCAGAAGACAAGGGAAGCCAAAGCAAATCCAAGGGTACAGTTTGTCCTCAGAGTCTGCATATGGCTACTGTAGCTCGATCACATTACCCAGCTTTTGGTCTAGGCTTCCTGCCTCTGCAGAGAAAGGTCATTTCTTATTTTCTATTTCCAAGCACCTAGCAAGGCCCTGATGCAAAGTCACTGCTCAAAAATGCTGAATAAAGAAATGAACAAAGGAAATGCTTCCCCAACCCCCTTCAGCAGAATATAAAGAAAAGGACCACAGTAGGATCAAAAGATCTGGATTCCTATTCAATTTATTTGAACTCCTAAGCTTCATAATAATGGATAAGAAAACTTGCCTTGGGGTAGAGGGTATTGTTCATTGGTAGAGCATATGCTTAGCATGTATGAGGTCCTGGGTTCAAACCCCAGTACCTCATTTTAAAAATGAAACAAGTAAATACACCTAATTACCCAGCTGAAAAAGTATTTTTTAATTCAAAAGTCAAAAAACACCTTGCAATTGACACAACATTGTAAACTTGACTATACTTCAATTAAAAAAAAAAGCCTTGCCTTACAAGAATATATCTGGATTACGGATGTTTGAAAATGTAAAATGCATAGGGTACCACCTGCATAAAAGGAGGTGACTGTACACATGTTCTATCCCTCCTTTATGAGTTATACTTCCTTTGGGGGGGTTATAACCTCTCAGAGCTAATTTTCTCAGATTAAAAATTATAAACATTACCTGATTCTCAGTACTGCTGAAGAATCAGATAACTCTATGAAAGCATCTGACCCACAGAGTTTACTCAATAAATGTTTGTTGAATGAATGAATAAACAAGCAAAGTGAATGCTGCTCCCTGCCACAAACCATCATAATGGTACTGCCTGGAAATCCCAAGCCCACGTTCACCCGACTCTGCATTAACAATGTGGGTGACCTGGACAGGCCTGCGTGCTTCTCGAAGCCCCAGTTTAAACGTGAATAGAAATAAGGGCAATAACACAAACCTCAAATTGTTAGTGAGTCAGTAATGAATTTTACCCCAACACTGCAAGATGGAACCATTAAGAAAACTGGGCAAAGGGCCCATAGGCCCTCTCCATATAATCTCTTACTACCACATGGGAATCTACATTACATCTCAAAATTAAAAGTCTAATATTTTAAAGAGGTTATCGAGGTTAGGTGAGCTCACTGTCTCAAATAAGGAACACACAGTACAAATAGGACAATGCCCAGCCCATGAGATACACTCAGTTAACATTCCCACTGAGCCCACTAGTCCCTCCAACTTCAGAGCAAGAGGATGGGTCCTCGTGGCAACAGGCCACAGCACCTGAAGCTAACAAAGCTAATGGTGTCCACTTAAAAGAGCCCCTGTCACCACCCTTGTTCTAATTTTCTATTTGTAATTTTTTTCTTTTCATTAAATTGGAACTCCAAATTGCATAGAATTCTTACCAGATATCATGATGGCAGCCCTTCAAAACCTGACCACAGAGATCATGATGGCAGCCCTTCTTGGTGAAACAATAAAATGAAAAGCCATTTCCACAAGACCTCTGTGTAAATCTACTAGGGAACTTCATCCTGGACTGAGGAAGAGGACTGGGGAGTAGGGGGTAAACTGGGACACGGAGAAATATGGGCCACCTGTCCCACAATGGACTTTAGACTCACCCTCACCCTCCAGGAACGTCTAAATACACACAGACAGAGTGCTATGGACAAGAATTTTTTTTAAACAAATCCCTGAATCCCTAGCAGATCTTGTTTCTACCGAGACACAAATGTCTTATTTGTATAATGTTTCACAGAAGCCTTAAAATATTATCACCCCAACTTGACACATCAAGAAACTGAGGTAGAGAAGTTTATCACATTCTACAAGATTAGAGAGAGGCCACGTCAGACACCGTATTTAAATCCAAGTCCCTGCTCCGTTGCTCACACTAGAAAGTGTCACATACTGCCTCTTTCCTGCCCTCTCCCTGCAATAAATCTCTGAAGAGTCTTTTCTGTGTCACCTGCAATCAAAATCACATCAATTTTTCACAAAGAGCTATGTCACTCCTTGGAGGACATACCAAAATCTAAAGGGTTGGGTTGAGAGGAGATATTTGCATTTTCTGTTTCTCAAAGGAAACATGGCTTTAAAAGAAACTGAAAAGTATTTATCTAGTCTAAGCGCTCATTGTGCACAGAAAGAAACGGAGGCTCAGAGGAGAAGAGGAAAGGGCGTTATTAACAAATATTGCCTCAGTGCAGCACCAAGCCAGCCCTGGGCACTTCTGGGGGAGGATCTGGAAGGCCCAGGAGAATGAGTGTTAGAAAATAGAAAGAGAAGAAGAATATAAGGCCCCGTCTCTACACCACCATACCATGAATTTCCACCAAATTACCCAGTATGGGTGCAGCCAATATTAAGGTTGTCTAAACAGGTTATTGAAACCTGGAATTCTCAACCATAGTGGAAATTCCAGCATTTACTGTGCTTTTTTCCCAGTTCAATCATCAATTCAGTGGGCATTCTGTACCAGGGACTACACGAGACCTGGAGTTCTCCCAAATAAAGATCTCTATTACCACGTGTGCAAACCACATAAAGACCACCAGAAGAAAAGCGCCCACAGATAAGATGGAATTACTGAAACTGAAAGCAGCCAAAGAGCATATATTACTAGGAAAAATGGTGCTCCTATAAATGGACTCATGGACATAGAAAGCAAACTGTATTTAGCAGGCAGGAAAGGAGGGATTAACAGATACAAATTAGTAAATATAAAATAAATGACAAGGACCTGCTATATAACACAGGGAACTATATTCAATTTCTTGTAATGAGTTATACTAAAAACAATCTAAAACATATATAGATACATATGCATATGTTTATAACTGAATCTCTGCTGTACACCTGAAACTAACATTGTAAATTGACTACACTTAAATAAAAAATAATTTAAAAAATAAGTAAAAATAAAAGCAATGCCATTAAGAAAAAATAAAAGAACACTCTAATCCCCTTAGCTGTAGGTGGTGGAGAATTCTGGTTGCAAACACCAAGTCCACTGGATCACTCCAGCAATGGCTGTCACTCTTTCTGACCATCAGAGAGTCACTTGCTTCACTGAGGTTTCTTTTCTCTTCTGTGAAAGGCTACAGCTGCAACTAACGATGTATGGAATCTCATCATTCACAAGCCCAACAAGTAGTGAGGACTTCCCATGGGCCAGGCTCTGGACAGAGGAAAATATAGGGTCCGAAATATATTCATGGGTAGAAGAAGTTTGTGCCATAAAGACGTTAATTCTTCCTGTTTTGATAGACAGATTCATTGCAATTCTGATTAGAATTCCTACCAGATTTTTCTTGGAATGTAACAAGTGAATTTATGGTCAAGATTAGCCAAGAAATTTCTTTAGAACCACCACTGGGGAGGGGTGGATAGGTCATTCATTTCCACTGCTCTTTCTGAAGTGATAAAAACGTTCTGGAATAATAATGGTTGCACAACTGTGAATATGCTAAAAGCTGCTGAATTTTACCATTTAAATGGATGGAATTCATGGTGTGTGAACTATATCACAATAACGCTGTTATATGAAAAAATATTTCTTGACAAATATTTTTCTTTTTATACCACTAGTCTGTCCCACAATTTAAGAAAAACAAAAAACCAATACAAACCAAACTGTGCCAGGAGTTCTTTAGGACTGCAATATCCCTGGGTCTCCAAGGCCTCTGGTGATGCTGTTCCTGTTAACACACACTAGCTGGGCTGGGCTAGTTAGGGACTGTAACTGTCTTTTTAAAATCGACGGTCACACGTTTCACCCTTGGAGAGGGAAGGAAGGAGGATATCACAGCTTCATGCCTTCAGCTCATTTTTAACAGAACCAAGCCCTGCTTTCACCACTGTTAATCCCTCTCACTATAAAAACACGTGACATCAACAAGCACCGCCATCATAACACCTGAAAGTGTTCAAGGTACTTACCTGCGGCAGAAACACTGAGGGAGGAGACAGAAGCTTGCTCAGCACTGATGCTCCCTTTTCCCGACTCCACCAGGTGAAGCTGGGCGCTACAGCCAGAGGCCCTCAGCCCCGGGAGCAGCACACACGCCACTGAGCTGGTCCTGAGGGAGGGTGAAAGGGAAAGGAGGGCAGCCCTAGGGGGGAGGGAAAGGGGGGGTGCGGGCTGCAGCCCCGCTCGGAGGCCAGCCCCAGCACCAGCATAAGCCGCCCGCTCCCGTCCAGGTCCGCAGACCACGCCCACCCGGGAAACAGCCCGCCCATTGGTGGGGACGGGCAGGCGGCCGAGGAGAGGAAGCCCGGGAGGAGAGGACTCGCGGGCGGGAGAGGGGAAGGGGACGCCAGCCGTGGACTGAGGGGATCCCGGCTGCGTGAGAGGTGGCAGGCACACACCTGGACCTGGACAGCTGTGGCCGGGGCGCCGGGGCAGGTGGTGCTGTCAGAAGGGTCTGGCCAGAGAAATTCAGCTGAACAGGGTCTGACTGGCGCCCTTGGGGGCTGTGAAAGGCGGATCACCCTCCCGAAGCCGCCTGAACCCTTTCCCGGGAGCCCCCCACCTTGCACTTCCACAGCCAGAAGCCCCGGCCCCAGGCAGGAACCAAAGGCCTAACGGGCGACAGAGTTGAGAAGCATTTGGGGCCAATCCCCGGCTTGGACATGGAGCTTCGAACCAGCGGACCACCAGGCACCGACAGCGCATGCGCAGGAGGGACATGGATCCTCTGGATTCTGCGAGAGAAGGTGGGACAGCGAGGGAGGGAGAAGATGGGAGCGGGTGGAGAAGAGGGGAAAAGTGGAGGGATACAGATGGACAGGAAGAGCAGAGAAGGGATGGGTCTGGATAGGGGAGTGTCGTAGCGGAGTTGGAGAGAAAAAGCTTTACCTCTAGGGCACCCTGAGATGGCAGACCTACCTCTGTACCCTTCTGTAACCGTTCAAGTCTCGCAGCTCATGTTTTACCTCCCTGATCCAGCCCTCCATCAGATGCTTCTGCAGAAACACTACGGGGATCACACCCGTTGCCCCCATGCGGAGCTGGGTTTTCTGTTGCTCTGAGAACCAAGCACCCGCAGGTGTTGTCGCTCAGAACTTCCTTGGGAAGAGCACATATTCCCCTTTTACACGCTGGGAAACAGGCAGGAAGGATCACTGCCTTAGCTCCACTGTCCCAGGTGTTGGGCTGGGGGGAGTGGTGTGGTACAAGATCAGAGCCCCAGACAGAGCAGACTGCCTGAGTGTTGGTGCATAGTCCCCATCCCTCCTGGGTAAACCATACCCCACCCTAGTGGAAACATCAAGGGCTCACAGTGGTTTCCTGGGGGTGGGAGAGCTGTCCTCATGTGAAGGAAAAGTCCAGCTGGGCTAACAAGCTAAGTCACAAATCTAAGTGTGATAAGTGTCGGTTTACTGATCTAAGTTCTGCTGGGCTATCTCGTAAATCTGAAGTTTAGTGTCAGTTTATTGGGCTAACAACCTAACTCGTAATTCCAAGCTCAACAAGTGTCAGTAACGTGATCTATTACAAATTGATAAGCTCCAGTGTACTGATTCCTTGCTTTTTGTTCTTTAAGTCTTATTGGCTAATATCCCCTTACTTGTATTGAAGTATTTAAAACCTCATGTGCACGTCTTGGAGGTGCTCAGAACTTCGGAGCAGAAGCCCCTCTGAGCCCGCCGGCATAATAATTCTGAGTACTCCAGCACTCCGATTGGTGCTTGTTTCTTGGCTGGCCTGTTTCCATAACACTCAGCTCCAGTGCCCAGCTTTCTAGGTAGATAGGAGTGTTACCAAGTCCAAATTCATTCTCCTCAGTGCAGGACAGGCCAATAAGTTTGGAAACCAGATGTTGGGGCTTGGAATAGCAAGTTTCTGTAGACCTAGTTGGCAAACTAATGTTCTGGAAAACCATCTCCCCAAGTCACAATTCAGGCTCCTTTCCTACGCGCTTGGTTGTTGCAAACTTCTTAGTGTAGGAATTCCTTCTTGTTAGAATCATTTGTTCTTACAGCTATCTGCGTGGGTCAGATCCCTGTAAATCTCCAACAAAACAAACGTTATTTTCTATTCTGCAATTTGCTATCTTTTAATGAATGAAAAAGTGTTAAATATCCTTAAAGGTCAGAGCTTCAGAATAAGCTCTCCTGTGTATTTCAGGCTCTAGGCAACAATTTTTTACAAGCAAGATGAAGCCTAGGAGACAGAGCATAGGGTTAAATTCAAAGGAACAGATCTAATATGGAGTCAGATTTGTTCTGTTCTATTACCCGGGCAGAAGCCACTTGAGGATTTAAATCTCTTTAAGTTAAAAATAACTAAAATTTTAAAGGAATTTACATACATAGGTGGGAATGTGCAAAGCATATCTGGAAAAGCAACCAAAAGATAGTAAACAGTGGCATCTCCAGACAGGGCTGAAAGAACAGAGGATGAGGGAAAACTTCTTTCACTTGTGTATTTTTGTGCTCTGTCTGAGTTTTTTTTTAACCATTTGCTTGCATTTCTTTTTCAGTTAAAATAATGTGTAATGGAGCAAAGGAGTAACTAGCTTAGCAAATACAGCAGCCATGGAATCACTAAGTCATCACTTTTGATTTAAGCCAGAAAGCATTTATTGACTCTCTCCAGTGTGCTCAGTCCTGTTTTAAGACTTCTTTTATATTATTATTATTATTATAATACTATTATTATTTCTAGTACTATTACTATTACTATTATTACTATTATTTTATGAAATAATAACATGGTATACCTCACCCCTGCCCATGGCTGGTGGAAAACCAACTGAGTTTTTCTTGAGCTGTTTTCCAAGGAGTAGAGATGAGTTTATAAACAGAACACATCTTCAGGGCAAAACAGGCAGTGTGCATTACCAGCAGGCCAGACAGCAATGAAGGGTTTTCAATAGAGGCGCCCAGAAGCTGAGAGAGAAAGCCTCCAGGACACTACAAAAAGCTGCCCAAACTGCCATCTCCATGGTACTACTGAAATAGGAAAGAACAAATCTGACTCCATATTTGATCTGTTTCTTTGACTTTAACAAAGCCAAGTTAATATGCTCCGGTCTTTTCATGGGTTATGATGTCACAGAGGAAACGGACAGGTCAACAAGGAACCACTCTGCCGTGATCACGGAGCCGGGGAAAGGGACGGGCTGCAAGATGTATGAAGCAGCCGCAACTGTGCCCGTGCTTCTAGGCAGGTATCCAAAATCGCCTCGACAAGGTGTCAAACATTTGTGCCCATGTCCTCATCAACAGACATGTATTAAAGACAAATGGAAACATATAAAAGGCCAATACCCTTGCTGGGTACACCGTCCAAAGAACAAAGTCTCAGTTTGACAACTGGCCATCTCGGTTCCATGGGATTCATTCTTGGAGAACCTTAAAAACCACTCTTCTGTCCTCAAGAATTGCTGCATATTTGTCCTATCTTTGGCTCAGGGATGCAGCACGTTCAAGTGAACTTTAATGTCTGCACAGATTTGACTGTCTTTCTCCAGGTTCATTTGTCCATTCCAATGAGGCCTGAGCTAAGTCCATCCTCTGTAAGATCTAGTCCCTCCAGTGACAGCTCATTGAGCCTGCAATTAAAAGCCAAGTGAACAAGACTGTCCTCAGCTAAAAATTTCACCCACCCTTCACTGTTTTCTTAATCTCCTCTCCTGGCTAAGTGCAACAGACTAACACCTCCCTCCACCAAGATTACCAACTATGTCATTTTGTCTCCCCAAAGAGAAAGTAAGGTCCATAATAGAGGAGACAACTACATAGTCACCTCTGAATTCGTAGCATATAGAAATGTTAATAAATAAAACTATGATCATGGCTTCTTTCCTTTAAAACCTTTCTGGTTATTTGAATGAGACCTTGGAAGGGAGGTGTTTGCTGTCCAGTATCTTGATCCACAAGACTCTGGAGGCCTTTTTCAGAATGGCTGTTCACTGATTCATTCAAAACACAACTTATCAATCAAGGAGTAGCTGTGCTTTTCTGCCAGGTGTTTGTGGTCACTCTCATGCCAGAACAACTTTAAACTATATCCTTACTTTGGATTTGTTATTTTTCCCCTCTTCCAACAAAATTGACTTTCCTTATTTTCTTGCCTTGAGGAATTTTTTTTTTCCTATTTCACCCTTTAGTAAACCAAGATCCTCAGGATGGGCTTGGCCCATAATATGATCCCCCATCCAACTCCTAGTGTCAGAGGCCTGGGGCTCACATCCTGCCCTCCTGTCAAGGCAACTGAAAATCAGTTCAGGATCGAACCAGCACCCCAGGGATTCTAAGGCTCGCATATCTCCCAGAAACCCTGCTTTCTCATTTGTCTTGGCTTCTGAGAATTTCCCCTCACTTTCTTGACAATTTGTTGTGCAGCTTGAAAGATGAGGAAGGAAGGTTTTATTTCTTAATCAGCATTTTAAGGAACTTGTGTAATGAAAGTTTTCACGAGTTTCTAGAACCCTCCATTGCCGAGAAAGAAAACACACTAGACATTTTCTAAATTTAGCTCCCATGTGCATTTTTTCTTTGTTTTTGTTTTCTTAACTGTTAACAGACATTTTTTAATTAAAAAAAAATAAGGCCCCAAAAAGGATAGAACACTGAAGGGGCAATCAAAATTAAAGGGCAAAGACAGAAAAATGATAACTACTCTACAAAGTTAATATAATACATACACTATGTATCAGATCAGCAATTCTCAGTAACAGCTAATTGAAACATGACCATGAGGTAAAATTTCTCTCCTGTCAGGACATGGCCAACAGAAAATACAATTAAACCAACAAACTAATATCCTAAGTCTGGCGAGGTACAGAAGTCTACAAGCTAAATGTGTCTTCTTCTGGAAAAGAGGAAGACACACCAGCTCTTTTCTGTGGAGCCTGAGCCCACGGGAGGACGGTGAAGTGAGCTCTGTAAGTACCCAATTAGCAAACTGAGTGATGAATAAATAGACGTGAGCTTTGATGACAGAGGTGATACTACTATTCATTTGTCCTGTAAAGTATGACTTCCGTTCAGTGATCAATACTTCGGTGTCCTCAGGAGTTGACATTATTCGAAAATGCACAGCCTTGGCCCAGACCTCCTCTTTCAGCTCGTGACACTGCACTTAGATGTCACAAGGGCACCTCCAACTCCACCTGCAAAGAGCTGACTTCACGGTGCTCCTCCAATAGCCGTCCTGCCCAGGACCTCTGGTCCGGGGCTAAGTTCTCCGTGCCTCTCCCAACTCAGACCCATCACTCACAGATGTGAATGGACCCCTCCTTCAGGGCCCAGATATCCTCAGACACCGAGTCCCACCACCCACACCTGACCTACCAGATACTCACTGGCACTCACTCAGCACTGACTCTGTGCTGGGACCATGCTGCACACTGCAAACGTTATCTCACTGGATCTCCACAACAGTCCTGGGAATTGGGTACATCACTGCTTCAATTGATTAGATAAATTCTTTCACTTCCTTGAGTGCGTCATTCAAACTGACACGGCTACTGAGCCACAAGCCTGGGCCTGAAAACAACTTGAAAATTGAACACTGCTACACCTCGCAGCCACCCTACTCTGACTCATCACATCACCTCCTGCCAAGCCTTCTAAATGTTTCCAAGCATTCTACAAGACAAAAGTGAACTACGAGAGCACCCCACTCTCCAACATAAAATCTGTCAATGATGGTCCACTGCCCTTAGGAGAAAGCCCCACCGGGCCTGAGCACAGCCCAACGGCCCAGCATCCGCGTTCCCTGCGCGGCCGCGCCGCCTCACCCAGTACGCAGCTCTACACGTGCCTTCTCTAGGACAGGGATGCTGACTCCGCACAACCCAGGGCTTGTCTCACTTGAACAATGATCACCTTCTTCAGTGTTCATCTTCTTCTTTGCTGACCCTCAGAAAAATGTTTTCTCATGATGAATCAATATCTTTTTCCTTATAACTTCCCATCATTGATAATGAGCTCCCCCAAAAGAGAGAAGACCTAATTGTCTGTCTCCTTATCTGTAAAGTGAGATTAACAAGGAAATATGTGAGGTTTTATGAGAAATAATATTCATGTGAGGCTGAGGGACAATTCCATCATACAATAAGCACTCAATATGTGCTTAATTAATATTAATAAGATTATATTGCATTCCAGCAACCTTCAATCAATTTTTAATGACTTTGTCCAACAGACTACTGACAAACTGTTGGACGAACCACTTTGAGCAGATCAACACAAGCGTACTGGGATAGGTAAGCGCTGACTCCAGTTGCAGCTGCAGCCACCCAGCACTATGGGGTAGGGGCAGTTTGCTCAAGCTCTTACATGTTGCTTGAGCATTTAGTTGTCGTTATTGATTAAAGACAGGTGTTCTTTAGTCAAAGCCCCTGAAACATAAATCTTCAAAGATTGATGCAAATTAGGTTTCAAGAACAACACTCTCACTAGAAATTATTTGAAAATCATAGTCTTAGCTACTCCGCACATCAAAAGGGCATGTTCTTAATGTATCTGACTAAATACACCGAAAGGGTTGTTTAAAAGAAATTACGATGAAGCCATCCTGAATAAGCTCCAGTATCATCTGCACAAAGCCCCACCCAAGGGTCTCATTTCACATTTCCACATAGGTGTTCAGGTAGCTTAACTTGGGTCTTGGTTTCTTATAACACGGGGTGGGGAATTGTTGTGGATAGATTTAAGTAGCAAATATATAACTAGGGTAATTGCTGTTAAGGAATTCTAGAAATAAGAAGATTGATATATAGTCCCACCCATAAGAAACTCAGCATTTCCAATTACAGCAGCATTAAAAATAAAATGAGAGATACATTTAACAAAAATTTACGAGATTTGTACATTGAACTTTTTGAAGTATCACCAAAATAAATTTTAAAAGATCTACATATATGGAAGACATCCCATTTCCATGGAATGATAGACAGTATTATTAAAAATATTAAGACTCCTCAAAATGATCTACATATACAGTGGAATCCCTATCAAAATTCCAGCTGACTTCTTTGCAAAAATTGAAAAACTGATCCCAAAATTAATATGGACGTGCAAGGGGCCCAGGATAGCCAAAACAACCTTGCAAAAGAAGAGTAAAGTTGGAGGACTCACTTTAAAAGGTACTAAAATGCTACAGTAATAAGTCAGTATGTTGCTGGCATAAGTTTGGATAAATAAATCTATGAGACACAATAAAAACCCACGGGGAAAAACTTACATTTACAGACAGTTTTCCACTAGGGGGCCAAAAACACCCCATTGAAAGAATAGTCTATTCAACAAATTGTGCAGGGACAGCTGGGTGTCTGCAGGCAAAAGAATCAATCTGGAATCTGAACACCCATATTTTATATAACAAATAAAAATTAAAACAAAGTAGATCACAGACAGAAATGTAAAAATTAAACCTATAAACTTTCTAAAAAAGACACAGTATAAATCTTTGTGGTCCTAGGATAGGCTTTGGTTTCCTGGATACAATACAAAGAGCACAAGTGATAGAAGAAAAAAGCAGATAAACTGGACTTCATCAAAATTAAAACCCTTTTCTTACAAAGGACATCATCAAGAAAGTGAAATGACAGGGGAAATGGGTATCTCAAGTCAGAGAGTGCTTGCTTAGCAAGAAAAATAAAATAAATCAGTACATCTAACTACCTCCCCTGTAAAGAAATTGTTTTAATGTTTAAAAAAATATAGTGAAAGACAATGTGCAGAATAGAAGAACAATTTTGCAAAACATGTATCTAATTAGAGAGTAGCATCCAGGATATATAACGAATTCTTACAACTGAACAATACAATAAAACAGACCCAATTTTTAAATTTACCACGAATTTAGATACATATACAAATGGCCAATAAGCATATGAAAAGATGCTCAACATCACTAGACAAATCAAAATCAAAATGAGATCTCATTTTACACCCACTAGGATGGTTATTACCAAATCACGGACAATAACAAATGTCATTCAGGAGGCAGAGAAACCTCATATGCGGCCAGGGGAAAGGGACAATTGTGCAACTTCTTTGGAGAAGCCTGGTATTTCCTCAAAAGCTTAGAGTTATACGGCTCAGCAATTCCACTCCTATATGTAGAGTCATCCCTCAATACCCTTGGGGGGTTGGTTTCAGGAACCCCACACCCTGGATACCATAATCCAAGGATGTTCGAGTCCCTTTACAATCAGCCATCTGGATCCATGTAGTGGAAACTACAGATATGGAGGGCCAACTGTACAGCCAACAGAATGAAAACATATTCTCATAAAAATTTCACATCAATATTCATAGCAGTATCATTCAGAGTAGCCAAAAGTTACTAACAATATCCATCCATCAATGAACGGATAAACACATTTACCAAGAATAGGCCCACAAACTTTTGGTCATTGAAACTTTGACAAAGGAGGTGAGAACATACAATGGAGTAAAGACAGCCTCTTCAGCAAATGGTGCAGGGAAAACTGCACAGCTGCATGTAAATCAATGAAGATAGACTACTCCCTCACAGCATACACAAATATGAATTCAAAATGTGTTAAAGAATTAAACATATAGACAAGACACTATAAACCTCTTAGAAGCAACCAAAGGCAAAACATGTGACATACATCTCAGCAATGTTTTCCTAGAGCAGTCTACTCAAGCAATAGAAAAACAACCAAAAATATACAAGAGGGATCTAATTAAACTTACAAACTTTTGCACAGCTAAGGAAACAGTAAGCAAAACAAAAAGACAACCAAAATATGGAATGGGAGAAAATATTTGCAATAAATGAAACTGCTAGGGGCTTAATTCCCAGAATATGTAAACAGCTTTTACACTTAATAGAAAGAAAAACAAACAATTCAATTCAAAAATTGGCAGAAGTCCTAAAGAAACATTTCTCCAATGAAGACGCACAAATGGCCAGTAGGCACATGAAAAAATGTTCAATATCATTATCAGAGAAATGCAAATCAAAACTGCAATCAAATATCACCTCTCACCAGTCAGAATAGCCATCATTGAGAAGTTCACAGACAATAAATACTGGAGAGGCTGCGGAGAATTGGGAACCCTCCTACACTGTGGTGGGAATGCAGTTTGGTGGAGCCATTGTGGAAAAATGTATAGAGGTTCATCAAAAGACAAAATCTTGACCTCCCAGATGACCCAGCAATCCCACTCCTGGGCATATATCCAGAAGGAACCCTAATTAAAAAAGACACCTACACCCCAATGTTCACAGCAGCACTATTTACAATAGCAAGACATGGAAACAACCGAAATGTCCACTAACAGATGGCTGGATAAAGAGGTTGTAGCATATTTGTCCAATAGACTACTATTCAGCCATAAAATAATAATAAAATAATGCCATTTGCAGCAACATCAATGGACATGGAGAATGTCATTCTAAGTGAAGTAAGCCAGAAAGAGAAAGGAAAATACCACATGAGATTGCTGACATGTGGAATCTAAAAAAAAAAAAAGAAAGGAACAAAAAAATAAACTTATCTACAGAACAGAAACAGACACAGAGTCACAGAAAACAAACTGTGGTTACCAGAGGGGGGAGGGTGGGGGAAGGAATAAATTGGGAGTTCAAGATTTGCAGTTACTGAGTATGTAAAGAATAAACAGCAAGTTTATACTGTATAGCACAGGAGAATATATTTAATATCTTATAGTAACTTATGTTTAAAAACAGTATGAAAATGAATGCAGGTATGTTCCTTTTTAACTGAAGTCTTGTGCTGTAGACAAGAAACTGACACAACATTATAAACTGACTAGACTTCAATGAAAATATTTTTAAATAAACTAAAACCAAAGAAAATGGAAAAGGATATTATCAAACAAAAAGAATAAAGTACTGATTCAGGCTACAATATGGAAGAACATTGAAATTTTATGCTAAAATAAGCCAGACACAGAAAGCCAAATAGTGCCCTATAAGGTGAACTGTATCTAAGCGTTTATTGTACTACTGTAAATTTTCCAGAGGTTTGAAATCTATCAATATCAAAATAAAATGTATTATGCATTAAAAACGCTTCCTCACAGGAGGGCTTTAATTATTAAATGCAGAAACGCATATAAAGCTCTTGGAAAAACAATTTGCACGTCCACACACAGTCACTGCTGTCACTGCCACTCAGAGGGTGGTGCCAGCGCTGATGAGAGCTGCCTCCACTCGCTCCCCTGCAGAAAGGAGTGAAGGCCTGAGCTCTGACAGGCAGGGTGAGTGTGAACCTGAGTCATACACAGCCACGTTCCACACTCTGCGTTACCCAACTTTCTTATACAAACTGCAACATGTAATGTAAACACGCTAGAGGGATGTATCTTACAACACAGGGAATACAGACAATGTTTTACAGTAACTATAAATGGAGCATCTATTGTACACCTGAAACTAATATCATATTTTAAATCACCTATATTTTTATGAAAAATTAAAAAATATTTTTAAAATGCTATCACTTTAATATTCAATTCGGTTTTTAAGTTACTACTAAACAGCTCAGAATGTATAAAAGCATTTAATTGTGCTGTTTGCTTACATATTTATTTACATTCAGCCTCTTGCTAAAAGAGAATTTAAACAATTCTGTTAAACACAGCTTAACAACCATAACAACAAAAATGCAAAACGGAGAGTGAAGAGAAAATGGAGATTCAATACTTAAATGAAACCACGGGGAGATAAACTCATAAAAATGGATTCCATGAAGTCAGGGCAAGTGTTAAAGGCCGACTACAAATTCAGCTGTAAGATTCTTGGCAGCTAAAGCAAAAAGAAAATGATGAAGGGGCCGGTGGTAGAGCATGTGCTTAGCGTGCACGGGGTCCTGGGTTCAAGCCCCAGGGCCTCCACTAACAGATAAATACATCTAATTACCTCCCCCCCAAAAGAACCCCAAAGAAAAGATAAAGATAAATTTCTTTCCCAAAGAACCCTGATATTAAATTTGGGTTAAATACTTAAAAAAGATAAAAAGAAAAATAAAAAATATAAGTGACACTGTGAAGGAAAACCCCAGCTGGGCTAACAAGCTAAGTCACAAATTTAAGTGTGATAAGTGTCGGTTTACTGATCTAAGTTTTGCTGAGCTACCTGGTAAACCTGAAGTTTAGTGTCAGTTTAATGGGCTAATAAGCTAACACGTAAATCCAAGGACAACAATTGTCAGTAACGGGATCTGTTCCAAATTGATAAGCTTCAGTGTACTGATTCCTTGCTTTTTGTTGTTTGAGCCTTATTGGCTAATAGCCCCATACTTGTAATTAACCCTATAAAACCTCATGTGCACGTCTTGGAGGTGCTCAGAGCTTTGGAAATGAAGCCCCTCTGAGCGTGCCAGCGAAATAAATCTCAGTACTACAACCTTGTGAGTTATACTTGTTTCTTGGCTTGCCTGTTGTTTCTATAACAACACAAGCGATAATGCCCGTGAGATAAATCTGCGGAGGTTGCTGTCAGGTCCCCATGTCTCACGTAGGAAAATCTGAAACATTTTTCTTACCATTCAGGGTCATCATAAGCCCACCTCACACCTCCCACCTTTAAATGCAGGAGCACAGGTAGGGCCCGATCTTTGCTGTCTCTGTGTCATCACAGTGAGACAGGATGGAAGGGGGAAGAGCACAGCCATTCAAGGAAGGCCACAGCAATTAACATCAAAATGTTAAAGGATTCAAACCCCAATAGGCCTTGAGGCTCAGGATGAAGAGATTTAACTTCTAGCAGATCTTGAGCTTCAGTAAACATCCATTGTAATAGTAACTTGGTGAATAACATGCCCCAGGCAACATGGCAGTCCCAATGCTAGCCACAAAAGGTCAAAGGGTGGGAAATGGCCAACTCCCTGGGAATCCTAGCCCCTTGCCCTAAGGCTGGTCCTTCTACTTATTAGCATATGAAACCACCAAGCCCAAGAAAACAAGCAACACAGCGCCACCTCGCGGTCACCACTCTCTCTCCCTCTTTGGGGAAGGCCCACAATGTGTGGAGTGTGTACCTACTTCTAATATGAGCATCAAACCCCCACACCTCGTGAAGTTTCTCTTGCCTATCAATGTATCTCTCTGAATAAATCTACCTTTACTCAACACTGGCTTGCTCTTGAATTCTTTACTGCATGAAGTTAAGGAACAAAATCTGGTGGGGCACATCCCAGGGGCTCAATGAAAGCCTGGGACACAGCCCTTCTCATGCCCAACGTTTTTTATTCTTGTATCAACAGGACTGGGCTGTGAAGGGAGGTCTGAGGCCACAGCTAAGGGACAGAAGAAGCCTCCAGGGCTCCAATTGGTGGGCAGCCTCTCCCCCAGCATGGGTCTTGGGGTCTGCCCGGTTCTCTGTGTTTCTCTGTTGTGCTAACTCCCCAGACATACAGTGTACTCCTAGGCTTGTCCCCACAAAACCCTTCTCTCCAAAATACAAGCACATCATGTCACAATCCTCTTGTTCAACAAGGAAATGTTCAGCCCACTTTTTTTCCTCCCCAATGAAGTACCCAACTGTCCTCGCTCCCATCACACCACTATTTTCTTTGTGAGAACTCTGCACTCGCCACACCCCATCCTGAACACAGGTGCCTTACTGGCTGTGATTGAGATGTTTCTTTCTCACACAGCAAGCGTCCTTTCACTTTCCCCTTGTTACCTTAAAAAAGCATTTCCTGAGTCACTCACCCCTCTGATTCTGAACTAACAAAGTGCTGAGTTTGCAGTCACTATATGCATACATCCCAGTTTTGGCTAGGTTTCCATCACAAGATCTTCATTAAGGAGCTGCATCAAGAAGTTTAAAGAGGCTATTCTTACATCTGAGTGGAGGAGCCTGCAAAAAAGTTGAATGGCTTTGAAGAGAGAGTTAACCAGGGACAAAGAATTTGCAGGTCCTAGTCAAAAGTGTCATGAGGCAAAATGTTCTCCCAAGACTCAGTGTGGCTTATGAACACGGAGTCGGCGGGGAGGAGGTGACAGGCAGTGAGTATGGTGAGTGATACAGGTTACGCTCCCCCAGCTGGGGAAGAAAAGGTTTTTTCCAGTTTTCCAAACAATTTCTTACTACCTTTTTCTATTATTGTCACATACTATTTCCAACGAATTAAGCATATCAATGTCAGTCATTTGGGCCACTTGGGAGAAGCTACACGATGCCATTCACAGGGCTGGGACATGACAGCCACACCAGTCTAGATTGAAAGAACAGTTGGGGTATTTGCAAGGTAATCACGGGCATGCAGCAAACTCCCCAGCTTCAATGACCTCATCTCAATGCTGGGGCCAATAAAACTACCAAGCAAAGTGCGTGATGATTATGGCCAACATCTGTTTATTAGTTAAGTGCCCGAGACAACTGTCGCTTAATGGGGAATGAGTAAGATCAACGAGGCCCTGTCTACCTGGCCACACGCGCCCTGCCTTCCTGCCTTGGTGCAGCAGCAGAACTTGTTTAGCTGAGATGAACACCCCCAGAGCAGCCCAGACGGGAAAGCTCCCAGCTCTGCACGGCGAGACATGTTCCTTTCCTTCTCAGAGCTGATCACAATTTGCTGTCGTCTGTTTTTATGTTTATCCCTTTTGTAACTGTCTCTCCTTCGGAGTTTTTGCTCAAGCAGCACAGGGCCAGATGTGTCTTGCGGCCTGCCGGATATTCTGGGCAGGGAAACAGCCGACTCCATATCTGGCTCTGGTGCTGAACAGAGAGGGCAGAAGGCCCAGGGGCCCATGCTGAACCGAGGCCTCTGCACCCAAAATTATGGTCTGATTTTGGGCAAAATTATACAGTCTTTTTACCACGAGATTCCTCATCTGTCCATGAAAATAACTGTCCATGGCACATAGAATTACAAGGATTATAGGAAATCACCAAATTCATAACCTAGCCAAGGGGCTGCAAGTGCATCCTCAACAGACAAATGCTGCCTTTACGGCTCTGACACATGCTAAGTGGGGCGGCCCCACACAGTGAACACTGCTAAGTGCCAGTGGGTTAAGTGCTTCATGTGTGCTATAATACTCTTTAGATCTTACAACAATCCCAGGGTGAAACGAATATTATGCCCATTTCACAGATTCACCAACAGGTTAAGAGATTTTGAATTCTATTCCAAGGCCCTATGGTGAAGAAATGGCAATTTAAACCGGAATCTGGGGCCAGGCCTTGGCTCCATCTCTCTCCAATCCACCTGACCACTTGCCTTTGAATTCCACCTCTCCAATACACAAGTTTCAGCCGGCCAGCTCTTAAATGCAATTTGTGCAGTTTGTCAATGTTGGTTAATTACCATAAACTGTTCTCAGAAACCACTACAGTAAAGAAAGGTGGACTTAAGGAATTCTGCATTGCGTTCTCCTGCAATGTGCAGGATCCCTTTCCTACACCTCCAAATCCAAGTGTATGCTTCCTCCCTGTTTATGTTTGCACACGGCTTATTAAAGCAGAAGGTACCTGCAGTAATTCCATCTCGGTTGCTTTCCAAGGTTGCAGATTATCCATAATCAGTCTGTGAACGAAAATACTACAATGTGAATGAGAATACTGCAACCATGACAGTAAACAAAGAATACTGATACCAAGTCATTAAAGGCTGCCGCCACCCCCCAGCTAGGACAGGCCTGCCGCTCAGCTGCTACAGCAACTCACAATGGTGTCATCTGAGCAGACTCAGAATAAGAAAGGACAGGCTACTGGCCCGAGATAGCTAGGTGCTTGTCTAAAAAATGAATTCAGTGAGTCCAAATATTTGCTTCCTCTCACACATACAAAAGTACTAAATTCTTGAACTTGAGATACCTGGCTTTCTTTAGATAACAAGCAATCTTTTATTGTTCCAACAACCTGGTCTTTGTTGTAAAGCTCCTATATATCCTAGCTCTGCCTCAACCTCTTGGGAGCAGTCCCTCAGAGAGTTCTGACAGGCTGTCATCCTGGCTCGAGTCCTCCCGCCAAATGAAACATAACTCTTAACTTTTAGGCTGCACATGTATTTCAGTCAACAGTTTTGGACACCATGAAGCACCACAGCAGATTTCTCTCCACCTGAACTCTCCAAGTAACCGGAGCCTTGGTACCAGCAGTGGCCCTTTGTGCCCATCCACCTCCTCGGGGAGTCCAGATGAATTTGGGTGAGTCTCTCTAGGTTCTCGGATCTCACATATTGGTTGATGATCCTAAGTTTTATCTGGCGGTGTATCCAGGTACGTGGCCCTCCAGTTGAAAGAAACTGAGGTGAATTACCCACCCAGTGGAGACATATTGAGTGGGGCCTGGTTGAAAGATAACAGGAAATATCCACCTTGAGGATATGTCCAAAGTGGGGCTGGTGGAAACATATGAGGAAAATACTCACCCAGTGGAGTCATCCTGAGTGAGTCCAAGTTGAAAGACACTGGGTTCAGGACTGAGTGTTTAGGTAAGAGTCTGGTCTAATATTTTCCTCAATTTGGTTACCTCCATTGAATTTTTCAGGATAAAAGTAAAACTCTTATGAGGAAACTTTCAACTCCAAAATTCGGACCATCCTCCTGGCTGGTAACAGCTTTCTCGGGTGACAGAGAATCTTCCAGGAGTGGTAGACACAAAGACTTCATGACACAGAGTTGTCCCTGTGGGAAATCTTACTAGCAAATTTATTCTGAGAACCCAACCTTACAATGGGGAATAGAACTTTCAAAAAAAAAAATAAAGAACAGAAAAGAAAAGAAAAAGAAATGACAGATTGCCAGTCTCCAACTATTACCCCAGCCAGGTTTATGTACATACAAAATTTACAACATTAATTGGGAATAAGAAAAAAAAAACTCACTCTGAAAATAACTAACCAGGCCTGATAAAAACATTTTTTGGAATTCTGAACTTATAAAAACAAAATCCCCTTTAGGGGTAACTTGGATTTCTCTTCCTGTGTCCTTGAAATGTAAATGTTTTATCTTTCTCTGGGTGTTTTAAGTGTGTGTATGTATGTATATGTATGTTTAGTTTATTTTTTAAAGGAAACCTTGGACTCCACCATACACAAGTTTCAAGTATTGTGTACATATGGTGGCCACGCAAATAAATTGGGATTCTAAGCAATTCTTTGATTGTACCAATTTTCAGATATTTTGCCATCTTAAACTTTGCTGCATCAGCCTGGACCACAAAGGCTTTTAGCTTTTGGAGAGTAAACCTTTGAATTTTATTTAGGCAACACCCCGACTCTCATGTGGAAGGGCCTCTGCATCTTATTGGTTTAAAATCACTATATATATATTATATTTGTATATAAATTGACGGCCATATGATGGATTTTTTAATTTGGAAAAACTTTTTAATTGGTGAAAGTTTAAAGAGATCTCATTATAAACAGTTGTTTTATGGTTTCTATTAAAATCAAGTTTAAATGTAGAAAAATATATCTAATGGTTAACCTAAGAACTTAGTTAAAAAAATAAAACTGGTTTGAAAAGCTACGTTTGTGTTTTCCTTTCTGATAAATGTTTCTAGATATGCTAATAAAAACTTAGAATAATTAATGTTAATTAGGTTGAATAACTGGAAAAATGATTGTAAAAATGTCGAAAAAAAAAATAAGTGGCTTATCCCAAAAGGATAAATATTTTTATATGGTTATTTTGAATCAAATAAATAAAATGGACATTTTTGGATTTACATACAGGGTTTTGATACTACACAACGTAAAGTTAAAAAAAAAAGGGCCAAAGAGTTCACCTACTCCCCCCCAAGATTAAAGTTCAAACAAGCCCATTTTACTTACCACAGTTTGAAATATATGTATATATAGACTGAAATACTTGATCAATAATTGGGATAACAGACCAATTAATGAAATTAAAAACTGAGAAGTGCCTAAGCTCTTTGGCTGAATCTTGGGCATCCTAGAGACTTCTATAAAATTATATACAATGCACACACACACAAAAAAAGGTTTCTGGTACTCCTTCTAGAAATAAGAATTATTGATTAAACTTAATAAATATAAAAATTAAAGGTATAAGATTTAATAAAATTGAGATAAAAGTTTGTGAAATTGGTATATTTAAGTGGTCTTTATACAAAACTTTTGCTTGTGTTGTGGGATACATATGTTTAAGAGGAAAAACACTTCCCCTTCTTGGTATTATAAGGCTAGGCACATATCTGTCCCTCTGAAAATATTAATTGAACAAATTAAAATAAACCAATATAGTTACATAAGCCGTCCAATATAATGTAAAACTAAAAACTAATTTGAGTGGCTAATAAAAAAATACAGGTTTACCCTGGGTTTAACTTATAACACAAGGAAAAGAGATCTTACTAAATGCCTTATGCAAGTTTTGGAAGACATATTTAAGTAAGCCTTAAAGTTTTAAAACATGGAATTCTTTGTTTACAGCTCTTCTCACTGATACAAAAATGCCATTTAAGGAGATAAAATACGGCCTGGGTGAGAGAGCAGTTCTCTGGGGACCTGGAAGACAGTGTCTTTGTCTTGCACATCAGAAATATAAATACAACAAACAGTGACCTAGGACTGAGTCTAATTAGCTCAACGAAATAAACCTTAAGGCCAAGAAATTTTTGGCATATTAGAACTCAGAACTCTGAAGGGTCCTTCAGACATTGTGAAGAAATTTTAACTGTCTGTTTCATAAATAGTAAGCCTTAATGATTTGAGCAAGCAAATTCAGCTTACTCCAACTATTATTATACCTATCTTATAAGTAAGTTTTAAAGTGAAGCTATGAGATCTCTAGCTTTTTTCTGATTATAAGCCTGTGTACACATTATAGAAGTGAGATATTTCTACTGCTAAAGAAAAAAAATTCAAAGTCATAGAGCTCTGCTTAATTGACGTAAAAATATAAGAGCTTAAACATTAAGTATTTTTAAAATAACAACTGAACAAATTGACTTTCAGCGTCATGTGAAATGGAAAATATTCAATATTAAGATAATATTTGATATTGTTTAGTTTAAGTATGTTCTAATTAATATAGACATCTTTAAAGTCATCAATATTATGTATAATACCTTTACTGTACCTAGGTTTAATGAAAGTCAAATAAGATCCTGTTATATCTGTTGCAGATTTGTCAAAAAAAAAATAAAAGTAATGTGCTGTGGTAAAATTTTAATTAAATTAAATGCAAATGAGATGAGAGCTTTGGGTAAATATTTAAAATATATTTTTAAAATGTATGTTTAAGATAATCTCTAAGTGTTTGGTATCTTTAAATTCTAGTGTTGTACTAAATTAAGTTAAATAACAAGATTTTATTAAATAGCTATGCCATTTTCAGATAAAATAACATTGAAATACGAATTACTTAACATTTAACTTCCTCTTACAGTGAAACTAAAGGTATATAGAAATATTAATAAATGGTTGGTGCCACACTGAAATAGTCTCTATTAGTAAGGGAATGATCTCAGTATCCTAGGAAAGTAATATAAATGCGTAAAGGAAGGTATAAGAATGGAATTATATTTTGTTAATGAAAAATAGTGACTTTCTCCTGAACCTGGTTACTTCTGAATAGAAGAAAAATAAGGGACACACTAATATAAGTATAGAAAGCTGTGGAAGGCTTGTGGAAAAGGAACCCTGAGGGAAGAGTTTTGTACATGGTCAGAATTGGCTAAGTTTAGAAACAAATTGGGCAACGTAAATGAATCTTAGAAGTAAGCTGGTACAAGATTAGAATTGTTTTTCTCTCTGTTAAGAGGAAAAAATTTTCTTAAAATGTTAATCCTCCTTCAGTAACAGATTGTAAAACTTCTTATACCACTTAGCTGATCTGTTCTGCCTTTACTTTTGACGTATTTTCTTGTTAATGAATTAGTACTACTTTACAGTGATCTATATGTTTATCTGATCAAGTGTTCTGAAATCTTTCAAAAAGCTCCCCAAATATAAAATTCTAATTAATTAAATAAAAATTAATTTAATTAATTAAAATTCTTTTAATCTCCAGTTAAGTTTGGGATGCTACAGAAGGCCCCTGAAACATCCCAAAGAGAGATTTTTAACTATAAAGTTTCATTTGGCATTTTAAATAACATGGAATTGTCAAATGAATCATAAATCTTCTAAGGTTATATTGAATGAGACAATATTATTAATATAGATATTGTAGAAATTATATGGACTCCCTAAAATTCTGGTATATCTGAAATGTTACCAGTGATAATTATGGGTATAGTGAACAGATTTCTTCATTGATTATAGTGTAACGGTGTTTAACCATGCTTTTAAATTTTTGTCATTTATAGACAGTTAATTGTTTTCTTCTGATGGTTTTGCAAAATGCTTTCTCTTCAAGGAGATTTACTGATTCCTAATAAATTTCACACTATAGCACTGAACTAAACTGGGTAAGACATTTTAAAGTTCTAATGAAAACTCTCATTAAAAGAATTAGTTACAAGGGACTGATTAACCTGCTGAATATGGTTATAATTTTTGATATTGTTTGAAATACTACTGGCTTTTAACCTGTTTCCCAGACGTAAAGAATCTCTTCTCCTTAAGCTAGTTATGGTTCACAGCAATTTGATAAATTATACCTATGTAATCACACTTGGAACACTTATCTTTTCTCTCTATTTGATCCCTCAAGAGACTAAAAACACTTAGGTTCCCAGTGGCTCTATCAAACAAATTAGGGAGATCATCTCCTAACAGATATAGGAGTATAAAGATATTTTAAGGATTTTAAAGAGAAAAGAATTTACCTAAATCTGTAAGGCAGAAACCCATGAAAAGCCTTGACGTGTCTTTCTTGGCCTTAGCAAACCTTAACATTCTACCCTGAGACTCCGTATTAAAACTTCCAACACAGCCAATTTAAAAAAGCCTATATGATCAAATAATCAGACTTAACTTGTAAAAAATTAATCTTGATTTGGCTATATTTGAGAAAACTGAGGGTAACTTAAGAGAGAAAATAAATTATATTTTACTGGATATTAAATTCTAGTTTTGTTAATTGAGGTCCATATTTACTAAGACACTTCCCAGATTATTCCTTGCTGTCATGTCACATTACTGTACGGTTTAATTGAATTATGAAAAGGATACTCTAGGTTTGTTTCTGAAGCTCAGAAATCTATCCTTGGGTAAAGTTCCAATGCCCCATGACCTGCAGCCAGGGGATTATACATACTGCAACAGGCATGACTTAAAGAACTGTCTCCAACCTGAATGGAAGGACCCTTTTTCAGGTACTCTTTACCAGACCATACACACCAAAGCTGAAGGAAACGGAGTCTCCGATTCATTTCCTATCTGAAACATCCCCTGCACTGCACTGGCCTATCGAGTGCTGCTCACCTTAAAACAATGCCCAAATGGAGAAAAAGCTACCAGACCAGGATGAGAAGAAGACGACATCTGAGCTAGACAGCTGACCCAAGACACCGGACCAGGACTGTATACCAATTACTTTGATAATTTCTCCAACCTTTGATTATGATCTACTCCACTTGTTAAGTTTATGATAAATTACCTATGTCTAGTACTTCTGTGTTACCTTGGTGGGTTTCCCTACTCCAAGGCTCTAATTAGATAGCCCTCAGAAACGTTATTCTAAAAAGAATTTATAGTTCTGTTTAGGCCACTGTTGATCTTACAAGGTGGGAGATTTCAACTGGCCAATTAATACCTGCTCTGACCCTGACCATAAATATGAACTTTCTCATAGGATCAAACTCAGAAACACAAGCAAAATTTTAACCCAAAAATACAACTTCTCGACTATTAAATTCTTACTCGTGACTTTATTAACGTTACTAGCTGTATTACTTATATCCTGTCTATTTTATAAAATTGTTGTCTGTTACATTTCCCAATGTGTAACTAGGCCCACAAGATTGATGATGGCTAAACATCTTGAAGAAACAGATAAAATTTATAACCCTGAATAAAATAAATATAATAGTGTGATTCTATTTATGGGAATGAGCAAAGATGGGTAAACACTTCCTGGATCATAATAGAGTAGTAAGACAGGTGATCCAGAGAACTTTTAGTATCAACAGGGTCTGACAAAAAAAAACTTACACCTTGAATGGCAACTTAGAAGATTCTTCACCTGAACTAGGAATGAGCCATCCTAGCACCGTGGGACAAAATTGGTCATGAAAGTTCTCTCAAAATATTGGTCAAATTTAGGACCAAGTGGGAGCACTGTGAATGAAAATACTACAATGTGCATGAAAATACTGCAACCATGACAGTAAACAAAGAATGCTGAATCCGAGTCATCAGCGGCTGCTGCCAACCCCCAGCGAGTACATGCCTACAGCCCGGCCTCTCAGCCACTCACAGTGGTGCCCTCTGAGCAGACTCAGAGTAAGAAAGGACAGGATACTGGCCCTAGATAGCCAGGGGCTTGCCAAAGGAATGAATTCAATGACTCAAATGTTTGCTTCTCACCATACATAGAAAAGCAGTAAATACTTGAACTTCAGATATCTGGTTTTCTTTAGATAACAAGCAATATTTTATTGTTCCAATTACCTGGTCTTTGTTGTAAGCTTCTATATATCCTAGCTCCTCCCCTACCTCTTGGGAGCAGTCCCTCAGAGTGATCTGAGAGGCTGTCATCCCGGCTCGAGTCCTCCAGCCAAATAAAACAAAGCCCTTAACATATAGGCTGAACGTTTATTTCAATGACGTTCCAGAATAGACACAACTCATCAATTCTGTAATGGAACACACTGAATCAGGAACCAAAGCGTGTTTTAGTCCGGAAAATCTCCGGGTTCCTATTTCTTCATGTCATTATACAATCCCTCTAGAACTCATTAATTTGCTGTCTGCTCCTCTGGCAACAAAACTCGTAGAAGACTCAACTCAGCAGAGCACCCTGCTGGGGAGAACACCCCGCAGAAGCACTGCAGGCTGCCTGCCCTCCTGCACGCTGTGCTGACCCTTGGTGTCCTCCGTGGAGACCAGGCCAACAGAGCTGTTCCTAACAGCTACAAATTCGCACACGTTAAATAAATCATTTTAGTTTATATGATATTTTACGTATATACACATCTCTGAAAACAACTTTGCAGAAGCTCAAATCTTCAACATCAATCCCCAAAGGCAAATCCGTCCCCAAGAGGAAACAAGACTTAAGACGACGCTAAGGCCTCCAAAGTCCTCTCAAGGACCGTCAACGAAACTGCCTGCAGGTCTGCAGCTGCAGGCTGTTACATGTCTGCTTTTAAAGCAACCCCTTCCTTCCCTCGGGTATTACAGTGTCCCTCTATGCCCTCCCGTCTCAGGGTAAAAGCAGCCGTTGCAGAACCTTGCAGGGAAGCACTGACAGGAGTCGACAAAGAGGATCAGAGCTAAGCTTATACTTCTGATGACACGACCTTGTCACTGTGTCACTTTACAGATGAAGATATATATAGAGAGAGGTGGGGTGATATTGCTCAAAGTCACACAGGTAATAAGTGGCAAAGTCTATAACTCTGCTCTTCCCTTCGGCGTGACGCCCCAGCTGGGACGCCCACAGGGTTGTCTCATGCCTGCCTGAACAATCCTCTCCTGTGACTCATAGCCCACCACAGTGTCTGACCCTAGCCTGCCTTTTCAGCATCTATTTCCTCCAGTCTCTGAGGAACAAGGCCGTTTGGGCCACTGTATGACTTCCGGCTCCCGGAAACATCAGTGCTCATGCTGGTCTTGCCTGTGCATCCGGCCCGCTGCTCAGAGGCTCTTCCTCCCCTGCAGGAGGACGTTTCCAGTCCCTGCAGGGACACCTCCTCAGGGGAGCCCTCTTCTCACTCTCAGCACGGCAGGGCCACATCCCGAGCTGCCCCATTAGGACAGTGTGCGCCCAGGTCTGTTAATCAGACCAGCAGCATCAGAGCTAGGGATTATGCCCGGGCTACCCTGCAAAACTACTGCCCGCCACACAGCCCCCAGCCAGCAGGTCACCTGGAAGTCACAGCAAGTGCCCCACCCAATCCAGAAGCCTCTTCATTTGCCAGCATCGCTGATGACTGGTTTCCAAACTTTGGTCAGTTTCGCACAAAACAGCACCTTCAACTGTGAAGCAGAGGGTTTCGCTTCTGCTCCCCATCCTTACTGGTAATGTCAAGGAAAACAAAGAGGCCTTTTCTCAACACTTTTATAATGACACCCTCCCACCCACAATACTCATATGCTCAAGAGCTTTGGATCCAAGTGATTTTCTTTCCCTTATGATAAGCAGCTCAAAACACTGCGGGATTCCTTCTATTTAGAGGGTATTTGTACTCAGTTTATCGGCTTTAATCTGTTTTTGTCTCTCTTCAATATCCCTAGCAGTTGCCACCTCTTACTCCCTTCAGCAGCCTCCCTCCCAACATCTACTCTAGGAAATCAGCTGTGATGAGGGGCCCTGGGGCAGTCACAGACGATGCAACTAAGGCAAAGAGAGGGTCCATAATTTGCCCGAGAAGATCAGTTTCAACCCCCAACAATGTGTGTCACGTCCCTGTGTTTAACTCTTATGCTAAGCAAGATAACTTTTTGTAGATTATGGTTATAAACAGATGAGGTATAAAAATACATACAAGGACACACATCTACTCTAAGATGCTCACTAACTCCACTATTTTGTTTCTACTTATTTCTATTAAAAAATATTAAGAACCTCTGCAGTCAGTATAGCAAAATGTTACTGGGCTTTAAATCCAGAATATAGAGGTGTTAAATCTGTCATTACTCATACTTATTTGTATGTTCACAATACAAAATTATTTGAAAGTCCCTCTCACCTCCCCCTACTCACTACTGGCTCTCACCTGAGCTCCCAGACCACACATCTAACAACCTTTCACTTTACCCACAGCTGAACTCATCAGTTTTCCGCAGAACTCCCTCTGCAGCTTTCCCTCCTCAGAGCACAGAAGGACCATCATTTACCTCATTAATCCACCCAGAAACCTGGGCCTTACTCCATCCTGCATTCACAGCCAGCCTTCATCCTTTCCTTTTTACCATCTAAACATGCCTTCAATATGTTCGCTTTTAAACACTGACCGTCCCACCGCTCAAGTGGAAGCCACCAACACTGCCCACCTGGACTCACGAGTCTCCTAAGTGGCCCCACAGCCGCTCTCCCCTACTTGAGACAAATGGGACTGTGCCACTCCCGCGCTTTTTGGACTCTTTTAAGACCCACTCTTCTTAGAAGAAACTCCAAGTTCTTCACCAGGTGAAAGTCTTTGCCATGAAATTGTCACCTCAGGGAGGGCAGGACCCGCCCTCTCCCCTCGGCCCCGCCCTCTGGCAGAGCATCAGCTTGGGAGGACCTGCTGAGCTACACCAACCTGTATTCTAAACCTGGTCTGAGTTCTTAGCAAACTGCTTCACTTATCCATACAATTCCAAGGTAAATTAGAAAGATTTTAGATGTTGAGCTAGACTATTGATTTTGGGATTTTGCACTAGCAACCTGCAAGGACATGTTCTAAAGATTCTGTCTTCTTAAAACCACACCCAGGTTAAAGAAGTATTTGTGGAATGTCTTCGGAGGAAAAGGGACTGTACTTTTACAGGCTTTATGTTTTATAACATGAACAACCCAGACAGGGTCACAAATGGAACCGCCTCACAAGTGACAGAAGACAGGTGAGAGGCACAAAGCAACAGGTTGCAAAGATGGTAAGAGTAAACATGATTCTCCAACCCCCCCAAAAAATTTTTGAAACAACCAAAAATTCTGAATTTTAAAAGTAAAAGAGTATCATATAGAGAAATGAAATAAATAATGCTCTTCATCAGGGTTTCAAGATTTCACTCCAGAGTTTTTAGCAGGCCATACTGAATCCTAGCACAGAAAAATCAAATGGACTTGTAGTGAGAAAGTTCCAGGAAAACTGCAGTAATTCCTCCACTTGTGTAAGGACATACACTCACCTGCTGAAGGTGAATGTAAACCGCATTCTGGATAAATTCGAAAGCTTCCAGGCTCCGCTTCTGGATGCCAAGGACATGGACAGCTTGGAAGCATGCTTCTAACTCAGTCATCGGCATTTTTACACTGCAGGGGAAACGGAGGCACCCAGTCAAGAGCAGAGATGTTCCTGTCGTGTCTCACAGGCCGTGCCTCGGGGATTCAGTGCCCTGCAGCAGCCCGGCCCCAGGCAAGGACCAGCAGCGTTTTCCACCCAAGCAGGAGGGGCACTGTGCTTGAGAAAGCCCATCTCCGATGGGGGCAAGAGGGGCTGGTGGGGTTCAGTGAACCTATAAATGCCCACAGAAATATGCCTGCATTCATTCAAGTGATGCAAACAACTGTAGCAGGCTATTTAACAAAATTTCAATTGTCAGTGGAAATTTTGCCATTCCTTTCCGCTTGTCCCCTGCACTCTGAGACAGGCTTAGGCTCTCTTACACCTGCAGCTCTGTGCAATAGTTGTGAAGTCATTTTACTTTACAGATACCACGGTTCTGCCCAGGGTGATATCCAGCCCAGAGAGGTGGCCCAGGCCAATTTAAAGCTATGTGGCTTGCGTGCAGGGACAATTACAGGAGCTGGTTCCGGAGCCAGGCCCCTCCCCACCTCTGCTCCCCTCTCTCCCGAGGCCCCACTGCCAAGCACTCAGGCTCCGTGATCTTATGTCCTACTCTTCTACTCTACTCCAAACCCTTTTCCTTTTCTTTTTTTTCCCTAATTATTCCCAGCTGGAGTGATTTTTCAATCTCAATATCTGAAAAAATTCCTGCAGCCGAAAAAGAGGTCTCCAGAGGTCAATGCCCATATGCTGGTTCCTGAAGAGAGCCCCTGGCTACGGGGACCCTCACCAACACTCACGGGGCATCAGAGATGTTGCAGGGTCGGCCACCCCCTACAAGAGTTTGCTGTCACCCCAATGCCTGCACAGCATCCCTGCTCACAAAATATAGTTGGTACACTTATCGGTTATTAAGAAGCAAAAATACAAAATTGCTCATATTTCTTACTAATATTATCTATGAAGCTGGAAACGGAATTGTAATAAAATGTAACAGTTTTTACCCTATGTTAAATCTGTTCCTTTGAGTTTAAACCTGTGCCCTGTTTCCTAGGCTCAGACTTGGTAGCTCTGCACCATTTGAAAAAGAAAGTTGCCTTTAGCCTGAAATCTGCAGGAAAGCCTATTCTCCTGGCCCTGATCTTTAAAAATGTTAGCTCATCTGCACTTCTGTAGAGATGGCAAGTTGCATAATAGAGAATAGCCTTTGTTTTTTTGGA